>NC_055666.1:600000-1200000 GCF_017976325.1 Chelmon rostratus
GTCAGCTCGTGGCCTTGGGCTATCCTCAAGGAAATGCTCACTTTCAACATCCAACATGATCTGCCCATTGGTCTCAGTTGACCTTCCCAGTGTGGTCGGGGGGGTTGTTGTCTCACTGTGCCATACTGTTGTTGTGGATTTTATCAAAATTGGAAATGGACCAGGATCATTGTATCTATCTGGTGGGTGTATGTTGTGTCCATATCTGAGATCATAGGCTCTGTCACTCTGTTTGCTCTTTTTACTTGGGTCAGCTGTTTGCCTACAATTGCAATTGGTGATACAATAAGTAAAAAAAACAATGATTGTATGTGTGATCTCTTTTGACTTGAATAGCAAAATAAACCACTGAGTTGAATAAAAAAAAGCAGGAAGTCCGCCATTCAAGCAAACAATGAATAATTTGGAGAAAATCTAGCAACCAGACTTTGATTAGATTAACTTAAATCTAGATCATTTGGAAATAAGGAGCAACAAAAGAAGAGCAACAGATACAAATCTTTGTTGTCTATGATTGTTATGTTTTCAAAGGATTTCAGTGTTCAAAATGACAGAGTAGACAGGAGTTATGTCTAACAATTTAATGAATGTTCAATAAACAAGGCAGCAAACAAATCCAAACTAGGCTATGAGTTTACAAAGGCTGAGTCTATTCTGGGTTTCGCAGACAAGAACCAATGAGAGTTTGAATGATCCAAGGTTCACAAGACACTTAGGAACTGACTTGCTAGATGTGATTGGTTTCAACTGGGATACATGGAAAACAGGGTGAATCCTCATCTTAATGGCCACGGGGTTAATAATTGAGTTAATAACAGAGGGATCCAAAAGGCGAGACAATTTCTTAAAGTCCGTTTTGAGGTGTATTTTTGGAAGAAACTTTCTGACCTGGTTTGTACTCTTCCGTGATGATAAGCAATCTGCTTGTTCTCCACTGCCAATCTGAGTAAAGCCACACAAGCCCTGTTTCATATCCTTCAACAGCGGCAGAGATGGAGTTGAACAGACGGAATGGAGACCTCCTCTTGCTGGGCTGGCAACAGGAGGACAGGTATCTGAGATGCCTCAAACGCTTTAGGACTGTAGCTGTCTAGTGAGAGAATTGTGGGCATCTTCTACTCAATGGAGGTGGATCGATCCGTAGGTTGGATCAGCGGCTGATATGCACCTCAAAGCCACTTCTCAGATTGACCGTTGGTCTGAATATGGAACCCCGAGGACGGGCTGACCAAGTCCCCCAGTACCCAGCAGAACTCCTTCCATACTTGGGAAGTGAACTGTGGACCTAGTTAATAGTTAAGATAAGTTTTAGGGGGCCAGGCCAATGATGAAGTCTAGTATTCATAATATGTAATATGTCACCAGGGGTGGCCTGGCACGGGTAGTCCAAGGAGACCAGCAGGTGCCTGATGTGACGCTTTCCCCTGAGCGCAGACAAAATAAGTGGAGAAGCATTCCCGGGTGTCAGTCCCCATCTTGGGCCACCAAAAGTCTCTTAAGAACCGTGTTTCAATCAACACCAGGGTGGCAGGCGAACTGGGACGTGTGAGCCCACTGCAGGACCTGCAAATGGACAGAGTCAGGGACAAACAGGCGGTTAGGTGGTCCATCACCTGGATGAGGTCAGTGGCGTTGCGCTCTATTGAGAGCGGGATCGATTTCCCACATGACTGCTTCCATCTCATCCACACTGTGTTGCTGGGAGAGGGCATTAGGTTTCACATTTCGGGACCTGGAACAGTAGGTGAGGGTGAAGTTGAACCACAACTAACTAAGCCTAAACTGTTACCTGCCACCCTGTGTTTTCAAGCTCTCTCCCTTCAGGTCCAAGCTTTAGTTGACTCCGGGGCAGAGGATAACTTCAACGATCAAGTAATAGCAGAGAAGCGCAGACTGCCTCTGGAGCCTTTATGAACCCCAGTCACAGCTAATGCCCTGCATGGTAATTTCCTTGCAGAGGTAACACACAGCATGGCACCCATAACTGTAACTCTGTCCAGTAATCATACCAAACAAATCCGGCTGTGTGTCGTGTCTATTCCACACATGCCTTTAGTCCTTGGATATCCATGGCTCTAGCTTCATAATCCACACATTGATTGGGCAAGACATAAGATTAGCACCCGCAGGAGAGCTCTCCTCAGGAACTGGAGCCTGCCTGTGTAACCCAGAAGAAGAAACCACTGATCCGAAGGAAGCAGAGGAAAGATGAGAGTTTCTCCCTTTGTCTCTTTAAGACAGTTGTCTAGTCTAGCAGCCAGTGCAATAACTGCCTGCAGGCCAGAAGGGAGATCTTGTGTAGCTAATTTGTCTTTCAATTGTTCATTGAGTCCCTCAATGAAGATACTGTGGACAGGGAGACAAGAGGAAGGAAAAAACACAGAAGCACAAAGGAGACTGCAGATCTCCACAATGATTAACCCAATCGACTTTGTATTTTTAACTTTTTTTTTATCTCAAATAATTGTAGTTTAAACAAGTTTGTCTATTTCTGTCTAACAGAGATGTGTGTGTGTGTGTGTGTGTTTGGTGTACTTCATTTTTGTTTATATTTTTGAATGTCTGTGAAAGCGAGAGGGGAGGGGCAAACCCCGCCACTCTGGGACTCATTGCTTGCTATTTTCTTAGTTTCTCAGTTTTGCCAGAGACGTCAGTAAGACACACACATATCCCTCTGTAGCAACACAACACACAATTTTAACTGCATCGCAGCATATTCTAGTGGGATCAGATTTACTTAAATACACTGTGCAATATTGTTCTATATTTATTAAAATTATTCATTGTGATGGGAAAGATTTAGGACCCAAATGCAGTATCATTAGTACATGAAGATTGTTCTTAAAGATTTTAATTTCGATCTTGGCAGAGACAGAATAGCAGCCACACAGTACAAAGCTCAGTCTTTTTTAGGCAGATTCAAAGTCTTTTGAGGTGTTTGGTGAAGCACACATTAAACAAACAGAGGCAGACGAAAAAGTAGGAAGTGCAGGACAAAACTTGTGATCAGAAGACTGATGTGTTTACCGGGGAACAGAACACAAGGCGTAGTCGAGGCAGGCAGGTTCGTTAGTCAAAGTCAAAGTCAAAGTCAGCTTTATTATCAATTCTGCAGTATGTACAGGACAAACAGAGAATCGAAATTGCGTTACTCTTCAACCCTTTGTGACAGGACATATATTAGAAAAGAGATAAATAAGAAAACTGTACAATCTAAATAAAAACTGTACAAACTAAGTAAGTAAAAACTGTACAATATAGATAAAAACTGTACAAACTAAGTAAAAATTGTACAAACTAAACAATGAAACATTGATGGGAGATCAGCCCAAAAAGTATGGCTGAAGAGTCTTGCAAGAAGGCAAAGAACAATCTGGCACTGAGTGAGTGTGGGAGAGCACCTTAAGTACTGGACTGATCAGGTGAGGACCAGGCGAGTGGAAAGGTGGGCGTGGCTGGCAAGGGGAGTGACAGTGGAAAAGTACTGGCTGGGCAGGTGAACACATGAATAGAATGGCAGGTATAAGACTGAGGACACTATAACAATACCCCAATTTAACAACACAATTTCCCACTCTTATACTCACTTTCACACTTCCACACATGCTTCAGAGCAACTTGTCAAAACCTTCTATTATCTGTAAATTCAGAACACACTCTCAATTATTACATTTCAGCTTGAGCAAATGTGAACAAAATACAACAGGCTATTGTGGAAATTTTGCATATTTCACTCAGACTTGGTTGAGAGAGAAAGAGAGAGAGAGAGACAAACACTTCAGAGTTTTTGTCTTTTCTTCTTACACACACACACTATTAAAGCCAGCACACACTTACGAAGCAAACATGCACGCACATGCACTCATGCAGTCAGAGCACCCTTTCACACACATTCAAAACAAACATAAAATCACACTCTGAGATACTCCGCAAAGTTATGTCAGTCAGTCTGTTCAGTCAGAGAGTCAGTCGGGCTCAATATTTATTTAATATATTAAATTAATATATATATAAGATATTTAATAGTTCTGAATTTGTGTGAACTTAATTTTTTTGTTGGTGTTTTACTTTATCAGGAGACATTGGAATTGGCAGTGCTTATATACCAGGTATGGCCAAACTATTCCAACAAGGGCCGTGTGGCTGCAAGTTTTTGTTCCATACAGTCAATGGGCCCCCTAATTATCAGCTGAAGACAGAGATCAGCTGATTAAATGAGTCTAGCGTGGTGTGCTCCTCCTTGGTGGGAATGAAAACCTGCAGCCACATGGCCCTTTATAGAATAGTTTGGACATGCATATTATAGTGACCCTTTTCGCCTATCGAGCAAGGGCACCTGGTTGTTGATGGTGAGAATGTTTCGATGCGTGTAAAAGACATGTCCACTCCACTGCTTTATCCAAAATAATCACGGTACTGTTTAAAGTCAGTCTGGCTTTTATCGCCCTGTCCTGCACATCACCTGGGCTATAGGCGTACTGCAGTCTTTCACAAAAGGATTCACGCTGGCCACTAAATTTCACAACTCAAATTTCTCCTCAATTCACACCACACAATGTAGGCCTGCTTTCTTCATCAACAACGTCCACGGCTTGGCCTGAAGCCACCGGGTTCTCACACTAACGGCTGTTCTCTCAGTTGCCTTTTATCGCCAGTTGTAATCAGAATTTGTAGTTTAACACAAATTTAAGACTCAATTTTGTTACAACTTTTTTTTGCAACCACCTATGTGCATGTAGGATTTATTGACTGCACCTGACATGCCCCGTCTTTCTCTCTCTCTTCTGGTTCTTTAACTTGAAAGGATCAGATGACTGGGCTGCATCTCAGCACGAAGGACAAACACATATAGATTGAGAGACAAATGTCTCCTACCTTGTCAGTCGATGCAGAGACAGAACAGTGTCACCTCTTGACCCCTCTACAATCCTGCCAACAATGCTAATTATGTGGTGGAGAGAAACGACATTAACCACAAGGTATAGCAGATGCAGCCAGAGCGGGACTTTATTTACTGAGTTCTGCACATGCAGAAGTCCTGTCTTATCTTGTCTACATTAGTTTACATACTTTTGCAGACTTGACCAACGCCCACTTATTTTGAGAGGATGTCCAGCCAGGCGTCAGCCAGGTATGGTATATCAAGATGCTCAATAAACAAGGGGCCATGCATTATCATGTTGCAACATGAGGTGATGGCAGAAGATGAATGGCAGAACGAGGCTTCAGGATCACAGCACAGGATCACTGTGCATTCACATTTCCATCAGTAAGTTGCACCTGTGTTTGTTGTCCATGGCTTATGTTTGCCCATACCATAACCCCACTGACACCATGGGGCACTCTGTTCAAAACATTGCAACAACATTCAAACAACATTGACATGAGCAAACCACTTACCAATATGATGCCATACATACTGTCTGCCATTTGCCCTGTACAGAGAAGAGCGGGATTTAGAATGACTAGATCACTTATCCAAACATTGAAGGTGAGCATTTGCCCACTCAAGCTGGTTGCAATGACAAACTGTAGTCATGTCAATACCCTGGTGAGGACAATGTGCATGCAGATGAGATGCAGACTTGCATGAGAAGAAGGTTTTTAGACAGTTTGTGCAAAAAATTCTTGGTTGTGCAAAGAAACTGTTGCATTGGCTGTCTGGGTGGCTGATCTCAGATGAACTTGCAGGTGAAGAAGCCAGATGCAGAGGTCCCAGGTTACACATGGGCTGCAGATGTCAGTTGGATGCGTTGCCAAATTCAGAAAATGGCAGTGGAGATGGCTTATGGTAGTGAAGTAACCATTCAAGTCACAGGCAATAGCTTTGGTGGACATACCAGCAGTCAGCAAGCCAATTGCACTCAACCAAATTCACATCTGCATTGTGTTGTGTGATAAAACTGCACATTTTAGACTTTACTTTTACTATGACCAAAGCACAGCTGTGTCATAATCCTAATACTAATCAGCAGTGATTGTCGTTTAGATACCCAACCCTTCCTGTTTTGACTGTAACCTACGGAAAGATATTCTTTCATAACTAGCACATTTTGATGCACTACCAAAATTGTTTAACTTTTTATCATCACAGTCCATAGATTCAAGGTGCATATTTTGTGAAAAACAAAATTATAGGTGGAAATGGGTGTGGCCTACATCACAAGATTCAGCTAAATTCAAGGAATGCATGAATGTAAGTTTTTTGGATGTGGGATGTACAATGTTGGAGTTATTGGCAAAAAAGCCCCCCCCAAAAAAGCCATTTTTTTGGACATGAGTCAATTTTGGTGTCTTACATGTGTCCACCATTTTACACTACTCCTGAAATTTTCACTTGACTTGACTTAACTTTTATGGTGTATGCGGCAGTACAACTTTTACCAATGGAATTTTTTTTTTAAAAGGCAGGTTTTAACAATCGCACTTGGCAACCCCTGGAAGTAATGCAAGTTGGACCTGCAAGGCCTATTGGAATGTTTCACATTGAGACCAGCACAGAGATTGGAAAAAAATAAAATCACTTCATGTACTGGAAGGATAATATTGTTTTACAACTTTTCCAGTTTCTGTCAATTTTCTGATAAAAATATTGACAGAAAACATGCGATTAATTTCCATGTTCAGTACAAGGACTTAAAAAGGCAGCCCCAATAAGTGCTAATAAGGACAGAGTGACAAACAGTGGTGGAGTTCGATATCAGTTTTCATTACATTTAGCCTGGTCTTGCAGAACATAAATTGTAAGGCTTATCTTTAAATAAAGCAGTGGCGTCTCCTTGTTGTTATAAACAACCGCATACTGAGAAAAAGGAACATGAAATATTTAATGATCTCCACTGTGTTCTTGTCGCTATAAGAGCAGTGTAGCTCACTGCTTAATGTGTGTAGGCAGTGTGTAGTTGAGCTAGTGAGAGAGAACGAGTGGCAGAAAAGTGACGGTTACCACAAAATTTTTAATCTGGCAGTAAATGTACAGTATAGGTTGCAATGCATCAGTTAATAAATGTTTGGTGGAAATGTGGCTTTACTTGCTCAGAAAAAACTCACTCATTGATTCATGCAAAAATGCATCATTCTATATCATGTTATGTGCTTGTTTCAAACATGCTATTTTGAATTTTATCTTCCTTGTACCAAACTGTGCTTAAATAATCAATCATGGGATCATTGGGTCATTGTTGTATCATTGGTGTTTATGTTAGGACAATGTGGACACCTCAGGTGCATTTGTGGAATATGACCAGTCATCATTTCTACAACCAGTAGTGGCTGTAATAGAATTTGTTGTAACGGAACTTTTTATTTATTAGTAATAAATCACCTCTGTGTACACACGTATGATGTGTTTCCAGCAAAGTTCTTTTATCAATCTCATAAAAAATTAAAAATCTGTAATATACAATATAAATAATTAACATAAACACAGATAATGGCAATAGAAAGTAATGTTAATGGTGAACATTACAACTTTCTTACTGTGTTTATAGATATCTGTTATAAATAAAAAAACAGCCAAAAAAGAAAAAAGTAACAACAGAAAATTGTAATAACATGTCAGAGTATTTACTTACTATATTTATGTACTAAGGGTTATTAACAAATATATATATTCATGTTATTTTTGTTGCTGAAAGTCTTTTGATCATATTCAGTCTATGGGGCTAAGTTGTAGGCCATTTATGCTCCTCACAAAAAACTTATCTATGATGAGTAGATGAGTCTCACAGACCATGGAAAAATGTTTCCCTGTTGTCCGGTGGTATGCAGTGGACATTTCTGCATCACTTGCCAGGCAGCAGTTGGGTGAACAGGCTGTTACTGGGGTGAGTGATGTCTTTTAATGTCCTCTGGGCTGTTTTAATCACGTGCAGAGCCCTCCTGTCCTTGACCGTGCACAAACCATGCCAATTCATGTTTCCACACATGATGTTTTCTATTGCTGCTCTGTAAAAGTTGACAAGAGCTTGACAAGGTGTGGGAATTTTGCTTTCTTGGGTTTCCTCAAGAAACAGGCGTTTCTGAGCTTTCTTAAGCGATATGAGATGACCATGACAGGTAACCCAAGACCCAAGAACCTTAAACTGTTCACTTTGCTCCTTTTTTCCAAAACCAGTGACCAGCCACTTGGTTTTGCTGATACTGAGCAGTAGGTTGTTCTTTGTTCTTGTGTTCAATTTAAATGTGCAAATGAGCTTTCAAGTTCCCACATTTAGCCAAATATCTCATGCATTTCAAGCTTTTTTTCCCTTGATTTTTGAAATGTCCACATCCGTAAAAAAAATCTCAATAGTAATTGATGATGAAGATTAAGAATGAATTGACAGAATATATACAGAGAGCAATAGAGTAAAATATGAACACCTTCAAAGTATATGCCATCACGGCAACGCAGGTTGAAAAGCAAGTTATATATGTTTTACAGAACTAAAATGTGAAGCTCGCATCCCTGATGGCTGCATATGTGTGGACTTACTAACGGTATTTTTTTCCAAACGACTTATACATCTTAATGTGAAAATTTCGCCGGAAGATAGTGTTTTCAGGCTTGTTAACAATCTCTTGACGCAGCTCGGTAACGATGCCTGCCACCGCTGTACCTTGACGAGACAGTCCTGCTTCCAGTTGTGTTGTCGCGCACCGCAGCAGAGAGTGCCCGGCTTGAGACTGTACATTGCTGACCGGAGGTTGGAAATATCTTGTCTGCTCGCTAACCGTGAAGGCTGGCAAAAAAGATACAAGCGTCCCACGAGACCCAGTTGCTACCTATCGACGATAAAAGAGGAGGTAGCGGGGGGTGGGGAGGGGGGAGGGGGGTGGGGGGAGCGGTCGCCGCATCTGTTGCCTGGGTGAACTCATTAATACGCTAGCATCCAGCTAGCTTGATACCTAACGACATTTAGGAAACATCGAAAATCAAGAATGTCATCTCTCGTTCCTGGTGGACAGCGATCGACATGAATCATCAGTAAATACTGGGTCCGGTGACAGGGCGATATATTACGTCCGGAGAAGAAGACGTACCTTAAAAGGTGTCGGAATGTGTTTCATGTAAGGCTGGGGAGCTAACGGGAGCTAGCAAGCTAGCTTCATAGACATAACGTTACAGTTGAAGGGAATGCGGCTGATGCAGTGTGTAGGTTCTAGATAGACACCCTGCCAGCTAATATGGACTGTTTCCTATGAAGTCTGACGGTGTGTCAGAAAGGTGAATTCATAATAATGTTGCATTCCATAGTCAGCTAGAGGGCCGACGCTACAATGGAGTCTTTCCTACAGATAGCTCCCCATTCCCTGGCTATAGTGCTGTCCAGGGTCGGGGCTGGTGAAGCGGTGGGGGCTGTCGGAGTATCTGAGAGCGACGAGCTGCCGAGGCATCATACCGGGTATGAGATTTTTGCCGATTTCAAAGCAGAAAATACACAGCATCATGTGTGGAACCAGCGGATTACCGAGGCAGTGTCTGAGACCTTTTTCCTGGGATGGATAGACGAACACGTGCTATTGATACAGGGGAAGGAGGACCATCTGGAAGTACTGAGGGAGGGATGGATGCGGAGGTCTCTCAATCCGCCACGGGGATTCACCATCAAATACCTGGGTAAGGCCTCTACACCCACTCCTGTCTGCTTAGGTTTAGGCTGACTAATTTTCATGTGCTCGTAGGTACGTATCCATTCATATTATACCAGATGACCTCCCCCATTCATCAACTAGACATTTATGTTGTCCATCATCATCATTTTCATCGTTCACCAGTTAAACTATTTTTCTGTTGCATTCAGGTTTATTCTAAAACGAATTAGTCAGGAAGTCCATTGGCATGAGCCACACTGGACATTTAAAGAGGCAATTATGTCATTGTAAATGTTCATTATAAAAACTGAACTGGGAAAGAGATAAGGGGGAAATGTGATAAGTATCTTACAGTCTCTAATATGTTCCAGGTAATGAAGTGAAGTTACTGTTTTCATACATCTTATTTATCCCCTTCTTGTGCCATCAAAGTTCAGAACTACACAACTTGTGGTAATTATATGAACTAATTCAGCAGATGAAAATAGTTTTCTCTTGCACTTTTAAGTCACTCAGAATAAGACATCTAACGAAATAGCGACATAGCGTATTATACTAACTGTTGGTGATGTAGGAAGAGGAGGTGAAAAAGCCCTAAAAAAAGCCCCCATGTTTTTTATAAGCAGAGTTGCAGACCAGGGTCAAACAGAAACGTTTTTTCTCAGTTTCTTAAACAATAAAGACACATCTTGGATAGCTGGAATGTGCATTGTCACGTGGTTGAAGAGAAGGGACTGTTTTCTGACTTTTCAGAGTAAGTGACACAACAGCAACATTACAAACATAATGACCTTCAAAGCAGCAAATTTTTTTCTGTACCCTGTACCCTCCGAGCCAATCCTGTCTCGGAGGTCTACAGACAATTCCTTTGACTTTATGCTTGGTTTGTGCTCTGACATGCGCTGTCAAGTGTGGCACCTTATATAGGCAGTAGTGTGCCTTTCCAAATCATGTCCAATCAACTGAATTTACCACAGGTGGACTCCAGTTAAGCTGTAGGAACATCTGAAGGATGATCAGTGGAAACAGGATGCACCTGAGCTCAATTTTGAGCTTAATGGCAAAAGCTGGGAATACTTATGTACTTGATTTTTTTAGTTTTTTATTTTTAATAAATTTGCTTAAAAATCTCAAAAACTTTTTTCATATGTCATTATGGGGTATTTTGTGTAGAATTTTGAAGGAAAAGATTAATTTAGTCCATTTCAGAATAAGGCTGTAACATAACAAAATGTGGAAAAAGTGAAGCACTGTGAATACTTTCGGGATGCACTGTATCTCTGTAGCGATCATTTCCATAATGTTATCAGACACTTAGATTAACAATCTGAGTCCGTCACTGGCAAAACATGCACTTATAGTACATGCACTCTGATGGTGTGCAAGGCATGCATTGGTATGCATGGGAAAAATAAGTTCCAATAAACACAGATAATATTTGACTAGTAATTCTCATTTGACCGAGATGTTGTAATTGTGCTCCATTGTGCTCCACTGCTCAAAATTAACCTTTTAGTTCCAGACTAAAGGGTATTGGACTATTTCAAGCAAAGTTAACTGAAACTGACATCCCTAGCCCTAGTATAAATCTTAGGAACAACACTTAAATTGACATACAACGGAACATTCACGATTTTTAAATTTTTACTTTATTACTGATAAATACTTTTGCAATAAATAGACCATTTGCAGAAATACCTGTATGATAAAGGCTGTATGATTTGGCTGGGCTAAAGCTTTGCTGTTGTTTTGATTTGAGCTTTTGTGGGTGGTGATGTGCTAAATGGCTTGTCATGAGTAAGGTGTTTCTCTTAGAGTAGTTGACTGTCATCCCACATTATTTGCAAGTTGTTTTGAGTTTGTCAGTTTCCTTTCCGCCATTGTCAGTACTTGAAACTTGAAAACTGAAATACTTCTACACATCAGCTCTAAAAGTCGATGGAGCATCCTCAATCTGTTTTTTGTTATCGGCACGTTCATCCGTCATTTTCTCGTTGGGTTTATTTTTAGCGGAGCTTGGCTTGCACGCAAAGGATGACTAAGATTTGTCTTCTTTACTCATATGATTGCACCCTCTGCTGTTAAAACAAATACAATACATTTTTTGACAAGGAGAGATTGTCACAGTCCCACGATGGGCATATGTATATATATATATATATATATATATATATATATATGTAGGCCACTGCAAATTTTTCTGAAATCAGCATCTCTTCTTGTATGACAGCCATTCCTCCATTCCAGTGTCTGAATTCTTGAATTCCAACACAGACACAGCTCATTCTGCTTGATGCACCTCAACCAAATCTTATTTAATTTTGGTTTATCCTCTTGCAATAGGATCAGCTAGATGGCAAAATAGTGCAAGTAGTACCTCAAAAGTAATTGGAATCAAGTAAGTAACTATTGACCATGCCAAAAGGGTTGAAAAGAAAAGTGTTGAGCCAGGATAAAAAGGGTTAAATTCTGGCTTTACTGGCAGAGGGATACAGTGAGCTTCTTAAAATTTCTAAGATGGCGGTTCATAAGAACAAGGTCAAGCAGCAGACACTGGGGACAACAAAGCTACGGACCGGCAGAGGGCAAAAACGACTCTCCACTGACCAGAATGACCGTAAACTCATTGGAAAGTCACTCAGCCACCATAGGATGACATCAAGTGGCCTACAAAAAGAATGGCAAATGGCAGTTGTGGTGACGTGCACAGTGTGAACGGTTAAAACTGGCTCCTAAGGGCAGGGGAGAGGTGGAATGAGAATTAGCACCTCCAAGTCCGAGGCCATGGTTCTCGACCGAAAAAGGGTGGCTTGCTCCCTCTGGGTTGGAGGAGAGTTCCTGCCTCAAGTGGAGGACTTCAAGTATCTTGGGGTGTTGTTCACGAGTGAGGGAAGGATGGAGCGTGAGATTGACAGGCTGATCGGTGCGGCGGCAGCAGTAATGTGGTCGTTGTACCGGTCTGTCGTGGTGAAGAAGGAGCTGAGCTGAAAGACAAAGCTCTCGATTTACCAGTCAATCTTCGTTTCTACCCTCACCTATGGTCATGAACTTTGGGTCATGACCGAAAGAACGAGATCTCGGATACAAGCGGCTGAAATGAGTTTCCTCCGCAGGGTGGCGGGGCGCTCCCTTAGAGATAGGGTGAGGAGCTCTGTCACTTGGGAGGAGCTCAGAGTAGAGCCGCTGCTCCTCCACATCGAGAGGAGCCAGCTGAGGTGGCTCGGGCATCTTTATCGGATGCCTCCTGGACGCCTTCCTGGGAGGGTGTTCCGGGACAAGCCATGTATAAGGTTATCCTGGAAGAAAACTTCCTTCTGCTCTAAGAATGTTCCCCAACTCTGAGAACTGTTTTTTTCCAGCAGGACAATGCTTCATGCCAAACAGCTAGGTCAATCAAGATGTGGATTCTGAAGATTGGAAGATCCTGCCATGGCCAGCCCAATACCCAGACCTGAACCCAATTGAAAACATCTGGATTGTGATCAATAGGAAGATGGATTGGGCTGGCCATGAAACAAAGCTGAGCTGCTTGAATTTTTGCGTCAAAAATGATAATTTTGTAGTGGTCTCTTAATTTTTTCCAGAGCATTCTCAAAAGCTGAGTACTCAAAGTGCCTTTACAACTAAAAACCTTCATTCACCCATTCACACAATGGTAGCCACCATGCACTGAGCATCGGGAGCAATTTGGGGTTCAGTATCTTGCCCAAAGATGCTTCAACATGTGGGCTGCCGAGGCCAGGGATCGAAAAGTGGATGACCACTCTACTTCCTGAGCCACTGTCATCCCTATGCAGCAGTTCTAGTGAATTCTGTTTAGTGCATTCGTATGTAACCAGTGCAGAGCAGACAGTGTTTTAACATCACTGCACCTTAAGTGCAATAATGTGCAAAGTACAAAGTCTTGGTTAGCAGCAACAGTCATGGTTAATAGTGCAAGATTTGATTCATGAGTTCAGAAACCTGATGGCCTGGTGGTAAAAACTGTCCCTGAGTCTGGTGGTGTGCAGCCTTGGTCCAGTATTGTCTACCAGATGGTAATGTTGGGGCTTGGTAGGAGCAGGTTTGGTATTGAGCAGACATTAAGGATAGTTATTGATACCAATAACTACCTTAATGACACTGAAGTTATTAATGCGATTTAATAATAATGGGGCACCACCCTGAGGTCAGGAATAAATAAACAACAATGATCTGAGTACTGACCCCTGCAACCAGCTGTTACCACAATGCATTTGCACAAATAATCATTGTGCATGTGTGAGTGAGAGAGAGAGAGAGAGTGAGAGGTGAGGCAGAGAGAGGGAGAAGGCAAGATGGCGGACGTGGCATGGGCATTTCAAGACTTGACAAAGATATGATAAGCACAATAGAGGACATCTGAACACAAATGGCAAGGAATGACCCTGAGTTGTACCACTGCTATATGTACCTTTAAGGTGTCTGTGAATACCTGTAATGGCACATGGATGGATGGATGGATGTGTGTGTGTGTGTGTGTGTGTGTGTGTGTGTCAAAGTGAAGCAAAAAGAGATAATAAAGTGCAGCTTACTGGCTTTACCACAGTGGCAGAAACAAACAAAAAACAAAACAAAGTGCAGTGGCACAATCAATATAACATGCTGAGTGCACAGAAACGAGCAGTAAATAATGATAATGATTGAGGTATTTCAAACAGCAACAAAAGTACTTGGTATTCTGTTGATTGCTCCGTGCTGTCTCCTGTAGCCCATGATCATTTCCTTATTTTTCCCGACATTGAGAGAGAGGTTGTTGTCCTGGCATCAGCTGGTGAGAGCTTTCACCTCCTCTCTGTAGGCTGTCTCATCATTGCTACATGCTGAGGCACAGGATGGTCATGTAGTCCGCACACTTAATGATGGTGTTGTGCTTTGTGTGTCGCCAAGGCAATGGCATCATCCATATTCTCTGTTTTATCTGTATGCAAACTGAACAGGGTCCAGGGTGTCAGGAGGGGAGGAGCAGATGTGGGTGTTGATTAGTTGTTCGAAACACTTCATGATGACTGATGTCCAGAGGTCATATTTGGCTGCTTTGTAGGCCTTAGGGTCCTCGAGTTGAAGACTGTGGACCGTAGTGTGGGACTCCTGACCGACAGTTCTCACAGTTCACAGGTAAATGGTAAATGGACTGTATTTATATAGCGCTTTTCTAGTCTGATGACCATTCAAAGCACTTTTTACAATGCATGTCTGTATTTACACACACATTCATATGATGGTGGCTAGGCCACCTGATCATTGTTTATTTTTTAACCATTCACACACACCGATTACACAGCATTGGGAGCAATTTTGGGACTCAGTATCATGCCCAAGGATACTTCGGCATGCAGACTGCCAGGCCAAGGATTGAACCACGACCTCCTGATAAGTGGACGACTGCTATGTCTACTGAGTCACAGCCGCCCTGGGGAAGGTGCAGGTGGTGGCTTTTGGAACAGCATCATCAATCACTATAGCCTATGACAGTGTCTTTATACTTGCAGATGTCTCCATCAGCTACGTCCTGAAACATCCGCCCGTCGGTTGTCTCAAAGTTGTCCTGTAGGACCCCCTCTGCCCCTTTGTTCCATTTGTCAATGACCCTCGAAACTGGTTTTGCCTATTTTTAAGCAAAAAAGGTGATACAAAATCTCAAGAGTTGTATTTGGAAATTTTTGAGACATGCTTCACTAAAGCTTTATCTTGAAGTCTTTCTTGTGATATCTGTGGTGGAACTTTATTTTTTTTTTTTTGAAGAAATTTGTAGATTTGGTTTCAAAAAGTATGTTATTAACCAACAAGTGATATATGCAAATGCATATACACTTGCACATTTATACTGACTTCACCTATGCAAATGAAAACAAATGAAAAAGTTAATAATCTCATTCATTAAAGTGAGTTAAAATTGACACATTAGTGCTGGTGTCCAGTTAAGACACTATATTTGGACTGTCAACAATATTCAAAATTTGAATTGTAAGAAAATACATACATTTGATTGTGAAAATTAATGGTAGAAAAAACAAAAACTGCCCTGCTGTGGCGCCTGCAATGAAAAGGGACAGGAGTCACAAAACAAGTGTCTCCATTGTGCCATAATGACTGTTTATTGTTTGTTTGTTTATGGGTAAAATCTTATAAAGTCCAACATATTATTTTTTCCGTTCATAAAGTCCACTGAAAAATAATTCCTAAGTTTGATGTGACAATATTACGGATCCACATGCTGTTTCTCCTGCTGCTTCTTTGATGTCCGCTCTTTGTCTCGATCCAAACCAGAGTTGGTGGTGATTGTAGGAACAGTATATAGCACATTATTTCATTTGTTTGCTTTGCAATTTGTAGGTTAATTTAAACACAAGATACTGTGCTCAAAAAGAGGATTCATTCTCAGTGAAGAACCTTGGCGCTCTAATCTGCCTCTATACCTGCCAAAGAGCAGTGATTCCTAACACGTCTCTGGGGGTCATCAGGTGGACACCTCCCTTCAACAGTGTTTCGCCTACTTAGTCCCACTACACCTCCAGGAGGTTAGGCAGTGAACTCCGGCGTCCCAGAGTCACCCCCCCTAGTGCCAGTTCACACTGCTCCTACACAATCCAAACAGCACCGCCACGTTCAACTGACCCAGAGATGCTCCAGGTAGTGGCCAGTACCGATGCTGCCATTTAACTATTGCTAATGCTAATGCTAACCGCTAAGAAGAACAGAAGAAGACAATACAGTTCCGATGCTACCATTTAGCTAATGTTACGTGCTAACCGCTACCTGCTAAGAGGAACAGAAGAAGACAATAAAGCTAGATTCACCTAATGTTAATTGCTAGCTACCAATACTAACTGCTAAGATACTCTCACCGCTTTAGCTATTGTTAGCTGCTACAATGCTACCACAGGCCTAGATGCCACATGCAACTGCCGATTGCCACACTACCATCATCTACACCTGCCTCTCACCAACTGCACCAATAAAAGCGGGGTGGGAATACAAACCCTGGTTCGGGTAGGGGGTAGAAAATAAAGAGGTAAAGTCAAAAGATGAAAGTAGGGATTGGATACAGACCCTTGTTCGGGTAGGGGGTGGAAAATTTAGAGGGTGCTGAAGGTGGAGGCCGAAACCACAGACTAGATTTAACAGCCTCTTCTAACATTTCCTTCAAGAAGCAACACACCCTACCATTTCCTTCAAAAAGCAAACAAAGCAGGAAACCAAACCCTAACATTTCCTTCAAGAAGCAAACAAAACAGGAAAACAACCAAAAAGATCAAAAAACAAGCCAACTCTGTATCTTACAACGCAAACTCACCTGAGCAGGCCGCATGGTCCCAAAGAGAGACTCTAGCTGGTCACACCCCCACCTTATCTAAACTTCCTCTTCCTGGTTCTCTTCCTATTGGCAGAGCGAGAAGATGGGGCGGGGAAAGCAGAGCAGAGGAGAGGTGTCTTGTTCAGACTTTAACCTCTTCTCCCGCCGGGTTAGGCATGCATGTCCTCTGCCCACCCCCCCCCACCCCCCCCCTCCCTCACTGTCCCTATTTCACCCCCCAACTACTATTATTTCTCCTGATCCATATCCACTGACTAGACCTAGCAGCCTCATCTGACATCTCCCTCACTGTCTTCCTTAAATTTTGCCCATGCACTCCCAGCTCCCTCAACAGTGAAACAGCTGACCCTGCAACAAAACCTTTACACCCCACTTCAACCGGACAGACCCTGGTCTTCCACCCCCTCTGCTCAGATTCTGTCTTTAAATCTGCATACTTAGTCTTCTTCCTTTCATAAGCTGCCTCCACTGAATTTTCCCAAGGGACTGTTAACTCAATAAAAAACACAGTCTTTTTACTCATGGACCATAAGACAATGTCCGGCCTCAGATTACTATAAACTATTTCCTGGGGCACAACTAGCTTTCCTCCCAAGTCGACCTGCATTTGCCAATCATCAGCCCCTACCAGGCAGCCACCTACCTGCCCTCTCCCTGACTTAGCAGCTCTATTTTTCTCCCCCTCTCGAACAAACTGCACATATGTATGTACATATTTTAAAAGACGTTTATGTTGAAATAATAGACATAACGCACAAAAAATGATTTTTGAATGGTTTGAACCTATGTGTTTTTTATAGAAGGAATGTTCAAATGGACAATTTGAAAGCCCTACTGTATGTAGGAAAATAGTACACTTGGATGGCTGGCAGGGTCAGGCACAGTCTTCTATCCAAGGCCCTTGCCCACAATAAGAATCCTGCCAGCCCCATCACAGACTGTTGTATGACTTTAAATGTTAGCTAGATAATTACCTAGTTAGGGGACATTGATGTCACAGCCAAAAAACATTTCTAAAAAACATGCATCTATCATGCTTGTGCGTACGGGGACACAAGGAACACAAGAGCAAGGACCCAAATGCATGCCAAGCTAGTGCGGTTCAAATTATTTATGAACAAAACAAGTTAATTTAAACACAAGATACTTGTGCTCAAAAAGAGGATTCATTCTCAGTGAAGGACCTTGGACCCCTAATCTGCCTCTATACATGCCAAAGAGCAGTGATTCCTAACACGTCTCTGGGGGTCATCACCTCCCTTCAACGCTAAGTGTTTCGCCTACTTAGTCCCACGACAACTCCAGGAGGCTAGGTGGTGAACTCAGGCATCCCAGAGTAACCCCCCCCCCCCCCCCCGTGCCAGTTCACACTGCTCTACAAATGTACATATATACATAAACGCTTAGGGTACCATACCTGAGAAAATTAATTAAACATATTAAAGGATTGGCAAATGTCCAGAGTCTTCATTGCTCTTTTATCTTTTACGTTGTGTAAGGAGGTCATATAAAACTCTACTTCCTTTATAAATTGTTGTATTTTTGGAGGTTTTTGACTCCACTTGCATTGGTGAATCTAATACTTGCCATACAGTATGAGTAAATTCAGGATGTAACTCCTTTGATGATCGCTAGTCCTATTTTCATAAAAAAATAAAACATCATTTTCCCTCAGTCGAATGTTGGAGCCAGTCTGTACATTGTAAAACTGCTCTACCTTTGACTAAAATGTTCGACAATAGAGACAATCAAAAAATAAATGGCAAATAGATTCCGTCTCATGGTTACAGAACACACAGTTTCTCTCCACAACTCCAAATCTTACAAGAACATGATTCGTTGGGTAAATTAAATGTAATATTTTGAAAGCTACTTCCTTGATTTTATTTGTTACAAAGAATTGCTGATTGAACGTCCATACAGATTTCCATTTAATATTCTCAAATTTTGAATTCCAGATGGATTTTGACAGAGGGGTTGAGGTTTGGTGGTACAATTTCCTAATATGTTTATTTATTTATTTATTTGTTACTTAATATTGTTAATTGTTAACTTAATTGTTAATTGTACTCCACCTAAATAGAGCTCTGATGAATATTGTGTGTTCTTCTTCCCTCCCCCTTGCAGAAGTGTTAATAGTCCAGTAGGAATTGCATCAAATACTATTGCATATTCTTTAGGAGTGACAGGGATTTTATATTTCATTAGGAATTCTGTATAGCTGTACAGGTGTTTGTTTCTATTTAATAATTGTGTGACAAACAGAATGTTGTTTCCAACCCTATCACCAAAAAACAATGTTTTATTTTTATATTTGATGTCGTTGTTGTTCCAGATTAATGATCTGTGTGGAGAGAAATTGTGCTTGTATATTATTAACCATGACATTAAGGCTTGTTTATGGAAATTAGAGAGATTGGCAGGAATCTTACCCACATCAAACTTACAATGCAACAAAAATTCAATCCCACCTACCTTCCTGAATAACAGTTCTGGGTTAATAAACCATAATTTATCTTTTTCTTTTATATATGGTTTGAACCAATTAATCATAAAGCTTGTGTTGGATGTGCCAAAGTCCAACACATTTAAACCTCCTTCAGAGTATGAATTGCATAATACATTCTTTTTAAAATAATTTGGTTTATTTTTCCATATAAAGTCAAACAGTTTCCTGTCAATCTGTCCAATAAATTCTTGAGGAACATCCATAACCATTGCTTGATAAACTAGTCGTTAAAGACATTCACTTTCAGACAGTAAAACACGTCCAATAACAGATAAATCCCTTGACAACCAAAAATCAAATTCTTCAAATACACATAACAGAAAAGTCTGCAATTTCATCTTTGAACTCTTTATAGAATTCACTGGTCAATCCATCATTGCCCGGAGATTTATTTCCTTTCAACTTAGATATACAAATTTTTATCTCAGCCGCCGTTATTTTTTCATCACATACTTTCTTGGAGTCTTCATCAATACATTTTATTACATTCTTTATTGAGGAAAAAAAAGGTTTCATCAGTATTATGAAGCTTCTCAGCATAAAGCTCTTCATAAAATGTTTTAACATAATAAGAAATTTCCTTCATATTTACTGAATCTGACCATTAATGTTAAGTTTATGAATGGAGGAGAGTTCAGCATTTCTCTTTTCCAAATTAAAAAAATATTTAGTATTCTTCTCTCCCTCCTCCATCCATCTCTTTCTGGATCTTATAAAACCTCCTTTGGCCTTTTCTTCATATAACTGATCCAGTTCTAACTGGAGTTTAGTTAAACTAATTTTATCTTCCTGGGACAGTTGGTTCTTTCCATGTATCATGATTGTCTCTCTCTTTGAATTGCCAATCTCCTAATTTTATATTTCATTAACTCCCACTGTCCACAATATAAGTTCAAGGTTTTACCTGTTCCAACTTTCTTTAATAATTGATTTTGTGGTATCTAAAAATTGTTTATCCTTTAATAAGGTGCCATTGAATTTCCAGTTACTTGTGTTATGTCTTTTACCTTGTATTATTTGAACTTACTGATAAATAAATAAGTTTGTGATCTGTGAGCACCGAGGGTTCAATATATGTCTCTATAACTTGTTTTTCTAATTCTCTAGATATTAACCAAAAATCTATTCTGGACTATTTACTCAGATCTTTAGTATTCCATGTAAAAAAATGATTTATCAGGATTCCTATGCCTCCAAATGTCAAAGCAATTTAAATTGACACATATATTTTAAAATTCTACATTATGTCCATGCCACACTTGGTGTGTCCAGTACCACAAGCACGAGTAAACAAATTGACGTTAGGCTTTATCAATTGGCTTCACAGTTATGCTACATTGCTGACTGGATTAAAAATAACAGTGAATCTGTATGGCTTGACTTAGAATCCTCTCAGGTTAATCAGTCCTTAAGAGGTCTCTTGTTTGCTTCAGAACAACAGTGATTATAAACACAACAATTAAAGCCTGACAGGATATAAGAAGACTGTAAGAACTAGAGGGACAACTGTCTTCTCTCTCGCCAGTAAGGGCTAATATAGATTTTCCTCCTGGTACCAGAGATAGTTGCATTGTGGGACAGTAAAGGGATTGTCAAATTTGGGCATTTGTATGAAAAGAAAATACTACTTTTATTTGATCATCTGTGTAAGAGGGTTAATATACCACAAATTTTTTTTTTTTAGATATCTCCAGACACAAATTTTATAATTATAATAATTAGGGACCCCGAGTCACTTATTGTTATCCCGCGCGTTTCTTCTTATTATTATTAGGGACACGGGGCAACGTCCCGAGTCACTGGCTCCTACAGCTATGAAATAGTCACTTATTACTATCCCGCGCGTTTCTTCTTATTATTATTATTATTAGGGACACAGGGCACGCTCCGAGTCCCGCGCTCCGAGTCCCGCGCTCCGAGTCCCGCGTGTTTCTTCTTCTTATTAGGGACACGGGGCAACGTCCCGAGTCACTGGCTCCTACAGCTATGAAATAGGCCAAAGGAGCTATAAAAATAGCTGTAGGAGCTTAGCGTCGTAAGACGCGAAAAACTGCGATAAATTTCCCATAAGAAATGAATGGGACGGGCGAAAAAATAAAGCTTGAAATTGGAGTTTTTCAAACGTCTGTAGCTCAGGCATACATTCACCGAGAGACTTCATTTAAACTTTAAAACGTAGATAATTTTGTCGGCTCAAAATGAACCCCAGCACATTTTTTGGTATCTCTTATGGTTTTCGAGCTATGACCATCTGAAGACCATGAAGTTTCTCAAAAAATGCTCAGAATCTCTCCCCCTACAGTGGGTGATGTCATCACTTAGAGTGAGACAGCCGGTGAGAAATCGCCTGAAATTGTTTTCTAAAATTGCTGTAAAATCCAAACGGTGAATAGGAGACACATAATTTTTGGATATTTTTGTAGACAAACTTGTCCTCTTTCGTGTGATGCCCTCGAAAAAGCCGAGAGACTTACTGAATTTAAATAGTGAGGCTTTTTGTGCAGCCAGCTCCCTCCAGCTGTCCATTGACTCCAATGTAAAAATTCAGAGCTGTTTTGTGAGAAAAGCAGAAATGCCTCCTGTCTTTAGATCACCATAAAAAGAAAAGTTGTTGTCTCAGGAATAAAACGAGATGATATTCGGACTCAGGAAGATCTCGGGAGTCCGATGATCTATAGTACACTCTGATAGGAGGTACGGTTCTCTCCTGGGGGGGATTTGTTTAGGAGGTGCGCAGAACCCAAATCTCACTGCATACTGCCTGCTCTCTGCATACTGACTGCTTCTAATCACTCAAGTTGTCATGGCAACCTCTGAGCTGAACCCACAGGCACAGCTGAGAGCAATTCATTAATCAGGGACTGACTACCTCTGATATCTGCTGTTTTCTCAAATTGCAGCCTTTTTCAATTGTCCGCTGCTTCGCCACTCTCTGCATACTGCCTGCTTCTAACCGCCCCAAGTTGTCATGGCAACCTCTGAGCTGAACCCACACAAAATTTCCCAGAGGGAATTTTCTAGTTTTATAATATAGCACCTGCACAGCACAATACATTTCACTGCCAGTATGCTTGTGTAGATGGATTTTATCCCAGTAGATTTTATTATGATTATATTTGTTTATACTGACTAATGACTCATTCAAGTCAGAAAAGAGAGCTTACCTATGTGTGTTCATCAGTCTGAACTGTGGGCCAGCATCTGGCTGGTGAGAAGTTGAATGTCGGGCTCCATGCTTGTCACAGCCAGTCTCAAACACTGATGCAGATGTTCATCTGTCAGTCTCGATCTCATCTGAGTTTTCAGGAGTTTCATGTGTGAAAAGGTTTGCTTCCAGATATACGTGCTGCCAAAAAGTGTGGACATCTTCTTTGCGTGTTTTTTTTTATGTTAGGGTATGTGTCGTTTGGGAGGGCGGCATAGAAGTCAATGAGACTGTCGGGCTTGAATGCATCTTTCAAAGCATCACAGTTCTGTAACTCGGCCAACTCAACTCAAAGGCTCGGCTTCATCGATGTCGGCAACAAAGGGGTTCTGGAAAAGACGGATTTCTTTTGCATTAACATGTAATTCACGGAATCGCACACCGAACTCCGCCTTCAGCATTTCCAGTGCTTCCACACACTTTTCGGCTGGGAACGGGACCGCTGGGTTCTCTGCAGAAAGGTTTTTGGTAGCAGGAAGATGGATGAAGTTGCGCTTTTTCACTTGTGCCAAAACCAGCGCTAGTTTCACCTCAAATGCTTTTATGTGGGAATACATGTCGCAAATGAGTTTCCCCTGTCCTTGCAGCTGCAAGTTAAGGCTGTTCAGCATTTCTGTCACGTCTGTTAAAATGCAAGGTGCCATTTCCATTCTGGATCGATCAGCTCTGGGACTGTTTTGTTTTTTGACTGAAGAAATGTGTTAATTTCGGGTAGCAGCTCATAAAAACGCCTCAAAACTCTGCCCCGGCTCAACCATCGCACCTCTGTGTAATACAGCACATTGCCATGCGCAGACTCCAGTTCAGACAGGAATTGTTGGAACTGCCTGTGTTTAAGTCCCGTTGCTCTGATGAAGTTTATGCATGACACCACAACCTTCATGACAGAATGCCACTTTAACACTTTGCAGCACAGTGCTTGCTGGTGAATTAGGCAGTGGACTTGTAGTGGGGCGGAGAGACCTATCAGACCCCGAGACGCGCCCACCATACAAGGAGCCTCGTCAGTCGTGATGCTGGCAAGCTTCGACCAGTCAAGGTCCAACTCTTTCATAGTTTGACATACTTTGCCGAAAATATCCTCCCCCGTCGTAGTCCCTTTGAGACTTTGAAGGGCTGCCAGCTCCTCGCACATCTCAACGTTTGCGCCAACTCTACGAATAAAAATGAGCAGCTGCGCTGTGTCCTGCAAGTCTGTGCTCTCATCCAGCGCTAACGAAAAAAAAGTTAAATTCTTTCCTCTGCTGCAGCTGGGCATATACATTACCCCCGAGTTCTTTAGTGTGTCTGGTGATTGTACTCGCCAACAGACTCACGGCATTAAAGCCTCCTTCTCAGGACACACCTACTTCACAACTGCATTCAAACATTTGTTGACAAACTCTCCATCACTGAAAGGTTTACCGCTCCTTGCTATCAGCTGAGCAACCTGAAAGCTGGTTCAGCTGAGCTTGGCGTACAAAAGTATTCTGCTGAGCTAACAGTCCACTTTTTAGCTTTGAGACTTTGTCTGCTGGCATTTGGCCTTGCAAGCTATCATTCTTATCTTTGTGACGGGATTCATAGTGTCTTTGTGGTGGCCCTCAAAGCAGTCCAAAGTAAAATGATCTGTGTGCACATATAACCAAAGTGTTTTCCTGTTGTTGTTGTGGGGGCAGGCATTTCCATCAAGTTAATCCACTGGTTCTTCACTTTCTTGGATGGTGGGAGCAGATGAAGAATTATGTATTCGTCCATACATCCAACAGCAGAGAAAGTGACATGCATTGCTTGATATGTCACATTCCACATCTTTGTGTTGCCGGAGTTTGTGTAATAGTGAAAAAAAAAGTGAGGAAAGTAGTTGTTACTGGATGTAACTCCAGTTCTATGAGTACAAGCATAGCCCTCTAACCACAAGTTATCACAGCCACACTGAAGCACATTATTTTTAACATACTAAAACATTTATCACCTCACTGATGGTATTGCAAATTCTCTGTTGTGGCAGAACAAGACACTAGTGATGGTGACAGAACCAGTATACTGCCCCTCCCCAGTGTATGGTGGTCCTATACACACTGGACCACCATGCCATGGTCTCCACACACTACTCAGCAGCACTAATACGTCCTACATACTCCTCAAGATTCACAGTGAAGGAGCCCCCCTTGGTAGGCAACATGCTTACCATATTCAGAATTCCATGAACTTAGTGAACAAGGAGGACGCAGAAGAAACCATGGTGTCATATTGTGTGACCTCCTTGTTTACATACATCACAACTATGAAAGTGGTGGAAACTGTTAGGAAACAACTGCTACAAGGCAAACTCTGAACAACAGAACGAACCTCAGCTAGGCTGTGCATGTCTGAACGCCACTTACTTTCAGTACAATCTGTGGTTTTACAGACAAAAGTATGGCTGTGCCATGGGCTCACTGCTATCTTCCATTGTGGCCAACCTATACAAGGAAGAACTAGAGGGCAGATCTCTGAACTCCTTCAGAGGAACAGCACAGAGCCGCAGGTTTAGATATGTGGACGACACAGTGCCTAATTCACTGGATGAGTAACAGAATGTGATCCTGAGAAAGATGTCCATGTCACCAGCAATCCCTCTTGTCGGCAGAAGGAAGATAATGTTACCAATTACACATTTTGTTCAAGAAAGGGAAGGATAACTTCTACACCTCACTTTCTTTCAGTGAACTTGACTCTCGACTGCAGGACTAGCTTGCTGTTAAACCTCTTGACAAGGTGGTACAAGTGCCCGTCATTGTCTGAAGCAGGAAACTCTGCCGGAACTACCAGACAAACTAAAACGTGTAAATTGCTCCTGAAGTGATGTCAAGTTAGCGGATAGTGTGTTTAGAGACAGGTCAATAATAGTGTGGTACTGTAATTTTTGTTGTGTAGAAGCTCCACTGTTGAGTCCTGTTGTTGCTGTTTGAAATATCTTAATCATTGTGCTTGCTACTTGTTTCTGTGTGTCTAACATGTTACATTGACCGTGTTGTCCCACGTCATTGGGCTGCGGTTTTGCTAGTTTCTGTCCCTGTGTGTAAAGCCTATAAGCTGCACTTTATTGGTTAAAAGACCAGTGTCATTGCTGACTATCCCAAGTCCACGTCAGGTTCCTCACGGTAGAGGGTAGAGTTATTGTGTCTTTCTGTGGCCGTAAGGATCTCTTCTGTTTTGCTTTGAGTGCCTTTGCCTAACATGCATCGCCACACATACCTTTAAAGCGCAGATAGTGGTAACTTAACTCAGCTTGGCTTCATGGCACCTTGTTGTCCTCTACCTTGCATCTCATTTCTCTGTTTAACTCTTGTAGTGTCGCCCGCCATCTTGGATTCTTGCATGACATTGGCACTGATGTGGTCATATCCACCGTCTCGCCTTCTGTCGCTCTCTGTCCTTCTCTTTCCTTTTCCTCCCTGTCCTGGGTGTGTGGTCACCAGAAATACAGCAGTCCCAAGAAAACAAAATTGTCTATGCAGTCCAGTGCACTAAGGAAAGCACAGACTTGTATATCGGGGAAACAGCTTCCTGTGGCTCGACACAGGAGGGGCAACTCTTTTGGTCAAGACTCTGCAGTTTGCCTACACATTAAAGACACTCATTTGAGGAGAGATGGTTTGAAAGAGAAGTGGAGGCTATTATCGTAAAAATAGACACTGTCCCTCAACTTATCCCCACCCTACAACAACCTACACTGTACTTTCATCCCCTCCCAGGAGATTTAACAAGTATTCACTGTTGACCTCATGTAACAACTCGAATGGCTGTCATTCACACCAGGTGACAACTGCAGTTACACAGCCAGGAGCACAAATGACCCAAGTGGTTTCACAGACCCTACCAGTCAGGTGGAACTGAAGAAGAACTGACGAGAGGTGAAATGTTTTCAAGTTTCCACAACCAATTCCAGTTGCCCTTGATGCAACCCTCCTTCAATGACATTGAACAATGACATTTTTTCTATTTGCCCATAATGGTTAATTGCCAGGACGTAATACCTTGCTGTACAAAACATCCATATATTACGTTTTAAGTGAGCAATACAAATCTCATTAAATTTCTATCATTATACCTACAATATGAATTACATGAATTTTGTATGTCTGTAAAATGTTTTTGTTCTCAGTGACTTAAACAAATATGGAAAGCGTTGTAACAACTTAAAACTACAATCCAAAAGATTTCTTTGTTCTTTAACAGAATGCAACAGATTTAAGTCATTTGCGCAAACTAGAGTCAGAAATCATCTAATAAAAGGATTCATTATATTTACAGCATCATATTACAACATTAAATTGCACAGCAACAGAACAAGAGGTGCTATGCCTTAACTTTACTTAATTTCATTTCCTTAGTCGTTTAACATTAGTGTTTTTAGTGTAACATTAGTGTTTGCCTTGAAAGATATAGCACATGCATTAGGAGGGGCAGCTTCCATGTACCAATATGGCAGCTGTGTTGACGCATCGCTTCAATGAACAGCAGCGAGCAGTTTTTATTATTAATCAAACTTTGTTTAACCAGATAAGTTCCAGTGAGATCACAAAATCTTGTCGAGGGAGCCCAGGTCAAGATAGCAGCATTATTGTTTTAAGCAGCATCCATGCAAATATGAAAAATACACAAATCAAATCATACAGTATCAACTGGCATTACAGTGTTTCGAACCACATACATGCCGAAAAATGTGGTATCTTAACACCCGACTTGTGATGACGTAGCATGTGGTTGTGTCATTTGATCCTTCTCTTAAGCCTTCTCTTTGCGTCCTGCTCCTCTCTGAAGGATTTAGAGAATTTCAAAGTCCTGACTAATGGTGGAACTGATTGATTCCTAGGTGATGTGTGGATCAAGGATCAATGAGGTGTAAAACAAGAGAATTGGGATGTAGATACAATAATTTTCATGGAGAATGCATGTTTCATATATGTAAGAGGTAGAGGAGTTCTTAGAAGAGCATAAATGCATGTATAACTCTAGTATTGATAACAGTGGGAGCAGTAACGACTGGCCCCAGTGCAGACTATTACGAGGGGCCCTTCAGCTCCTCAGAAGCTAACACACACGCACATACTTTTTTTTTTTACCGCGTTCACCAGACCCATCATGAGAGCCAACCCACCTGCCCGACCAACATAAAATATATGCTTATCAGCACCTGGACCCAGTCTGACCTGCAAATCACCAACTTTATGCATTACAGCAGCACAAATATCAGCACAACTGTCAAGATGTGCTTCTGCGATGTGCTTCCTGCGCCTTCCAGCAGGCTGATCCTGCTACTTTAGCAGATACTGCCCGAGTAGGCTTCTGTTTCTCCCCCACACACAGTAATGGGAAGTTTTAAATTTAATAACGGCACAATTGTTAAAAAATTTCTCTTCATTGTTGAACAACAGCAAAACAAGTAATCCTTCACCAGCCTGCTGTTTGAAGTTGAGAAGAATGGAGTTCACAGTTTCAAGGTTAGCATGCTTAACTTTTATTGTAATTTAAAACTACTAGTTGATTGGACAGCAACATATTACCCAGCAATCTTCATTGCATCTGTATATGACATGAATACTAGAGAAAATAAGAAAATATTCTTTCAATTGAATCTTTTTTTTTGTAGTTTCTTCATAGTTTTTATGGTATACGTAGAATAAGCATATAGTTTAGTTATACTTTACTTGCTATTGACATTTTTTCAATAAAGTTGCTGTCACCATGACAGAAGTTTGTGCGCAATTTGTGGATATATATAACAACTGATCTCTCATTGAAAATATAGTAAAGATATGGTTGGGATATAGTGAATGGAAGCACTGCTAGAGGCCCGCTCATGAGCATATACAGCATGGACCCCATGCGGATGCACTGTCTGCACTGTCTATAGCTATGACCCTGAGTGGGAGCTGTTTGTCTCCTTTCTATAGTGAAACACATCTCCCATAGCCTGTAGTGATAATGGTGTGTGTATATGCTGGTTTTCTGCTCTGATTAAAGAAGAGAAAGGAGCAAGTGCCATGAATAAAAGTCTTATTCTCCTCACCACCACAGGCATGTACACACACATACCACACATTGTTTCCATCACTTGTGGGGACTTAACATAGACTTCCATTCATTTCCTATAGATTTAATCTGAACATGACCTTAACCCTAACCTTAACCTATACTTAACTCTAACTCTAACCTTAAAGGATAACTTTCGTTGTTTACAACCTGGACCTTATTTGTAGCATTAAATACGCCCATTTACTCACCCAGACAACTTGGTGGTATTTGGAGTCGTTTTGAAGAAATTAGACCCAGAGGAGCGGCGCGTATATCCGTATAATGCGAGTACTCGGGGCGTCCATGCGCAGCCTCTATATAACGCATAATCTGCAGCGAAACTCGTTCATATTCCAATATTTTGTTATAGTGAGTAGGTTCCTATGGAGAAATAAACCCTGACAGGATGACTAGAAGCCTGATGCAAAGCGTAGGATAACATTTCTTTACAGCTATTTAGCGTAATAATTAATGTAAGTAATATAAAGTAATGTCTGGAAAATGCTCCATATTTTGCCCCTTAAATCTGCTGGCAATTCGTTATTGAGCCTGGTACATTAACGGATTGCCCCTTTAGTCTATGACTGTTAGGAATTCCTGAGCAGGCGGTCCTCTATCAAGAAATAAACAGCCCTGAATTTTGCCGATTAACCAATCAAAATTGAGTATTTAAGAGTGGAGGTCGACTGATTATCGGCGCCGATATTTGGAATTTTGACGTATATCGGTATCTGCCTTTTTCGACGGCCGATATCAAGAAATCAATTAAAAACTGGGTTATTTCGGCTCAGATGCAGCCGCCCCTCTCTCTCCTGCAACTTCTGTCTCCAGCATTGTTCCACCCACAGTGCCATCTGATTGGTTAAGCAAGCCACAGTATGCATAATTGCCAAACTGAAGCGAAAGCAGTCCTCACACACATGGCGAGAGGGAAAGTTTTCTCGTTATGAGAAGCTCCAGAAACCAAACATGTGTCGAAGGTAAACGCAGAAAACTTTTCGAAATTGTAATAAACATCCCAGTGCACTACATCTCACAACTACTACTAAAGTTACAGTGTGCAGCAGAATAACGTAAGAGCCGAGTAAACATTAGCGGCAGCTCTGCTAGCTTGTATTACCTCCCGACATGTAGTAAAAGCATGTGTGTGTGATTGAGAGAGAGCACGTAAAAAAAAAACCTATTAAACTTATCCCTACTATTGTAGGAAAGCACAATAAGGTGGAGGCTGATTAGTTTTTACCATAACATTAGTTCGTCGGTCTGGCTCTAAACGCTCAGCAGACTATGTATTAGCAATGGGGACAATGTATGTAATGTGGAGAATATTGTGTGTTTGCGTGAAAGTCAGATTAAAAACTCTACAGCTCACGACTACTACAATAACGCAACGTTAAGAGCAGAGTAAACACGAGTGGCAGCTTTGCTAGCTGCTCGTAGTACCTCCCGATATGTCTGTGAATCACTTGAAACAATGCTGTTGGTAATATCAATGTAAAAACAGTCCGTGATAGTAGAAGCCTGTGTGTGATTGTGAGAGAGAGGAAGAAATTCAATTCAGTCTTGTTTGGTTGCAGGGAAGTACCCTGAGATGAAGGCTAACCAGCTTTTAGCATAACATTAGCTCGCCGGTCTGGCTCTAAACGCTCAGCAGACTCAATGGGAGAATGTCTGTTATGTCGAGAAAAGTGTGAGTTTAGGTGGAAGACACATGAAAAACTTTACAACTCACAACTACTGACGTTGCTGTGAGCTTTCTGCTCCCATGATCTATAAATTAAAGTAAAAATGAGACGCTATGGGCCATTTAGTGTTTAACAGTTGGTCTAATCCCTTGCAACAAGGCTGCTGATAATAGTGATATAAATATAGTGATAGTAGCAAAAAATGTGTGTGTGAGAGAGAGTAAAATTCAGGAGTGATTTATCTGAACAAAATGGTGGAACATTTTAAATCCTGTGTGAGCTCATTAAAGTCCTAAAGGCGGTCAGTTTTATTGCACTCAATAGCAACTATTAGACTTTTTATGTAACTTTTGTCATATTAGTCATTAATAAAGGAGCAACATAATTTTGAATGACAGGGTCCCTGCTATTGTATGATACAATATAAAATTTAACAATGAAATCAACTTTAGGCTTCCCAAATGCTTTAATAAATTAAGCATGATAAGTTGTTTTTGTTTTTGTTTGAAGTTAAAACAAAGATAAGTAATTTCAGTTATTTTGAAATTTTACTTTGTTTACTGTGGAAAACCAAACTAACCATCTTTCCGGAATGAGTCCAAAAAAAAAGGTTTTACATTGCATAGACAAGTGACTCCCAAAAATGTCTTGTGTTGCCTTATGTATTTCCTTCCAAAATTTTTTGATAACTGAACAGCTCCAAAAGACATGATTTGCGTTTGTATTTCCACAGTTTCTCCAACAAGTTGGAGAGTTGTCTCTATAGTGGGACTTTTGGTGTGGTGTAATAAAATATCTAATCAATCTTTTCCAACCAAACTCTTTCCAGCTCTGTGAGCTGCTACACTTCCATTGATATTCCCAGATTATTGCCCACTCTTCCTCCGTCAGATCTGGTCCTCCCTCCATTTCCCATTTTGTCTTAATATACAGAGTGGAATGTGTTTTCATGTTAATAAGCCCTTTATATAGCCCTGAAATTATACCTCTATATTTGTGTGGGTTATAAGCCCTTTTAAATAAACAGCTGTTTGCTTTGTTCTGATAGATTTTTTATCCTTTCACTAATAAAGTGTCTCAGCTGCAGGTATCAATAGAAATCTTGTGTCTCTAGAGCATATTTCTCTTTAATTCTTTCAAAACTAAGTAATACATTATCCTTTATAATCTTACATATAGCCATTATGCCTCTAGTTGTCCAGTCTTTGAATCTGTTATCTAATTTATTTGGTGCAAATTGTGTGTCATATGCACCCCACTTAAGGATCACAATATCTTTTTCTAATTTGTATTCAGTTATCACTGTTTTCCATATTTTTAGAGTTAACTTGATCCATGGTTTTTTTATACTTCTAATGAAATCTTGCAAACTACTATCAGCCATCAAGGCTTGTATGGGAATCTGACTCAGACCCTCTTCAATGTTTTTCCACTGGGCATCATAGGAAGGGTTACACCAACATATTATAGGTCGTATTTGTGCTGCCCAGTAATTATCTTTAAGAGAAGGAAGGCCCCATCCTCCTTTTATTTTTGGCAGTTGCAGGGTTTTAAATCTAATTCTAGGCCTTTTACCTTGCCATATGTATCTGGACAAGATTTTGTCCCATTCATTAAATTGTTTTTGGCTTATTTCTATTGGTAGAGTTTGGAATAGATATAATAATTTGGGTAAGATATTCATTTTAATCGAGTCTATTCTTGAGCTAAAACTCAAGCATGGAATTAGATTCCATCTCACTATATCCTCTTTAATTTTCCTTTCTATTGGTAAATAATTGTGTTTATTTAGTTCTGTGAGGTCCTTCGGTATGATAACCCCCAGATATTTAAAATATTCTGTCTGCCACGCTAGATCATATTTACCCTTAATTTCATCTGTTGGGTTGTAATTATACTTAAGTAATTGTGTTTTGCTAATATTAATTTTGTATCCTGACAGGCGACTAAAGTAATCAAATGAATACATTAAATTGGGTAGGGAGATTGTTAGTTGACTCAAGAAGATCAAAATATCATCTGCGTAGCAGGCCAATTTATGCTCTTTTCCCTGAATGTTGATGCCTATTATTTCTATGTTTTGTCTTATATATTGATTAAATGGTTCTAAGTATAGTGCAAATAGTAGTGGTGAACATGTGCAACCTTGTCTTGTGCCTCTTTCTAAAGTAAAACTATTTGATAAGCCACAATTTACTTTGACTCTTTCAGTGGGTTATTATATAATGCTTGTATTGTTTTAATTATTGATTCTTGTAGGCCAAATCTGTGTAGTACTCGGTAAAGGAAACTCCAGTTCACTGAATCGAAGGCCTTTTCTGCATCAGTACTAATTACCATCGCTGCTGTTTTATTTTTTTGGATGTGGCTAATTATTTGTAATGTTCGTCGTATGTTGTCTTATGTTTGGTGCTCTCGGATAAAGCCGGTGTGGTCATTATGTATAAGGTTAGGTAAAAATCTTTCTAGTCGCCTAGCTATGATAGAAGTAAATAGCCTATCGTCTATATTTAGAACAGATATAGGCCTGTATGATCCACATTCTAATTTATCTTTCTTTTCTTTTGGAATGGCAGATATTATAGCTTCCCTCCAACTGGGTGGTGTTTGTGCTTTCTTTAATGCCCAATTTAATGTATGAAGCATCACAGATATTAGCTCCTCTTTCATCTCTTTATACCATTCTGCTGTATAGCCATCTGATCCTGGTGACTTATTTAATTTCAAATTGTTTATTGCTATTTTAAATTATTTTTCTGTTATGTCCTCAATCATTATTTTATTCTGTTCTTTGTTTAGCACTGGTAATTCCAGAGAATCTAGAAAATCTATTTCAGCGATAGTGCATCCTGTTTTTTTAGTGTAAAGAGTGTTCCGATGCAGTGAATCTCCTTGCTAATGACAAGACAACAGAGTCACTGTGACATAAAAATGTGATCACAGAGAAGGCTGAATCAAGATAGTGATCTTATTTCAATTGATTGGGCAGCCCGAAAACCAAATAATAACATAGGGAAACTACTAACAACAGCCTATGCCCCCACTTGAGAATAGTGGGTCACAACCAAACTGGAGGATTCAGTCTTGCATGTATATTCTATTTTATTAATGTTCAAGCCCCAAAGGAACAGAACTCTAATAAACCCTGATTTGCAAACAACAAAGGCCTATCTCTGTAGGCATCATTTCCATGTCAGACAATGAGAACAGTCTTCCCCCCTGTTCTTCATTGGTTATATTCTTTTGCTGAAATCTTTGTTTTTGGTTTTTCTGACTGTCTATTATACTAGTTTTAAACAAACATCAAAGGGAGAAAGTTTTCCGTCAGTCTTGGAGATCATGTGTCTAAGAAGAATAACATCTGTTTTGGGGTAGCACAAGGCAGCTGTCTCGGTCCATTACTGTTCTCATTATACATGCTGCTACTTGGTGACATCATTAGAGAGCACAATGCATGTTTCCGTGGTTGTGCAGATGACGCACAACTCTACATCTGTGCTGAACTAAATGATGTTGCAGCTATAGACTCCATTACAAACTGTCTCCTAGCAATAAATAAATGGATGAGCAATCATTTCTTGAAGGTAAATGAGAACAAAACTGAAATCCTACCGAAATTTATTGGCCTGCTGAAAATAAACCACAGAGAGACTTCAGCTCATTCAAAACTCTGCAGCTCGACTATTAACCAGAACCAAGAGAAGAGTGCACATTAGTCCAGTTTTGGCTGCTCTGCACTGGGTTCCTGTAACATTCAGAATTGATTTTATGGTCCTCCTCTTTGTATACAAAGCCCTTAGTGGAGTAGGACCAAGATACATTGCTAACTTCCTTGTTTGTTATTTGCCTTCAAGAACACTGCCATCATCTGCTGCAGGTCCACTGGAGGTTTCCAGCCACAAAAGTGGGGATGCAGCTTTTGTCCATTATACCCCAAAGCTCTATCGCTTATGCACTGCTACACTATTTTACTTGATTTCATGCATTCTATGTAATCTATTTTTACCTACATTTTATGGTGTGATTTGATGCTTTATTATTTTCATCCTTATTCTACTTTATTTTTAGCTAGATTTCAACATTTTATTATGTGGTTTATGCAGTCTTTATTTTTATTTTCATCCTTGCTATCATTATCAAGGAAGTTTTATTCTCCATCTCATTTTTTTTAATCTGTTTTTATGTTCATTTCATGTCCATTTCCAGTCTTTTCTATGTAAAGCTCTCACTTGGTGCATTTGATTTCTTTGCTGTAAAGCACTTAGAGCCGCAGTTCCTGTATGAGATGTGCTTTACAAATAAAGCTTATTATTATTATTATTATTATTATTATTATTATTATTATTATTATTAGTAGTAGTAGTAGTAGTAGTCGTAGTATTAAATAAAGCCAGAGCAAAAGAAAACCAATTTACTGTTAGAGGAGAGAAGGAGGAGAGAGAAAGGTAGACAGAGGTAGAGGGATAGGAAACCCCATGCCTGCAGGCACACACAGCTGGCACCCCAACACACACACAGACACAGACACACACAACACACACAGACACAGACACACACAGAGACACACAGACACAGAGACACACACACACACAACACACACAGACACACACAGAGACAGACAGACACACACACAGACACAGACAGACAGACAGGTGCGCACACACACACACACACACACTCACACACAGCCCTGTTATAAACAGAGAGACATCTGTGGCAAAAGTAATTTTCCTCCTGATGAAAGGCTCAGCTCAACTAATCAATTACTTTCAAAATTTACTTAATCTGTCTGTACATGATCAAGTGTGTGTGTGCTACAGAGACACAAACACAGAGAAAGGTGTGTCGTAACCACTGAGCTGTTGTAATTTGATCTTCTGACTAGTGGCACTACTCACTGCAGCACACAGAGTTCCTTGAGTGCCGTTGAGTCAAGTAGACAACCAGACATTAGGTTGTTATATCTACAGCTAGGGAGAGCTGGTAGGGCAAAAAACAGAAAGAAAAAGTTGATTAAGTTAGGAGTGGTAATACTCTATTTTTTTGTCAACAAATCCCACTTGCAAAGCTAGAGCCTGATGTATCTTATCCCTCTGTGCCATAGAGCTCCATTGTTGTCCAAAAATGATTAAAAACACATCAATGAGCCAAACCTTTTACTGAGTGACATGTTCCTTCATTACCATGAAAACAATGTAGTTTATTTTGACTACTGCTGTCAGAAATACTCACTAGAGGACCATACATGGATTAACCCACTGCTGAAAACTGTCCGAAACAAATACACAATTTCCTTAATTTCGAGTACAGTTTGATAAAAAGGAGGACAATAACTGATATTTGGAGTCGATATTCATTTGCAGTAAAAGTGTAAAAATTGACATAACAATGTTATATAATACACTTAACTTCGTTTAAATGCCTAAATCATGTTTATTTAACCAAACAAATAGAAGATAAATAGCTCGAGAAGTCCATGGAGTTCCTAGACTCAGAAGCATCTCTTATTGAATTAAAGAGATGAATAAAAACTTAATTAAATAGCTACCTGAAATGTTTCCACAGGTAATAAAGCAATATTTAAATATAACTGAAATGACTTATCTCTGTGTTAAGTTCAAACAACGAAAAGTACATGGAGTTAACAATCTCAGCAGCAACCCATGTAAAGTAAAATAAAAACTTGTAGCTCCCTGAATTTTATACACAGTAAATAAAGTAACATTTCACAATAATTGAAATGACTTTGAACTTTGTTTTAGGTTGGAACAAAAAGTGCAGAGTTCCCAGGCTCAGCAGCAACTTTTGTAAAGTTAACTTAAAACTTAAATAGCTCCTTGAGGACTTCCGGTTTGGTTCTGAGAGAGGATGGCAGTATAGGAAGTCAGATTGGCACCAATGATTTTTTTCTCTGCAGTTTTGCAACAACTCTGCATATGAACAACACTGTACAAACCTGTGGTTAAACACTCTCAAGCATTTACAGAGCAATTACTGTGTGAAGTGTAGTCCCGCCTCCCACCTCTTTCACTGGCCAGGAGCTGCACATGTGATTGCTCAGACACATGACACACTGCAAAACAAAATAGCACAAACCGGTGTGTGAGATGGATGTGACATATGCCATCTGCAATGTATGCCACAATAAAATACCTCATTTGGGAAGGGTGTTAAAAAGTTTCCACTTTTTTTACCACTGCACTTGAAGATGCATTACCCAGTGGAGCATGCCGAGTTTGTTAAGATGACAGCAGAGAGTGAAAAGAAAAAGGCAGAGAAAGCACTACCCAAAAGTCAGGTAATGCAAACCACCCACATGTATGACCATGATAGTCAGGAGGCAAAGGCAAGATGAGAAAAGTCATGGAATTCATATGTGTGGATGACTAGCCATTTACTGTGGTTGAAGACACCAGATTTCACTGACTTCTCTCTCCCTTTGACCCCTGCTACACTCTGTCAGTAGAGTTTAGGATGTATGCCCACACACTTCGGGTGGCCGTCCATGATTTAGCACTGTCACAGCACAGCATAAATATCATTATAGCAACAGGCAGAAGCATTGTGGGTCACTTCAAGGACCATGCTTCCCCTAGCATATTTCAGATTACACATTGCGATTACACAGATCTTGGCCAGCCCAAGATGCAACAAGTCATCAGCACCAGATGGAGCACCTAGCCCATGGAAAAACAGTGCAGCACTGTCAGAGATGTATATCTACCCCCGAAGAGCCATCCATCTCACCACCAACCCTGTGACCATTGGACAACCTGCTCTACCTCCTGAGCCACAGACACCCAATGGTGGAGAATAGTCTCTCTGGTGCAGTGTTAGTGCTGGGGAAATCCATTTTCATTCAAAATGTTGTACAGGTGCAGGGCTCTCGAAATGAAACTGAGTTATCAAAATCCAGTTATTTTCTTCAACTGCCCAGACTTGGCTGTAAGGTGGTGCAGTGTGAGTTTGTCAGCTGGTTGTGTTTGTTGGTGCTGAAGTTCGGTGTTCCACTCCACAAATGTTCGCTAGTCTCTGGGTGATGGGGTTCTAAGTATCAATGATGTTCTTCACTTTTCTCTTTCAAAAATAATTACAAAGTACTTAAATCCAAAATCCTTCCATGAGGATGAACTACTACAAGATAACTTTCGCGTGGGCTGCACTGTGCTATTGTGGTTGAGCTCTCCTTTTTTTGTTCAGTCAACACCTCACATGGAACAACAGCAACTCACATGAAATTGAGACCAGACATTGGAATTAACTCAATGAAACAATTGAACACAGTAAGAACAAGCACTAGACTAGATGATTCCATTCATTATTTCTCCTACCTGTGCTATTTAGAAGGAGAAGCACAGGCACAGTTGCGCTCGCTGTGCTCTGGATTCACCCTTTCTGCTTACTAAATGTTTATTCTTGTGGATTTTGCTCTTTTACATGTCTTCCATCATCCCTTTGTTCAGTCCCAGTACACTAACACACTCTCACACATACACATACTTTTTTCCCAGAGGATCAACAACTGGTGTGTGTGAACGGAGTCCTGGAGGAGCGATAATGGATGGAGGTAGAAGAGAGGAGTGTGTATGCCTTTCCCATGGATTCTCGTTTTCGACCCTCCTGCTGGCTGAGCATCCTCTTTCCTCTTGCTTTCTTTTGTATTACTATACCCTCCCTCTCTTCTTCCTTTCTTCCCTCCCTTCACTGCACAGGCTTCTCTCTGACAGAGATGAAGGCTTGTGTTTTTTACCACTCTCCCCACCAAGCGTCTCCTTTTGACCGACTCAAACAGTGTCTTTCCCTCATCCCAGATGAATCTGACGCTGAGAGAAAAGGCACCAGGCTAGGCTAACAGCTAACCACTGGAGCGGAATAGACACACCAACTCACTGCCAAAGTTATTATGCAAGTCTGTGTGTGTGTGAGAGAGAGAGAATGAATTCAGACATCACAGCTGAAGATGACCAGTAGTTTCACTGTGGATCTGAGGACAGAAGGCAGCGGGAGGAAGGAGAGATCTGTATACAGAGTTGGAGGGGAACATTCTCCAACAGTCATTGTGCTCTCTTGAATTGATTCTCTGGACTTTTTGGTCATGTCAACAGTGACATGACGATTAATGCTCTGGAATGGAAATTACGTGAGGAACTGGAAACTTGCAGACTTGGGTGAACCATTTGGCCCAAAAATTCTGAGGTTTGCTTGTGGTAGAAACAATTTTGACTCAGTCTTGTAGATAGATTTACAATCTGTCTGCTTTCTGCCACCCATTGTGGCGTGGATGAAGAAGGCAAACAGCAGCACACTGAGCCAGGCATGGCCTAGCTGATCTGATCTGTTAGTGTGCCTGCTGCCACCAGCAGCCCCTGTTGAACCTCACAGGAGCCATCGTTGTCACAGTGAGGACTACAAGATCCACAAACACTGCTACCCACCACAACATCTGTGTCAAAGTCTACCAGTTTACGTGCACAGAGGTGCACCACACAGACAGAAGCACCACCAAGGGTTTTGTCTCAGGTTGAGAATGAGTTTACCATGGTTTCAGTTTGTGCCAGTTCATTACAGATTCTAGTTGCCACCGCCTGTGTGTGGTGTTTCTGTACATTTGCTGTTTAGAGAAAGCAATGAGCAGGCAGCTACAGTGATACGTGTGTGTGTGTACCTTACTATTAGCTAACAATGGTTAGTTCTATGTTACTGTGTATTTTAAATTGAGTGGTTCCTGGAGGACAAAGACCTGCTTGATGTGCACAGTATCTGCTGAGTCTAATCCAATCTATATTTGCCTAAATGTTGATTAAATATTTGTAACATAATGTAACAGATATAGATTCAAGATTCTAGATCCTTTATTGTCATTGAGCATGACATGTCAATGAAATTTTCATTGCAACCCCCATGTTAGAAACAAGATAATAAGTAAGATAAGAAAGATTAGAAAGAATAAAATTAAGATAACTACAATAAAATAAACCAACATGCAATAAGAATATTCGTAAATGCAATTAAAAATATACTAGAATGAAAATATACTAAGGTTATAAAAATATACTAAATAATAAAATATGCCAGTGAAATGTGCCAACAGAATAAAATATACACAGTGCAATGTATCGACAGAATAAAATATACCAGTGAAATGTATCGACAGCAGCTGAAATATACTAAAATGTATATAATTTAGTTGTGTGTGTGTGTACTTAAATGTTAAGAACACAGAAGGTGCAGGTGGAGGTGGAGGTGAAGGTGTAAAAGTGCGGTGTGCAGTGGCTCACAGTTCTCACAGTCTCTCACTCCAGTGAGGGGCTGCTGGGGGTGATAGCTCTGACAGCTCTGGGGAAGAAGCTGTCCCTCACTCTGTTAGTGGTGGTGCGGATGTTCCTGTACCGCTTTCCTGATGGAAGCGGTACAGTCTGTGGCCTGGATGGCTGGGGTCCGTGGCGATGGATCTCGCCCTCTTCCTGACCCGGCTTCATATATAGAGTCTAGGTCAGGAAGGGGGCAGCCGTGTGCCGTGCAGCTGCCATACCACACTGTCACACTAAGGCAGAGGATACTTGTAGAAATTGACGAGCAACCGAGAGGAGAGTCCAGCCCGTTTCAGTTTCCTGAGGAAGGTGAGCCTTTGTTGTGCCTTCTTCACCAGGCGAGAGGTGTTCATGGACCAGGAGAGATCAGATGTGGTTTTGGAGGCCCAGACAACATGATGTTGTCCACATGCTCCACCACTTCTCCGTCCATGAGGAGGGGGGCGTGATCCGTCTTCCTGGAGCTCCTGAAATCCACAATGACCTCCTTGGTCTTCCCTGTGTTCAGCACCAGGTTGTTGGCTGAACACCACTGGGTGAGCTGGTGTATCTCCTCTCTGTAGTGGGTCTCGTTGTTATCTGAGATGAGACCCACTACTGTAGTGTCGTCCGCAAGCTTCACAACTGTGTTGGTGGGGTGGATGGCAGCACAGTCGTGAGTAAACGTGGTGAAGAGGGCTGGGCTGAGCACACAACCCTGTGGTGGGCCCGTGCTGAGGACCAGAGGGGATGATGTTGCGTTCCCTATTCTCACCACCTGAGGCCTGTTGGTGAGAAAGTCTCTGATCCAGTGGCACAGAGACGCAGGCAGACCCACTGCGTGTAGCTTCAGCGCCAGCTTGTCTGGGATGACGGTGTTGAAAGCTGAGCTGAAGTCTACAAATAGCATCCTGACGTAGGTGTTGGGCTGCTGCAGGTGGGTCAGGGCTGTGTGCAGGGTGATGGAGACAGCATCCTCTGTGGACCATTTCCCTCTGTAAGCGAGCTGAAGGCTGTCTGGGTCCGAGGGGATGAAGCCTCTGATGTACCTGAGAATAATCCGCTCAAAACACTTCATGATTACCGGGGTCAGAGCAACAGGCCGGTAGTCATTCAGACAGGTGATGGATGTCTTCTTCTGTACCGGAATGATGGTGGAGGACTTGAGGCACTCAGGAACCATAGACAGCTGCAGGGACAGGTTGAAAATGTCCAGGAACACTCCTGCTAGCTGGTCAGCGCCTGACAAGTCTTGCCTGACACCTTATCCGGTCCTGCAGCTCTGCGGGTGTTGATCCTCCTCAGGGTGGATGTCACCTAGTGCTGCTGCAGGACGATGGGCTGGTGCTGCTCCTCCAGCCGGGGTAGGTGTGTGACTTCTCTGCTGCCTGATGTGTCGAAGCGGGCAAAGAAGCTGTTATGGTTCTGATGCCTCTCCACATGTTCTGGGGGTTGTTGGTATTGAAATTTTCAATTTTGTTTTTGTACTGGAGCTTGGCCTGCTTAATTCCTTTCTTCAGCTCTGCTCGAGCCTTGCTATAAGCAAGTCTGTCTCCAGCTCTGTAGGCAGTATCCCGGGCTTTCAGTAGGGACCGCACTGTGCTGTCCAGCCATGGTTCCTGGTTGGGAAACACTGTGATGGTCTTAAAGGAGAGGACAGCATCAGTGCAGAACTGAACATAGGACAATACAGATGATGTATGTTCCTCTAGGTCTGCCTCTTCTCTGAACACAGTCCAGTCTGTGAGCTCAAAGCAGTCCTGAAGTGCAGAGGAGGCCTCCTCAGTCCATATCTGTATGGTCCTGGTGGTTGGCTTTGTTATGCAGGCCAGAGGCTTGTAGGCAGGGATAAGTTTCATGGAGATGTGGTCTGACATGCCAAGGTGTGGAGTTGCTACAGCCTTGTAAGCAGCAGGGATGTTGCAGTAAACCTGATCCAAAATGTTCACCGCCACAATCACAGCCGCCTCCGGGTTGTCGTTCATGTGCCCGCTGATTAGGCAGTACAGCTCCTCTAATGCTAACTTAGCATTAGCCCGCAGTGGGATGTGAATGGCCACAATAACAACGGACGAGAGTTCTCTAACCAGCTTGAACGGTCAGCATTTCACCGCCAGCTACAGTATACCCTTGTTTTTCGCGGGGGTTACGTTCCAAAAAGAACCTGTGATAGGCAAAATCCGTGAAGTAGAAACCTTTATTTTTATTTTTTTTTTACAGTTATTATACAATTAAATACTCTATTATACATTGAAAAGAAAGAAAAAACATTTTACAGGCTCAAACATTTGTTTCACAAATAAAAGTACTTTAGAACCGTTTTTTTCAACAAACAACTTCTGTACTGTACTGTCAAATAATAATTTTAATCATCAACTACTACTCAAATCTTGCACAATTCCGAGGTGATTTTGTTGTAGCAGACCAATAACCAGCGTTGTTGCCGATCGTGAATGACAATCGGGTGTATATACCTGTGTAGTGTGACATGCTAAATGACCCGCAGTGGAGCGTCAAGGGCGCCCCATGACACCCTGACAAAAAGCCTACCATGTCTTTTTTTTGTCTTGACACACCTACTTTGGCATCCCCCATCACATGTTGCGAAGCGTTTACCAATCAGGTGCGCTCTCCAGTGAGCAGTGCTCGAGGGAGTACCATGACCGAGTCAAAAAAGAGAAATGTTGGCAAGAAATAGCGGAAGCACTTCATCAGCCAGGCTAGTAGCTGTTTTGTCATCACATTATCTCCAGTCTTAATTACAGCAATGTGCTTATCATTACTAATTCCAGGTATAACGTTAACGTATCCTCTTTGATGCGACCAACACAGCCAAACCTGCTTCTTGTCGAATAAATAACTATGGAAATGAAATGACTATGTGTGAAACTTGTTGTACCTGTCCTGATTGTTATCCAGATGCTACTCAGTAGATGAATAAATAATAACTGAATGGGCCGAAGGTTACATATCCTTTACGCATCCACAGCTGTTTTCTCTTTCTTTTCCTTTTTTTGGTACACAAGACCGCCAGCATCACAAAATGCTTCTGTCAGTGTGATTGACAGTTGCTTCACCCACCTCCCTGATGACATCTGAACTCATGTGTGACCATGAAATTAGATGTGCTGTGATTGGTGGGGGTCATGCGTGTAGTCTTGCCAGTCACCCTACCAAGACACAGCAAGAGTTTATGTTACAGTTATTGTTAGACGATCGTCTGACGCAGTGACCATCGTCAAAGACAAACGAATTGTGTCAAAAACTTAAGAAAATTGAAAATATTTGTTGACTTAATATTTTTTGTTATTTGTTATCCGTACCTTTTTTCACATCAAAAGCAAGACTATAAGTAAATGAAAAATACCCTCTGAAAACTATGACACAATTTACTCCAAATTCTAATGATTGGTAAAGACTAAATGTCAACGTGAAACAGCAGAACAAATTAAATCATTATCCTTAAAAGATTATTATCAACCAACTTCATCTGCAGAATCACACATTGTAGTTGCTGGCTGGTCAAACAGTAATCTCCACTTGCCTTCTTCTGACATTGATTTATTTATTTAGCATGTTGCACTAATAAGAATGTTGCATTGTTGCATTTTAGTAAGCATGGCTGGAATAGCTTTTACATGTAGACATACATACATTTTACATATGTTATTTATCTTGTATCTTTTATCTTAAGTATTGTACTTTGGTTCTTACTCTGTAATGACTGTGGCATGAAATGTTGCAAAGTCAAAGTAATCCAAGAGAAGCCATGTGAGAATGGAACAAAAGAAAGGAGCAAAATTGGCTGTAGCAATGAAGAAGCTGATGGTTGGTCTGCGGCCACAGGAGGGTAGAGCTGCATGTCCAGACAGGTGACACTCTGCACTCATCTGACATTATAGCAAAGATACACGTCCTTCATGTAAATTTTCACTGACCAAGTGTCAGAGGCTGTGAGTGATAGTCTGGCTGAGCACTTTGTGAACAGTGCAAAAAAATGCATAACAATTCAATAAAATTAAGGATGACATTATTAAGGGTTACAGCATAGCGCATGGTGGGTATGTTAAGTGATTCAAGTCCACAATGCTGCAAGACCAACAGGTGCAAGCTGGGTCTAGCTAAAATACTAAATGGTAACATGGTCATGTTGTATCCTCCAGCTACGACTTCTACATTTGTCTACCTTTAGTGAGGTGTGTGAGGCCTTTCTGCTGTTTTCGACAACAATCCCACTCATAGCGATAATTTCCAACTGCTGGTTTAACTTTTTAAATTTGAGGTGCAAAGTGAGACAGAAATTGAGCTGACTGGTTATATTGAGAATGAATGACTGAAGTTGAACCTAGAGCAAATTGTGGGTGGATTTCACGGTTCACAAAGCTCTGAGAATGCCGGGTGAGTACAACAAACTCAATGAGTGTTCTAACTTTCTTCAGATGAGATCAACAACCATGTCGTTCAGAAACACACTGTTGTGTATTTCACACTACACAATATGTAAAATCTGTGCGGTATCATTTTGCTTTAATGTGTTTGTGGGCTGTAGCTGCTGTACAGATTATATTGCCTGTATATCTCTGTGTTATGTGCCTAGGTGATTTTCATTCAGCTGTTAAAGTGGCAGGTTTAATTAATGTCTCAATGTAATCTGTTTTATCTGCCATTGGGCCCATGGATTCTTTGACATTTGTCCTCTTTTTTAGGTAAATTCTGGTGAGGCTATAGTAAGGACAGCAGTTGTAAATTTATCTCTGTGTATATTTCATGTGCAGGTGTAACTTCTTGCTACCTCATCTCGGCTGCTATTCCCAACACACTTCACAGGAGTGGACTCTTTGGAGCAGTCAGAATTTGAGGCAATGGGACAGTTACACAGCCATTGCTTAGGTACATGGTCATATTTACATAGGTACGGGGATCTCCATTCTGCTATACTGCGATCGTATAGTGAAACATCATTTTTATAGAAAAAGTCTAACAAAAATATAATCGATGAATATGTAATAATGAGTTGCCATAAACAATAATTTCACATTTTTTAATTTCACATCACATTTCCATTGACTTTTTGCATAATTCTAAAGCACCATTTTAACAATAAGACACCACAACATACGTTTTACTACCACCTTGTGGCGAGAACCGGAATCTCGCTCTCAATTGCAGCATAAACAGCAACATCTGCCAGATTTAACTAGCAAACTACATAATTTACAACACTCAGCAGTTCAACATATAAACATACCTGAGACCACAGGACAGAAACACAGCCACAGCTCAGCAGGTAGTTGGTCAGTGTCCATTCAACTCAACTAGAAAGTTCTGGCTTAGGGAAAAAGTGATCTCGGGTAAGTCCGGTTGCTAAGCAACTAGCCAACATGCTTCTCATTTCCACACTCAAACTCGAAATATCACTTTTACAGTAAAAGAGCAATATAACCACATGTTCTATTAGCAGTGAACGGACCAGAGACCAGCATACCCACATCATGGGGATCTCCATTCTGCTATGGATCACCCACAATGCACCCTTAAAACATTTCCGCTGAGATTTCGCATTACCAAAATAAAATGCACAGACTTTGCATTAACAAAATAAAATACACAGTAGAGCTATGGCTGGCAGTCCCAAGTTTAACATGTAACAACAGTAACAATTTAACTATGCTATTTATTTACTCTGTTACGTGTGTATATCTGACTGTCCACAGCTAATCTCACGTACTGCTAGACTAATCAGTCTCATATTTTTTTGTGTACATTTATGAGTGGATGCGGTGATTCACAATTGTTGAAATACCTATTTTATTAACTGTTCACTGTTACTGTATACTGCCAGTGACTGCTGACAGTAAACTCTTAACCAGCTGGTCAGTCGCATGTAATCAAAAACTGCTTCAGTTTGGAATCTTGTTTCTGCCAGGGCAATGTACACGGCTGCCATGTGTCTGAACTGCAATCGTCACATCAGCGTCAGACTTGCATGATGACAATGTTCACGCAACATTGAAGCAACAGTTTCTAACGTAAACATCTTCACTGCATATTTCAAACATAGATTTATCATAATTCAAAGCGTTGAGCAGCCAGACTTTCTGGTGACGCTTAAGTGAACTGAACTGAGTGTGTGTGTGTGTTTGTATGTGTGTAAATGATAAATGGACTGTGTGTATATAGTGCTTATGGTCTTAACAACCACTCAAAGTGCTTTTACAACGTTAGTCAGCATTCACCAATCACACACATTCGTCCACTGGTGGGCATGTGCTATATGCTCATTATGAGCAGTAACCATTCACCCGCACAGGGAAAGATGAAACAGCATCAAGGGCAATTCGGGGTTCAGTCTCTTGCTCAACATGTACAGCCATACACTGTGTGTGCGTGTGCGTGCGTGCGTGCGTGCGTGCGTGCACAGGCACATGTGCATTGTAGGACAGCTTCCTCTGAGCCCAAGCAAGAAGACCTTAATTATTTTGCCTGATTATTTCACATTAAAAATTGTCTGCCAATCATAATCCTATAGTCTCTGATAAAGTTTGAGACAGGAAAGAAGATGAGATTGTTTAGAACCAAAAAATGTTGAGTCTACATAGTCTTTAATAGGCTATAATCAAATGTCAGATCTAGCCTGAAACTAGGCTAGAACAACCAACTACTCAATATGAAAACCAGATGCCAAAATTAGCCATAGGACGTGAAGATGGACCAAATAATGAATATACGTTCAGACATGTCAGCAGCAGAGAAAGGAACTGCTGCAGCAGTTTGAACATATCCTGGCGTTTTCTTACAGACAGCTGGAGTAAGGTGGAAAGACAAATTGCTGCTGCTGTGGCTTTGCACTGATATCTGATGATATGTCCATCATCATTGACACTGTGTGTCCTTGTGTATTATTGCAGCGCTGCAGAGCAACAAACATCTATCAGTGTCTCCCTGAGGTTATCGGATACTCTTTATTGGCTGAAGTCAAATATTTGTCCATGATATTGATTAACCAATGAGATTTCACTACCTAGCAGAGGGTGTTAATGTCTTTAAACAGAAATTGCGATTTGAAAGAATGAAAGTGTGTTTTTAATCTCTTTTTGTCAAGACCATGATAGGCAGTGAATGATAATCCTCATTCCACTCAATCTAATGAATTTTGGGCCTTTTTGCTGAAACATTAATTGAAGTATTTAATTGAATGCCAAATAGTTGCTAATGAAAGGTGTGAAGAATAATTCTGGAGGAAAATTGTTCATATTTCAACTCGACACCCAAGCAAATACATCCCTTCAGTTCTCCCTCAGACGCTATGCCCCCCAAATTCATGGATGCGCAGCTAACATGGAGAGGACATGAGATGGTTTCCTAGACAGCGATACTCACAACTCTTCTGATAATATAGCTGACATCACAACAACAGTATATCTTAGCAAACTAGTAAGTAAGCTGGATGTCTGTGGGCACACAGACCTGACACACAAACCAAAAACATCACCAGCATTACATTAGCAAAACACAGCACGTTACCCACCTGTCAAACAGACACAGAGCAACCTGTGCATCCCTCTTTATGACTTTCAGCTTCTCTCTTCTCTCCACTGTTGGAAAGCCTCACAGATGTTAACTCATATATTGTTAACATGTCCTGTACACGAACACAAATGCCACCTGTTGCTAGAATATTCTTTGGCTTGGTCCGAGTCACTTTTTTTGTTTCCCATTTACAGCACCAAGGCTGTGTACAAAAACTGGATTTTTTTTTTCAGCACACACACAGAATGGAGAGTTAGCAAACTGTGAGGAGCTATTTGTGCATTTGACCAAAAAATAAATAAATATTGGATTACAATGATTTAGCCCACCTTTAATTTTCCATAGATTGATTTATCAACCAATGGATTAATTTATTGTTTGTTAATCTCTCTTGGGCAAATTCAGTTGTTACACTCTGTTGTTTAATTTCAATTACACACACATAATAAAATACTGCGCATGCAGTGCCTATTGACATGCATTAGTGGAGAGATGTCAGACTGACGGGCTGCTCCGTGGTCAGCGCTCCATGCAGTTAATGGTTTGGCGCCTTGCTCACTGGCAACTTGGTAGTGCCTAGGTATAAAATATTATAACACAACTCTGGAATGCCAGGATGATATTTGAAAATGATGTGTGAAATACGACTAACAATGTAATACTAGAAAATACATTTCTTGCAGATAGTGCAGTGAGAATGGTGACAGCTTAAGTGCACTTCAAAGCATTGCTGGAAATGTGAAATAAATTGCCTGAAAATTTTTACATTTTGAGCCCAAATCATACTACAGAACAGTCAGGAGTTAAACCACCAACCCCGTGGTTGGCATAAGGTTCAATAGCGCCCCCTCGGGAGCTATAGTGTGCCACCGGATCGGTGTAGTGCTGTCAGTTCCCGAGAGGCGTGCTTGAGGTAGGTTGTGGAGCACAGCACGGGCAGATAAATGGTTATTGTTATGATGAACCCTTGTCTATTTTATAAATCTATATGCAGTATGAACTACTTGGATGTAGAGTGTGTGAGGTATATTTCATACTACTCGATTAAGGATGTTATCGAGGAGTTTGAGATACTCTGCAAGCTAGCTATCCAGCAAGCATTAGCGTAGATGAATGTGCTGCTCCTTTTATAGTGTGCTGTGCACGAGACGCCAGAGCCCACTGACCACATTGTTCTCCTGTTTACCAGGTTGGCAATAAACGCATGAAAAAAGACACTTCAGCTTCTCGACTTCTTTATAAAAAAAATATACACAACGCAGGGTCGAGTGAGTTTGAACCAGCCAGTGACAGAGTGTGACTGAGCATGGTTACACATGCACTGTAACCACTGCACCACTGAACACAGTAGTAGTACAGCCTTGTTTCCAAAAAAGTTGGGACACTGTAAAATGTTAATTGAAACAGAATGTGAGGATTTCAAACCACTCAAAGCCCATATTTAACTGAAAATAGCACAAAGACAACATATCAAATGTTGAAACCGAGACATTTTTCATTGTTTTTGAAATTATGTCATCTAGAATTTGATGCCATCAACACATTTCAAAAAGTTGGTTTGTTGCATCACCTCTTCTTTTAACAATACTCTGTGAGCATTTGGGAACTGAGGAGACCAGTGGCTCTAATTTTGAAAGTGGAATGTATTCCCATTCTTGCTTGGTGTAGGATTCCAGTTGCTCAACAGTTCAGGGTCTCCTTTGTCATATTTTACATTTCATAATGCGCTAAACTTTTAGGAAAGTTTGCCTTAGAAAAAGCTAAACCTGGATTGCAGGCAGGCCGGCAGGCCAGTTTAGCACCCGGGCTCTTTTACTATGGAGCCATGCACAATGTGGTTTGGCACTGTCTCTCTGAATTAACCAAGGCCTTCCCTGAAAAAGACGTTGTCTTATTGCCAGCACATGTTGCCCCAAAGCTTGTATATATCGTCAGCATCAATGGTGTCTTCACAAATGTCATGTCCCCATATGATAAACGGTGAATGGACTGTATCTATATAATGCTTTTTCTGGTCTGACAACCACTCAAAAAGCTTTTTTACAACACAAGACCCAGTCACACAGTGTATACTGGCAAGGCTACCGGCTCATTGCAAGCATGAACACACACACACTGATGGCACAGCATCTTGAGCAATTTGGGGCTCAGTATCTTGCCCAAGGGGACTTCGTCATGCAGACTGCCGAGAAGGTCAAACCACCAACCTTCTGATAGATAGAGATGACCGGTCTTACCTCCTGAGCCACAGCCATCCCATGCCATCATGGATGCTGGCTTTGGAACTGTGTGCTGATAACAAGCCAGATGGTCTCTCTCCTCTCTAGACTGGAGGATGCAGCGTTGCTGATATCCAAAGAGAATTTGAAATTTTGTCTCCTCAGACCACAGAACAGTGTTTCACAGTCCATCTTAAATGAGCTCAGGACCAGAGAATGCAGCAGAGTTTCTGGATCTGGTTTATATACGGTTTCCTCTTTGCATGGTAGACTTTCAACTTGCATTGGTGGATGTAGCGATGAACTGTGGTCATAGACAATGGTTTTGGAAGTGTTCCTGAGCCCATTCAGTGATGTCTATTGCCAGTCCATTTACTATTTACCTTATGGGGGACATGACATTTGTGAAGGCCCCATTAATGAATCAGAAAGATATATAAAGGTCTTGGAGCATTTTTAGGGAAGGCATCCACTACAGAATCGCCTCTCTTTTCAATGCAGTGCCATCTGAATGCCTGAAGATCACGGCCATTCAGTATTGGTTTTCAGCATTGTCCCTTGTGTGCAGACATTTCTTCAGATTCTCTGAATCTTTAAATGACATTGTGTACTGGACACAATGAAATCCCCAAATTCTTTGCAATTCAACATGGAATAACATTATTTTTACATTGTTGCACTATTTGCCTGCGCAGTCTGTCACAGAATAGTGAAGCCCCCTCCCTGTCTTGGATACTCTTTTGACACCCAGTCATGTTACCAACCTTTTGCGAGTTAGCCTAATTCATTGTGCAATGTTCCACCAGGTGTTTTCTTTGAGCATTTCACAACTTTTACAGTCTTTTGTTGCCATTTCCCCAGCTTTTTTGAAACGTGTTGCTGGCATCAGATTCTAAATGATATCATTTTCAAAAACAATAAAATTTGTCAGTTTCAACATTTGATATGTTGTCTTTGTGCTAGTTTCAATCAAATATGGGGTTTCAGTATTTTGCAAATCAGGGTTGTAGTGGTAAAGACTGCAGGTTTAGTCAATTATCCAATCAACCATGTGTAGTCTGAAACAATTATCTTCTAAATGTAAAGTGTAATAGACAAGTTTTGAACCTCAGAACACCAGTCCTGCAAGGGCTGTGGACAACTGGCATGCACCGCTCTGTTACTGAGCAGTGCTGACTGTTTGAAGGGGAAAAAAAAAGAGAATTCAGAGACATAAGATACTGAAAACCTGAATAAAGATTTAATCATTCAAAGTCTTGTGGCCCTTTGAGAGCTGTATTGAAGTCAGTAATATGTAGAAGAAGTAGAAGTTGGAGAATAATTTTAGAAAGGCTTAATATCGTAACAAGTGGAAGAGGTACAATAGAGCTTAGTACAAGAATAAATGTACATTTGACATTTGAATGGTTTCTGTAGCTTAGGTTTGCAGGAGTAGGAGAGAACCTAAAAGAACAATAGTTGCTGAAGCATTCAAACTAATTGAACAAAGTCTGAATGGCATCAAATGCAAATACACTCATGGAATTTATTTGAAAAAAAAATGATAGCAATTTTGGTTAAAGTTTATATACAGCTTTTTTCCCCATTGTTGAGCCTTAATCTTGCATCACATGACACTTTTTGTGCAATTCATGATTTTGCCTGCCTTATTTTTTGGTATTGTAAAGGAATCAAATTAAATGATTCTCAAATAATGATTTCAACTTGTTTGTGGCTATAGTGATACAATTTATAGAATTTATAGAGGGACTGAAATGTGATAAGAGGACCTAATGTTGAACACCATTTAGGCTGATCATAGTTCAGATGGAGGCACGCCAGCCTATTGCAGTCATTCAACATGCAGCTATCTATAAAACCCTCTCCTGAGGCAATGTCAAAGGGCCACATTACCTTGCAAATAAATCTTGCTATCTTATTGGTGACATCCTTTTTCTTTTGAGGTCGGATGAGTATTGTTACTTACGTACTTAATTACTCCACTGATTTCAAATAAAAATGGCAGCACTTCCCAGCATGCTTGGAGTGATTTATGCATTTGCATGTCAAAAAATCCATACATAAAGTTTGGTTGAGGTTTTTGTGAGTTTGGCAGTAAGTCTGGCTCAACTGTTTAAACTTAAAATCCAGATACAGTAAGTAGTTGTTGGCTGAGTGACAGTGGGCTGAAATTATTTTGTGGGAATTGTCTTTTAGTTTTGAATGGGATATTTTCACTGTGTCAGATTGCTTTCTCAAATGGAGCAGAGCTGAGCAACGTACTCCATGAGTATCCCATGGTCTCATAGTAACCCCAGAAAGGCTAGTTGGAATAGAGCCAACAACTCTCAGCAGGAGAGACTCCTGAAGCTGTTGGGTCTCATTCATCCACAACACACATTACTTTAACTTCTGTTTGGACAGAAAGAGTCGAATAACCCGCTCTGTCTTCTGGCTTTTCCTCTGTTACTGGTAGGTCTGCAAGCAGGAGTCAAAATCCAGCTGTTGCCCGAACTCTGCTGTATTTAGTTATGAAATGGCTAATCTAAATTAAAAGACTGACTTTGATGTTAGAGATTAAAGCACTTAGTTGTATCCTACATGAAACCCAAGTTCTCAGTACAGGTCTGGATTTCATTCTTTCTTCTATCATGTGTTCTCTGTAGGGCTGAGATCAGGTTTTTTTGTTTTTTGGTTGACCTTCTCCCCAACCTGTTTGTTTATGCGACCCCCCTCTAAGCCATGATTAGGAATGACAGCAACCCAGCCACAAAGTGGTAGGCCATGTAAAATGACGGCGTGGGATCAGCGGATGCTGAGGCGCATAGTGTGCAGAGATCGCCAACATTCTGCAGAGTCAATCGCTACAGACCTCCAAACTTCCTGTGGCCTTCACGTTAGCTCAAGAACAGCGCGTAGAGAGCTTCATGGAATGGGTTTCTGAGCAGCTGCATCCAAGCCATACACCCTCGAGTACAATGCAAAGCATGGATGCAGTGGTGTAAAGCACGACGCCACTGGACTCTAGAGCAGTGGAGACGTGTTCTCTGGAGTGACGAATCACGCTTCACCATCTGGCGATCTGATGGACGAGTCTGGGTTTGGTGGTTGCCAGGAGACGGTATTTGTCTGACTGCATTGTGCCAAGTGTTAAGTATGCTAGAGGGGGGATTATGGTGTGGGGTTGTTTTTCAGGAGCTGGGCTTGGCCCCTTAACTGTTAATGCTTCAGCATATCAAGAGATTTTGGACAATTCCAAGCTCCCGACTTTGTGGGAACAGTTTGGGGATGGCCCCTTCCTTCCCTCCAACATGACTGTGTACCAGTGCGCAAAGCAAGGTCCATAAAGACAAAGATGAGAGTGTTTGATGTGGATGAACTTGACTGACCTGCACAGAGTCCTGACCTCAACCTGTTGGAACACCTTTGGGATGAATTAGAGTGGAGACTGAGAGTGAGGCCTTCTTGTTCAACATCAGTGTGTGACCTCACAAATGTGCTTCTGGAAGAATGGTCAAACATTCCCACAAACACACATCTAACCCTTGTAGGAAGAGTTGAAGCTGTTATAACTGCAAAGGGTGGACCGACGTCATATTAAACCCTATGGATTAAGAATGGGATTTCACTTAAATTCATATGCGAGTCAAGGCAGGTGAGCCAATACTTTTGGCAATATAGTGTATATGGCAGTTCTCACCAAACTATATTTGTCGGAGGGCCAGAATTTTTCTGGACAGACACCTTGGGGACTGGACACTCAAATAAAATGAAATAAAAATCACATTTTGGCCTAACATTATGATTTGATGTTTATTTTATTTAACTGAAGACATTTTTAGCCCTTATCAGTTAGGCTCCTATCACCTACACCACAGTCAACCACCAGGAGTGATAGAGATATTTTGCCTCAACTTAATTCAGCTGAAACAAAACCTCGATTGTGAGGCTGTCGTATCAATCATTTGCAACGAAACTGTTGCTGTTGCAATAGAAAATAATCTGCGCAGTCACCTCAACTCTAAGCCGACCGGAATGCCTGAGCATATTTTAGACGCTGGCTGTGCCCCACCCTTCCTCTTTCTGCACTCCCTCGCTCTCCGGTCTGTTCTCCTGTCCACTCTCAGTAGTCGAAAATTGCCCAACGTAAAGTGTGTGAATTCATTCAGCTACGTCTCCGCAAAGCACATCATGCCACGCTCTCGGTACTTTCTGCACCTCCTTCTCCTTCTCCTTGTCTCTGTGGGGATCTCCGGTCTTTCCACTGGAACTACCCTCCTGTTGCACAGTGGTAACAGATGTCCCCAGGTGTAAACAGGGAGCCGTGGCTCAGTGGATCTCCCGATGTTGTTTTGAATAGTTCAAGAAAGAGTAAAAACTAAATCACTTGTCTAACCAGCTGTATATCCGTACTTAGGCACAATCGACTGAGACTAGTGACAGAAAAAACACAAGAAAAATTATCTGAGCTGCTGGTATGAGCTGCCACTCTTGCAACGCCATGTTTGATAAAAAAAAAAAAAAAAACAACCAAAAAAAAACCAATGGAGTCAAGGTCTGGGCTAGCGCAGCATTATCTGGTGTTACATTTTTGCTTGTGAGAGTGAAGTACCTTACTTGTGGTTACTTACTTTGTGTATGTGTTGCCCTCAGATTGTGACTATAGAGCGGAGACAAACAGAACAGATCAGCTCTACTCCATGCTTTCCTTTGATGTCCTGAAGGGGTCTTTGCAGGGACCCTTGCATGACCCAGAAGGGGGTCTCATGACCAGGCTGGGGAGAAATTCATCAGTTCAGTCCTACAATGAAATAATTTTCACTCTGCCTCAGTTCACATATGTCAAGCCACATTTTTCTGTTTTCAGCTAATGACCATTGTACTATTAAGGACTTATCTAAATTTTTAAAACTACATTTTGAGTGGAATTTACATCCAAGAGTTGTCATACTGGACAACCATAATGGAGATGTGTAGAGCTGAAATTAGTCAATTTACTTAGTCAATCGACAATAGCAGCAATAGAAAATTAATCAGCAACAATTTGTTAAATGAGAACAGTCATTCCCTCTTCCATTTTATATGATTGTGAATCAAATATCTTTGGGTTTTTGACTGCTAGTTGGACAAAAAAAACTATCTGAATCAGTCAACTTTGGTTCTAGGAAACTGTGATGGTCATTGTTGACTATTTTCCATTGTTTTAATTGATTAAATGAAAAAAATAATTGGCATCTTAATCAATTGATCAATGCAGAATGTACCACTCATTTGCAGTTCCTCACTTCCATAAATTCACACCAACATTGGTTGCTAGGTGGTAGTTTTGTGTACGACCATGAAAGCATACCTTTAAGTGTATAAATTGAATTTGTATGTGTTTGATGTGATATAGTGTTGTATGGAAGTTCAAGTCAACAATACAGAGTATTATGAAAACCTCAATTTTGTACAGTATTGCCAGATTAAGCCATTTTTGGTTATGATAAGTCTTACATCGCTCCCAAACATTTTATTCCAGACACATACAATTTAAAAATCACTTCAAACTTGCTTTGCTAAATTGTTACACAGTCGACAAAGATGATGAACTTAGTCTTGCTTAGATTCAGAGATTTTTTGATAAAGTCAAACCCTTAAGAAGTTTCAAATCTTGCTACAAAATAAATTAGTTTCATTTGTAAACATGACAACCATATATTTATGTGTAGAATAACAACACACATGAGCCTTCAGCCCATTTTAAGTTTTTTTTTTTTCCCCTGAATATACTGATATATTTTATGTATATTTCCAGCAGCGTGCATCATCTCTAATGACATTTGGCATATCTTTATTGCAGTTGATAATTCCTTCTCAAGTTCCATCATTGCCAGTGATGCTCTCCCAGATCACGATGTCCATAACATGTAAAAAATATTTTTCCTGCATCTTAAAAGATCTGCAGGAGAAAAGAAACAGGACCAAAAGGAGACAATACATGTCTGTGTACTGTTTTATGTGGATCTAACTTAAGCTATTTTCATTTTGCTGGAATACATGCCACTATGCAGAGAAAACAAATATGTGTCAGTGGTTTCAGCAGGCACTCAATAATATCATATTTTATTCGTAGAATGTCAATTGCATTTCAGTGGATGGACTTCTTATTCTTGCTTTACTTTGTCCTTACCTTTTTCACAGTGTCAAAGATTTCACTTTTATCTGTTCCTCTTACAGACATTAGTATTTTCATCAATAATGTGCAGACCTGTTTCCAAAAATGTTGGGACGCTGTGTAAAACATAAAAACAGAATGTGATGATTTGCAGAACGTTGAAAACACATATTTAATTGTAACTAACACAAACACAACAAATCAAATGGTGAAACATTTTTGGAAACAAGGCTGTACTTCTACTATAACTGAACTACCAGTGTGTTCAGTGGTGCAGTGGTTACAGTGCATGTCCACACACGTTATGGCAACCGCAGAGTTGGTGGTTTAGCTCCTGACTGTTCTGCAGTGCAATTTGGGCTTCATATGTAAAGATTTTCAGGCATTTCACACTACACATCACACCAGCAAATCTTTGAAGTGCATTTCAACTATCACATTCTCACTGCGCATTCTACAAGTAAGGCATTTTCTCGTATTACATTGTTAGTCGTATTTCATGGTAATCATTTCTACATCATCATTTTTTGTTTTTTAATATTTTATACCTGGCCACAGCCAAGCTGCTAGTGAGCAAGGTACCAAACCCCTAACTGCTTGGAGTGCTGACTATGCAACAGCCCTGTCAGTCTGACATCTCTCCAGTAATGCATGTCAATAGGTACTGCATGCGCATGTGTTTGTATGTAAGGAGATGCCGAACTGTTGCTCAGCTGTAATCGTACATCAAGCAAGAGTAGAAAAACATTCCACTTTCGAAATTACAGCAATTAGTCTCCTCAGTTCAAACATTTCAAGAGTGTTCCAGAGCTAAAAGAAGAGGTGATGACTCAATTTTTCTCTTAGAAATGTTTGTTATTACATATCTATAATGTTTAATATAAAGTAATATAATGTGTATCTACATTGTATCAATGATGTGATAAATACAGCCTAGGCAAATAACCCCGATATTTTCCATAAATTACTCTTTACATATATACACTGCTGCCCTTAAAGTTGGAATAATTTTGTTTTCAGACACTTTCCTCATTTTATTCCTATTTATACACATCAGTAATCACCTTTGACCAGGTGCAATGATTACATACTAAGTCCCAGTGACTCAGGTGAAACAAATTCATGCTTAACAATTGTTTGACACTTTAAACGCAAGACATTTGCTGTGTCCACGTTTTCAGAATTGCCTGTATAATTTTCAACCAAATGGCTTAATCATTTGTGAAGAGGACACCATGGAATCAATATTTCCCGCCAAACCATCAATCAAAGATTTCTTCAGCATTGTTACCGAGCAAGAGGAATGGCCAAGTGTTCACACCTAACTGTTGAACACAGAGTTGCTCAACTTCACTGGGCTAGGAAGCACAGAAGATTACAGCTTGGGCACTGGCGACATGTTGTCTTTATGGATGAGAGCCGTTATATCCTTGACCGTATAGATGCAAGACAAAGGGTGCAGTGATTACGTGGTGAGAACCTTTGCGAGGCGGCGGCTTGGTGATGGTATGGGCCAGTATTCATTATGGAGGAAAAACTACTAAACTATTGGTGGTGCTGGATGGAAATGTCAACGCCGTTGTGTACTGGGACATCCTGGAGAACCATTGCCTCCCACTTGCAAGAAGGGTCTATGGGAACAACTTTAGGCTGCAAAATGACAACGCAAGAGCACATTGGGCAGCTGCAGTCAGAGTGCAGCAGATGCCATGGCCTGCTTGCTCTCCTTATATGAACCCTATTGAGCATGCCTGGGATGCCTTAGGGCGAGCCCTTAATGAGAGGGACAATATTCCTCAGAGTCTACAGGAATTAGCCCGGGATCTGATGAAGAGTTGGACGCTCTGCCCATTGACGGCATCAACAAGCTTGTGGACAGTATGCCACAACGTCTTTTCACATTGATCCATGTCAGGGGTGGCCATACTCAATATTAGTGACTGAGTGACATTTCAAATGTCACTCAGTTAAATTGGCTAATAACTTATTCTAACGTAGCCCTTCAAACCAAGTCTGAACCCTCGACCAGCCAAAATGTTCTCACTTTCCAAAAATAATTTTCCTCTTAAGGTTTGGTTCTCACAAAGATAGGTGTACAAGTACAAACACACACACACACTCACATGCTTGAGCTGATGTAATGAGTGGTCCTCTCCTGTAATACATTTGTAACTCCTCCTTTTCTCTGTCTGCTGAGTTATGTTCAGATCCATGTAATTTTTTATAAAATCTATTTTCCTTCTCCATCTTGCCCTGTTTTTCTCACAGAAATGCATGCTCACAATTGACATCCTCTTTCTTTTTTCTCCTCTCATGGCATTTTGACCAATCAGATCGTCCAAATCCCTGGCCTGGTTTCGAAGGGCCAGCCTCCTGCAGTCCTGGGCCTGCAGCGGCTGGGGCTATTTCTGTCCACTTCTCTGTCCCTGTCTATCACGCACACACACACACACACACACACACACACACACACACACACACACACAGAGTAGTAACAGAATCCATATAACATAAGACTGACTATGATAGCAGAAACAGTTGCTATTCTACACAGCTTTCACATCTGTTGATATTTTATAAATAAGCACAGTGGGTTGACTTTCAGCAGGGTGCTGCTAATGAATTGCATGCTCTAACATTTTATTTTGGAGGCATCCCGGCCTGAAATACAGAATATCTCTGCTAACATCAGAAGAAAATATTTTACCAAAAGCTACACATTTACTGAGTGGGGTGATTGTTTAAACTGTCATTTATAACTAATGAGATGAGATGTGTGAAATTCATTGATCAGAGCACCATGCCACAATGTCTGGAAATAAGCAAAGGTATAAAGATAGATACTTTAACTTAAATTAACTGCCTTAAAATGTAAACATATACGACAATAACACAATAACACATTATAACTACAACTGATAATAAACAAAAAAAAAGGTTTATGACGCTTGTGCACTTCTCTCACCTGTGAACAATAGACAAGCAATAAAATGACAGTCTTGGATGGATATCATCCCACGCTGTTGCTATTCTGACTGTCATGTTGTATTATGACTGAGTTAATGCAAGGATTTAGAGTGCCACTGTCCGCATAATGAAGCTGCTACTGTCACCTGCTGGCAAAACTGAATATCACCCAACAGGTACCCAATACAGGTGAAAGTGGGTGTGTTTTACCTCAGTTTGCAAGTGACACAAAGCATTTTAATAATCATTATTAGAAAAATAATGGTGGTGGCTAATACCATCAGAAAACTAAAATGTCCAGGGTGCGGGGGGGGTGGGGGGGGGGGGTAGAGTGATGAGCTGGTAGAGTCGCCAACGTGGGTTCTTCCATCTAAATGTTTCTTCCATTTTCAGCTCTTTCTGACTCACCAGACCAGACCAGTGTGTGATTGACCTTAACTACATACAGTCTGTCGACTTGTTAGCTTTTGTCTGCATTTCTGCTGAGTCACAGAGCAACCATTAATAACTGTCGATCCTTGCCCCCAGAGGCTAACTGACAAGCAAGTGTCATCCAGAAATACATATGCCATGAAATAAATGTAAGAGGCCTTTGAGGGAGAATGTAATGAAATACAAAATGTATGAAATGTATAAAAAGGAAAGAGTTTTAGTGACAAACCTATATTTCTTTCAGTGGATACTGATATATTTAGACATATATTTGATGTAATAATTTCTTTTATTGCCTACTTTTTTATTACATTTCTAATGGTCTATTTACATTTTTCATTTCATTCATTATTATTTTTAATTGCCTACTTTTTTATTTAGTTTAGGGAGGGGAATTTACATTTTTCATTTGATATTAGTTACTTAATTTATAACTGATATATAATAGATCACCTGTTGATTTATTTCTTTGTCAGTTCCCATAATTCCATAGTTTTCAGTCTGAATGCCTGGTTTGACTATCCAACAAGCAGTTTGCTTAACACATACTGACGCCACAAGTACAGCATCACAAAACTCACAGCTTAGCAGTGGAATCTTCTGTCAGCTCTTTATGAGTGGCTGTAAAGTATACAATATATAATATATAAATACACAAAACTGCATTTTTTCTTACAGTTGAGTTATTCTTATATTCCGTAACAACCCACGAACATTATGTGAGGTGATTTTTTTTAAGTCTAATGCATTTTTGGACTTTCTAACAAAATGGTTCTACCTTTAACCTGATGAGAAGGATGGTGTAGGGTTTGGATAACCCCCCAGCTTATGCTCCAGTGGGTGGTGAGAATCAAAGAGCAAACACTGATCCATGTGTGTGGGCTTTCTGTGTACTTCGATGTTGAGTCTCCTGTCATTTTCAATGTCCACTGCACAATCCAAGAAGGCAATACTGGTTCCTTTGACATCCTCATGAAAGAACTTGATGTTGCTGTCCACTGCATTTATCTGATCTGTGAAAACTTCCACTTCCTGTGTTCTAATCTTGACCCAGATGTCATCCATGTACCTAAACCAATGGCTTGGGGCAGTTCCTGTGAAGGAGATCAGGGCTCTACTCTCTACTTCTTTCAGTTAGAGATTGGCAACTGCTGGAGAAACCCCATGGCACAACCACGATTCTGTCTTTAGAAACCCTCACTGTACTGGAAATAGGTGGTCAGGCAGAGGTCTAGCAAGGCACATATGTGGTCTGGGTTGAGGTTGGTTCTGTTGGAGAGAGTGCTGTTATGTAGCAGCTGTTTCCTCAGAGGCTTTATTGCTTCCAGGGTAGGAATGCATGTGAAGAGTGGATTGACATCGTAAGATATCATGGTCGCATCTGACTCCAGTTGTGCATTTCCCATCCTGTAGGGGCGACTGTGGCTCAGAAAGTCACAGTGGTCGTCCACCTATCAGAAGGTTGGTGGTTCGATCCCTGGCAGTCTACATGTCGAAGTATCCTTGAGCCTTGAGATTTAATTTAATGTTGTTACCTCATTAAAGATGGCGAGGGCTATTGTGATAAGTGTATGTCCTGTTGTTGGCTAGCCATTTGTAATTCTCAAAACTAACTTAGAGCTATCAGGCCTGAGGAATCTCAGTGAGCATAGTTTCACTTCATAGGAAATTAACTTAACTGCAGTGGTGGAAGAAGTAATCAGATCCTGCTAAAGTAAAAGTAATAATGTAACACTGTGAAATGTAAATTTCCTGCATTCAAACCCATAAGTGAAAGTATGTAAGTATTATCATTCAAATGTGCTTGTCTACAGTAAAGGTACTCGTTCTGTCAGTGTTTTACTATTATATATGTTTTTTTTTTTTATTAAGATTGCTGCTGCATTAAAGTGTATGTTATATTTTACAGCTGTGTTTCTTTATGGTTGGCCTCTGTACTGTACTTTACGTTGTATACTGTGAATACACCATACACCATAGTGAATATTGAAGTGGTGGATCTTCATGAAAGTTGACCTTGCTCACAGGTGCATCAGTCCCATCCACGAGTTTTCACTAAAATTTCTTAAGCTAACTGACTGAATTACCTAACTAATAACTAGACAATCTTCAACCTTTACTTGCTCAGCATAGGACAACACAGCAGCATCCTTCCATCCATCTACCCCGTTCACCTTATTTCTATTTTAGACCTATGGTGCTTAGGCCAGAGTAGTAACCCATACTAAGGTTTCATTGCAGTTGAGATACAGTTTCCTAAAGATGATGACCAGTGTAAACCTAAGCTGGTACCAGCTATGATGGCCCTTACAAACCCTGCATGTTCCTCCCAGCTAGGATGATGAGATCTGGTGGTGCTACAGAGCAATGTTGCAAAATCTGGAGGGGGTATGTAAAGACGAATTGTGAAACATTTTGTGATGATTTTTGCTTCTTAGAGTAACATTCAGATTCATATCAGACTCATGACTCAGCGCTGGAGTCAGGACGTGGTTAGCCTACCTTAAAATGACTAAAAACAAGGGGAAATAATACGCCCAGCTTTGCCTAAAGCTCAAAAAGTCACCTACCAACAAGTTTGATGTATGCAAACTGAAATGTGAAAACAACAATTTGTGGTTTTAGAGGCGAGTTGCACACTCAAACCATTTCTTGGTGATCAAACACTGTGTCTGTCCACCTAATACCTCGGGGCAATCCCTCAAGCAATAGAACACATTCCCAGAAATGGTCAGTGAGAACAGGTGTTGATTTAGATTCACCAGTCATGATGGTACCAAACTTGGCAACCACACCTTTTCAGGACGACTCCAGGAAGATGCTCACAGTCACTGTGCCCTGCTGCTGTTTGTCATGAAATAGTTCCAGCACATAACACCCATAAACACATGGTGGTAACACCTGTCACCACCTAGATAGACCCTTTTTCCCAACTCCAGAACATGTGGACCAACTTTTGACAACATGAGACGTCTAGCTAGGGGTGATGGTCAGTAAATTTCTTTGAGTTCATTACTTTCATACAGGCAGAAGAGTGTAACATGCTCAAATGGTGAACTCCCTGACACATGCTTAAAAAAACAAAAACATATCTTATATCTTATATGCTTTGGCACACAGTTAACTGGAGGAAACTCCTGTAAATTGTGCCTGCTTTTCGGTTTGTTGAAATCTAAAATTATCTTTGAATTAAAAATCCATTGTGAATCAGGTCATGCTCCGAGAGTCAAAATCAAATTGAATCAAATCAAGAGAGTCCTTAGGACTCTCACCCTTGAAGCGTGGTATTAACTTCTTCACGTTATTGCTGCATTGATAGTCCCTCTGAAAGTGAATGTTAAACCTGTATCCAGCATCCCTTTGCTTGGGGAGGTTGAAGAAGCCAAAAATCATCTGTTGTAAATGTGTATTACATGGATGGTTTGATTGATGAATCTTCAACTGTACACTCTGGGGAATTCTGGAATGCTATAATGCTAATGCTAATGCTTATGAATAATAATATATGTCATATACTGTCATAAGACAAATACCAACATGTTCATAAAACACAAAAACCATCATTTTCTGACCAACCAGCATGCATGTGACTAGCACTGTGCAGGAAACTGATTTACCAATTAGTTCTCACTAATAGTGGTTAATGTTTGCAATACTTCCATTGACAAAAGTTTCTAATTTCCTTTCAACCCTGGCAGTCTTAAAAACTATAAGGACTGCAAGGTTGAAGGTGGAGTCAAGGAGGGGAAATCACCCAACACAATACAACAGGAAACACGAAGACAAAATACCACGCAGGAATGCTTTCTTGTTGCTGGGAAACAAAAAGTGATAACCACTAAGATGTAGCTTTACTGTACTCTACACTCCAGCCAATATATGACTTTCCTGTGTATGCCTGAATGCTATTCTTGTAATATGGTTTGTATGCACCATAACAACTGTATCATTAATACATAACTGTACAGTGAACATAATGTGGTAATAATTATAATATGCAGAACTTCCTTATAATAGTAATATACTGTATTTGCTCTGTTATATTTATGTAAGCAGTCGTTTCAGAGTTATGTTCTATTGGCTGTGTGTGTGTGTGTGTGTGTGTGTGTCCTACATCCAGCCTTAGTGTTATAACTGGGTCACACCAGAACCCAGCTGCAATACTGCATCACCGGCTAAGAGAACATGTGCAGACACACACACACACACACACACGGTTTAACAGATATGTGCATAGCAGTGCAGAGACATGCTATACAGATCTTAAAAAGAAAAAGACTGCGGAGACTCCGTGTATGTATACGTGTGTGAATATACGAGTGATAACAACAAAGAGCAACTGGGGATGCGTTGTCATGGCAACCCTCTCGGCAGCCCGCCCACAAGTTTGCATGTCGGTGGGCATTACACAGTGAGGGAGCGGAAAAAAACACGGCTGCAGAGTGAGGCAGTGTGTGATTGGTCACACCCCCTTGTCTTTGTGTGGCGCAAGGTATTGTGGGTAGCCCTTGACTGAATGCTCATTTGTGTGTGAGTGGGAAAGGAGTGAGGGGGGTGAGTGTGTGTGAGTGGGTGAGACAGAGAGAGAGAGAGAGAGAGAGAACATAGGAGGACGACGCCTGTGTGTGTGTGTGTGTGTGTGTGTGTGTGTGTGTGGTGGGGGGGGGGGGGGGGGGGGGGGGGGGGAGGGGAGGGGAGGAGGAGGAGCAGAAGCAGAAGCAGAAGCAGAGAATGTGTGTGTGAGAGAGGACGATGAGCTAGTGTGTGTGTGTGAAAGGGAGAGAGCCGCACTACCATCAGAAGCTGGACTAGGCTTTTTAACGGATTCTCGTTTTTATTAAGGGAGTGGATTACTACCAACCAAGGTACGAGTCTGGCTGTCACACTGTCTGTCTGTTCTCTGTCTCACTCTTTCATCAGCTAGCTTGTTAGCAGCAGCTGCTAGTTAGCATTAGCGGCATAGCGTCAGAGCTCTACATGTAGAGAAACAGAAAAAAAGATGAATGATAGGTAAGATACAGACATACTGTAGGAGAGAGACATAACTGAGGATTTTAGAAAGCAAGAGAAATGGAGGGAAAGAGAAATGGAGGGTGAGAGAGGGAGGGAGGAGGGAGCGCATGACAAAAGGAGGGGGTGTGGTTTAGTGCTTTGGACAAAGGAGGCTGACTGATTGTTTACTACCACTGCAGTGAGAGAGACATGGACGATCAGTGCTCCATCCTTCTTCCTCTTTTACATTCGCTTTCTTAATACCTTCGTTTTGTGTCACCACTCTACCTCACGCAGTTGCTTCCACCTTTCGCTCGTTCCTCTGCATCACAATTTTCCTCTCCTCATCTCGAGCACCCTACGTATCATTCCTCTTCCTCCTGTCCCGAGTAGCTCTCTCTCTCTCTCTGCTTTGGACAGTAGTCCTAACCGAGTTAGCAGGGCTGGAATCTAACAGCTGCTGCTACAAAATGGCTCTTGTTGAACTCCAACTCAGTGATTTCATTGCCAGGACTGGATCAGAAATAGTCTTGCAGCAGCAGATTTTGTTGAGTAGCGACTACAGCAAGTAAATGTAACTATGCTCGTAACAGAAGGGGATAGTAGCAATAATAGTAGTAAATAAAAACAGCAGTAGCAAAAGTACTAAGTACTGTAGTAGTAGAGGTGGTGGCGTTTATTAATATTTATTTTTCTTTTTAGTATTTTTTTACAGCTTGGATCTTATTTCACCAAGTCAAAGGATTTACTTGACAGCATCAGTTCCACTGACTTGTACCACCCACCCCATGTAAACAGTGTAATGTCATGATTCTTCCCTACAGAGGAAATCTGTGCAGACGTGAGGTGTTTTATTAGACATGTTTGAGGTGTAATATTTGACATTAACAGCATGTAAAATAAACTAGTGGGATCACCTTCTTAATGAATACAATTGTACAGAATTGATTTGAATATAGATCTGTAGATTTACGTATGACAACATTCTGATTATTGACTCTAATGGAGCTGTCATATCTATCTATATCTAGATATGAATATTCTTTATTGTGATTGTTATTCCATATCTATCATATCATCAGGGTTAGCTGGTGTTGACAGTCTGCAGATAAAATCATATAGTGTGTAAGAGGTAAATATTCTAAAATGAAGCGTTCAGTTCAGTTATTCCAGTTGTTCTCATAGAGATTTTTAAAACGTGTTTGATATTTACGACTGGCATCAGTGACGGATGAGGTAATTTGTGGGTAGGTTGTGGGAGACATACTGGAAAATAAACAGCATTACCTGAAGTTAGCTTTGTTAGACAAAGTTCAATCAATTGCAGCTCTCTCTGTCTTTACAGTCCGACACACTTCGTCATCCAGGATTGTACCCAAACCCAAAGTTTTTTTCCTAATTTTTCATCACAGATTGCCTCTCAATGGTCAGTCACTGGCCATTTGAATGCCAGAGGACCAGTGAGACATCTATAAACCTGGTAGAGAGAAAAGACAATTAGGATATGCACCAATGCATAGAGCATATTAAATAGAAAATGCATACACCTTGGTTAGCGGTGTATCAAACTTTTTTTGTGTTGAAACTCAGTATCTGCCTGTCAGTAGTTTTATATGTAAATTGTAAACATGGCTGCACACAGCTACAACTGAACATTCAACACATGAACTAAGAAAAAAGGATGAACTTATCTTGGGATTTTCTAACATTGCACTGTCCAGGCAAAGCATATTTCAGCTTTGGGTGCATCTGGCTATATGGACCAAAGCAACTCCCTGCAACCCACAATTTTCTCTGTGGCCCAGAACTTCAATTTCACACTGCTGTCATCTGGTTCCATAACCCCCCGGGGAGACCCTCTTCCATTCTTTGGGCCTCTGGTACTGTCAGACAACCAGTGGCCTACCCTTGCCCAGGCCCGCTTCTCTCCACACACAAGCATGGGTCTCAGTGAACAGCAAACACCGACGGGGTAAAAAACCCCTCCTGCTGGCTACCTCACCCGGGAACGGGCCCATTGCTTCAGTGGAATCAGGCAAATCAGTCTCTCCAGTTCAGCTCGACAAGTGGTTTGCTCTGCTGGAGGAGCCAGGGGAACCGGCTTCACAACACCAGGAAAAAGATGGTGCTGTGCCCACTGTTTGCATACCCCTACTGGCTCTGATCACTGATCTGATACTACCACTGTGCCACTTAACATGGGTGTGGTCACTTCCCCCCTGCCTCTCAAGGTTAGACAACCCTGACAGGTATGGACTGGGTCTTTCAGCAGCCTTAACTAAGAGACACAATGATGCACCAAATACACGCATGCCTTGTCTGAAAAACAGACCTGACGCCGCTGTTAACAACAATTTTCTATACTTCGAAACAAAACCTCCTGAAATTGCTGATAAAAACAGTTCATATGCCTTCAAAATTAAATCTAGCTGTTTTTAATGTAAAGGCATTAACCAACAAATCATTTTGACCTTATTGCCGAAAACAAGCTAGACTGTCTATTCCCCACTGAAAGCTGGTTGGGGGTGGATTCACCAGCAACACTGAAAGAAGCCTGTCCTACAAACGCTGTGTTCTCTCAATCCCGTAGAGAAGGTAGCAAGGGTGCACCTGCAGTACTTAGTGAAACTCTGAAGGGTACAGACATTGGCCTTGGCATATTTATTTTCCACAGTATAATACGGTAACCTTGAACTGTCAACCGCACTTTTTGACAGTCACAATTTACAGACCACCAAAACTCTGTCTCTGTACTTTTTTAATTGAGTTCTCTGAATTTCTCACTTGCATTCATGCTAAATATGATATATGAGTTCAATTTGAAGTTGTGATTTTGATATACATGTTACAAGACTTAAAATTAAGGACTTTTTAAATTTAATGGAGTGTATGGATGCTCAACAGCATCCTATGTGACACTTTGGACCTGGCAAATTGATTACGACTGTACATAAATGTTTTTTCTATTGTTGACATGGCTGGCCAGACCACCACTGTGTGTTTTATTGTGCACTGGTAGCTTCTACAGAGCAAGTGGTACAAGCACAAGCAAACAAAAAAAAACAAAACACGGTTTTGCTCCTGAAGTGACATCAAACTTCTTAGCACATATTGCCAGAAACCTGACTACATCTACTCTCTCCTTAATTGACAGTCTCTGTAATGAATTTAACATTACAATTGCTACAGGCCTTGATGCTGTTGCACCACTTAAAATAAAAAAAAATAAAACAACTAAAAATTGGAGCATGCCATGGAAGAATTATGAAACCACAAATTTAAAGAGAGGCTGTTGGATCACAGAGCGCAGATGGTACAAAACAGTTACATGTACACAAAGAGATTTTATCAGAAAAACACATAACACCATTGATCACTTCATTTATCAATTTTAGTTCATTACCATTGCATGTGATGAATTTGTGTACTACATCAGGTCAAGTAACAGCCAACGAAACATCCACTGTACAGTGTGAAACTCTGATGGACAGTTTTAGCTCGGTTGAAACTATGGGTGGGTGATATGACCTAAAATTTATATCACTGCAATTTTTTGTTTTTGTTTTTGTGCTATTATATCACAATATCACATGAATGAATGGGATACTCCTTTCCATAGTTACATTCTACCTCTTTTCATTCTATTCTATTAACAATGTACGGCAACATATCCTAGGAATGAGAAAATGATTAAATTGTGTTTATTGGCTCCAAATAGGAATGAAAATAAGGTATAGGCCTACATGTGCTTTGAAAGGAGTAATCCCATAATGTAGTTCAATTATTAAATGTAATGTGATTCATTCTCAGGGTTAGACGAGGGGTAGGGTTAGGCATCTCAACAACAATATGGCAACAAAAACAAGCATCTGTGTGTGTGTGTGTGTGCGTGCGTGTGTGTGCGTGCATGTGTGTGTGTGTGTGTGTGTGTGTGCCTGTGCTCAATTGCAGGACAAACTGTTAACTCAAAATGTCATTACTTGTCTGTGTATTGGGCTGTCGTTACTTACTGATCCTTAGCAGTTTTATTCCAGACTGCAGAAGAAAGCTCCGCTGTGTTTGAGCATTCAGCGATGCTTGGGAAAATGCAGCCTGTGTGGATGGTTCCACATTACTTGATCAACAAAAGAGCTGACCTACTGGAAAGCTTTTTGATTTACACTGTAAAATGTAGTTTAACTACTAATGGCACTACGCCTCTGCCACTATGGCTCAACACTGACAGATACACATACCAACATAATATACTTTGGCAGGAAACCCAAAGTATATTATTTAAATTCAGTAAGCAGTGTACCATGGGGTAGGTCTATCAAGTAGCAGTGTACCATGGGGTAGGTCTATCAAGTACATTTACATACGGGAGCAACAGACACACTCACCGACATGGCATACAGCAGAGGGCTTTCCTCTTACAACTAAACCAGCTGAGCTTGTGTTGCAGTGTGAGGTGTGGAGATAGTGTTAAGTCTGAGGGATGATGTAACACATATCCAGACAGTCTCTCCTGTAAACATTCATAATGTTAAAGATGTTCATCGTGTAAAAACACCATGAGCAGCAAAGGGAAATCTCACTCAGGTGTTCTTTGGAACATGGATCTCCTTTAGAGAACCCCCCTGTCACTCTCTGTACAGGTCCACGCACCACTGTGTGTGCGTGTGTTTGTATGTACAGCTATCTTTGTGAGAACCAATTTGAGTTTATGACCTTGGGGGTGAGGATATTTTGCTGGTCCTCACTTTCAGACAGACCTTCAACGGCCGTTTGGACGTCGACATAATTGAACTGCAAAGTTACATTAAATAACAAGACAGAGCAAGGGACAATAACTATTAACATATGATCTATCCATCTTATTTGGATAAGAAAAAACAGATGTTAAAAAGGTTCAAATGCTCGCTCACACCACATCTCAAGGTGGTGTGGCTCACATTGTGATCTTAGTAAATGCAGTATGCAGTTGCCAGCTGTTGTAATTTGCTGAGCCTTTTTTAAAAATTAAACTACATATTAGTGTTTTTAAAGATTCATGCATTCAGAAGGAGCCAATGGTGTCAGAGCTTAGTGCTACAGACAAGGTAGGAAAATCACTATGTATTGAGAGATGGATTAACACATAACAACTATAATATCCTGTTCAGGCTTCACTTGTCTCTGTGAGAGAGCCTTTTCACAGATGAAATGAACAAATCAAAGCTACTTGACTAAGGATACATTGCCTTGTGTGTGTGCATGTTAGGGGCTGTTGAGGGTCTCTCTCATTACACATTGTGCCTTAGTTTCCCCCAGGCAGGATGCTACAATGTACATACGTGGAAATGATCCTGGATTTTCTGTCTTTCTTTGTTTTTAAATATTGTTTTAATTTTGTGCCTTTATTGGATTCCTAACAGTAGAGACATAACAGGAAATAAGGGTGGCGATAGATGGGCAATGAAATGGAACAAACCAGAATACTTGGTATTTCATTTCTTATGGTTCTGAAAGGTAGATCTGAGACATGAGACTGCATGGTACTCATTTTTCTGGTTATAGATTTTCCAGATTTTAATCCAGTCATTTATTTCTGTCTTTTCACAGGTGATGTGTCACCCATCAGTATGTCCCCCATTAGCCAGTCACAGTTCATCCCTTTGGGAGAGGTACTGCTATTGGCTATCTCTGCTATGAACTCTTCCCACAAGCCTGTCACTCAGGAGGCCCTAACTGAACATCTGCAGACATGTTTTCCAGGTAATACCAGCTCACACGTTAGTCAACAGCCAACACCATCCATCACCCTCTGTCCACTGCTGCATGGTTATAGGTGAAAGTAAAAACTAGGATTCTTTTCATAAATACTGTAATAACATTACATTTAATATCGCCCTGCCATATTCTAATATATTCCAGGGCTCACATTATATTTAATGAAGTGCTGCACATTCCTGTTTCTTGTTGCATTGCATTTTTATTTAGTGAGTTGTACTTGACTAGATTTCAGAGAGAAACACTGCTTCAGTGTATGTATCTGATTACTGAAGTTGTAGCATTGTAAATGTAAATATAGTGGACTAAACACAAGGTTGTATTTATTCTGTAATGGCCACCTGGACCACCCCCAACATTCAATTACTGCCACCTTATCATATACATCAATAATATAACACTTTTAAAGGAAACCGTCCTTCATAATGAGTAATTTGATGTTTCATTTAACTGCTGATATTTCTTACCGATGCAGAATTTAGTTAAAAAATGTTTTGTCAACCTGTGAAGTGAATAGATAACTATGTATGTCCCTAGATAGACATGATGTGTCCACACACTTCTTCTACCTGGAGGGTGTTATGCATGCAGGAGATAACAAATTAGTGAGACATGGGTGAGGGAAGCAAGGAGGTACATTATCTGAATGGAAAGCGCTCCAAGTAGGAGAGCTGCTAGTTCAGCAACAAGGATGTTGTTGTCGTTGTTGTTGTTGCTAGTACAAGGGGAGTTTCCAGATTTGTAATTGTTCCTTTCATTGCCTGTAGTATTCCAATAATAGTAACAATTCTGTAATTATTCAGTGGCTTCTGTGCTACTGAAAATACATCCCCTGACCAAGCCACCTCTGCAACAAAATATTTTAGGTGAGACATGGCTACAGATACAGTTGTTACTCTAGATGTTCGGTATAACCTAAGAGTGGAACAGGTGATATGGCTGAGGAATTAACCTGCATCGATCGTTCCACTCTCAGATGGAATTAATCTTAATTATAATATCAAGAATTAGGCTAAACAACTTGGGTGTGTGTTGGTTGATGGTGGGGGTGTGCACCCATGGGGCTATGAATGAAACACCAACTGGGTGTAACAGTGCATAAAATTCATGGTTCGATGTGTACTTTCACGGTTTCACGGTTTGGTCAGGTCTGAATCTGCAGTGAAAGACTGATTGAATGTTGGTTCTAGTCTGTTTCTGTTGTGTTCCAAATGTTACTCAATTGTGTCTTATTTGACAGAATGCCGTTCTGAACTAAATGGTAAATGGATTGTATTTATATAGTGCTTTTCTAGTCTTAACCACCTTAAGTGCTTTACAACACACGTCAGTGTTCCTCTATTCACATGTGCATTTGTACACCGGTGGGTAGGTGCTACCTGTTCACATGCACACACACACTGATGACACAGCATTTGGTTCAGTACTTCGGCATGTATATAGCAGGGGCCAGGGATTGAGCCACCGACCTTCTGATACATGGATGACCGCTTACAATGTTGCCATATGTTCATTAACCATTTTTTCCACAACTCAGACGAGATGGCACCCGCGTCATTAAACACCAACTGTAACTATATCAATATGCGATATTGATCAAAAAAGACGAGACTAAAATGTATTTAAAAAATGTAAACTTTATCAAAATGTTACTTTCAGTGACATAGAAGTGGATACGAAATATTCTAGACATTTTGTATCCAGCTGATTTGGTTGGTACAGGAAAGCACCTTCTGTCGTGTGCTGTGTGGTATGAGTCAGCTGCTGCCGTATGGAAGTGTACTTGCTAGATATGCCCTGTGGCACACTGACTGTTGTACTTATGTAATATAGGTTAGGGTTTCTGCCAAAGTGTGTTTTGTCGGTATGTGTATCTGTCAGTATTGAGCAGCAGTGGCACTGAAACTAGTGGTGTTACTACTGTAGCTACATGTCACGCTTGGTGTGTGTTGGTAGTACGAGTGAATATTTCTATCTACAGTTTTTTTTTTTTTTACAGTGAAGTATTATATCACAGTTTCACATAAATAAAAGGTATACTCCACTAAAACATGATTCTATCTCTTTTCAAAGTCAAAGTCAAAGTCAGCTTTATTGTCAATTCTGCAGTATGTACAGGACAAGTACAAGCAGCAGGGAGTTATAGTCCAGGTTGAGTGTTTGTGTGGAGGAGGGGGAGGGCAGGGAGAGAGTTCAGCATCCTGACATTCGATGAATAATGTAAGGCAACACATCTTAAAAAGAAAAGATGATAAATTTAAGGTCATATCGCCCATCTAATGTGGGGGATGCCAACATGAAACTGTAGTGGGACAAACTATTGGAAAGGCTGATATTTCAGATAGATTGCAGTTTTGTTAAAGCAGAAGTAGGAGCTTTAATCTAAAACTAGTGTGCTGTCTATCTAAACGCAGCCTCGTATGCACCTAAAACCTCAGCAGCTAACTTACTGGCTGAATAATTTCGGCATGTATTTGGTGACATGAAAATGCCATGTGTTTATTTTCTCTTCGCATTATCTTCAAAATGAATTGGATTTTATGTGGCATCAAAGTGAATCTGGATGTATCCTTGAAATTGATACCATCAGACCTCAAGACACTTTATGCAAAGCAGCATTCTTTTCATTCAACCTGTGTTTTTCAACAGAGAATTTTAAGATAAACTCTTATGTGAAATAAGTTTGATTAAAATGACAAAAATGTAAGGCTTTGGCTAGACAAGACCAGAATGTTCAATATAATCTGATGACTAAAAAGGCTAAAATGTCAAGAGTTTTCATTGACTAAAACTAGACTAAAATAGCTCAGGTTTTCTTTGACTTACAGGAGACAAAATGCCCAGACTTTGAATCAAATAAAACGTGACTAAAAAACAGGAGGTTGACTAAATATGACAACAACTAACCCTAGAGTAGCAGACATAGACTTTTTTGACAGTAATTGTTTGTGTCAAAGGGCATACAGGCGAATTGAGGAAGTCACACAACAAGCGCCCTGAATAGGATGATTTGGGACGAATACATGTCCCGGTACACCCAAGTCATTCAGTTTTCATAATTACCCATAGCTTTGTGGGCGACTGGTTTGCACAGAAAATTGCAACTTACAATCACTCAGTCACACACAACATTAATATAACTATCTGTGTAATGCCATGAAGGGCTGGAGTATATGTTGACTATTTATACAGGAAACTCAAAGAGAGAGCTCAAAGAATCGTAGGAGAAACACCAGTTCTGCTGGAAAACTAATCGTCCCCTAAACATTAGATCTTAATTAAACCAACAATACCAAAAGCTTAGCACTTATGCATAGAGGTAACATTGAGGTTAGGCTGGTAGGGGAGCTGCAGCAGCAAACAGTGTCCAGAGGCCACCACGTATACCTGCATGAATATGATTTGATATTTGTGGTCAGCTGCCACATAGCTGGGGCACGTTCAGTCTGAAACCTGTGTGCACCATTTTGCTACGGTTTCCAGGTTGAACTACACGTTTCCCTCAAAATGTGTGAAATGGTGCAAAACTGGCTTTAAGATATGTTTTTTTCATTTGGACGGTGTGTCAGACATAATAGCCAATCAGCAGCGAGTCAGCAAAGTTTATATAATGGCATATTAAAAAGGCTTGGCTCTTTCATAACACAACGTGGTGTTCACTACCATTTCATTTATGTTAATTTAAACACAAGATACTTGTGCTCAAAAAGAGGATTCATTCTCAGTGAAGAACCTTGGAGCTCTAATCTGCCTCTATACATGCCAAAGAGCAGTGATTCCTAACACGTCTCTAGGGGTCATCAGGTGGAAACCTCCCTTCAACAGTGTTTCGCCTACTTAGTCCCACTACACCTCCAGGAGGTTAGGCAGTGAACTCCGGCGTCCCAGAGTCACCCCCCCTAGTGCCAGTTCACACTGCTCCTACACAATCCAAACAGCACTGCCACGTTCAACTGACCCAGAAATGCTCCAGGTAGTGGCCAGTACCGATGCTACCATTTAACTATTGCTAATGCTAATGCTAACCGCCAAGAAGAACACAAGAAGACAATACAGTTCCGATGCTACCATTTAGCTAATGTTACGTGCTAACCGCTACCTGCTAAGAGGAACAGAAGAAGACAATAAAGCTAGATTCACCTAATGTTAATTGCTAGCTACCAATACTAACTGCTAAGATACTATCATACTCTCACCGCTTCAGCTATTGTTAGCTGCTACAATGCTACCACAGGCCTAGATGCCACATGCAACTGCCGATTGCCACACTACCATCATCTACACCTGCCTCTCACCAACTGCACCAAAAAAGCTGGGTGGGAATACAAACCCTGGTTCGGGTAGGGGGTAGAAAATAAAGAGGTAGAGTCAAAAGATGAAAGTAGGGATTGGATACAGACCCTTGTTCGGGTAGGGGGTGGAAAATTTAGAGGGTGCTGAAGGTGGAGGCCGAAACCACAGACTAGATTTAACAGCCTCTTCTAACATTTCCTTCAAGAAGCAACACACCCTACCATTTCCTTCAAAAAGCAAACAAAGCAGGAAAACAAACCCTAACATTTCCTTCAAGAAGCAAACAAAACAGGAAAACAACAAAAAGATCAAAAAAACAAGCCAACTCTGTATCTTACAACGCAAACTCACCTGAACAGGCCGCATGGTCCCAAAGAGAGACTCTAGCTGGCCACACCCCCACCTTATCTAAACTTCCTCTTCCTGGTTCTCTTCCTATTGGCAGAGCGAGAAGATGGGGCGGGGAAAGCAGAGCAGAGGAGAGGTGTCTTGTTCAGACTTTAACCTCTTCTCCCGCCGGGTTAGGCATGCATGGAAGCGGTACAAACAGTCTGTGGCCCGGATGGCTGGGGTCCGTGGCGATGGATCTCGCCCTCTTCCTGACCCGGCCTTCATATATAGAGTCTAAGTCAGGGAGGGGGCAGCCCACGATGCCCTGTACAGTTTTAACCACCCGTGCCAGTTGTTTCCTCTCCTGTGCCGTGCAGCTGCCATACCACACTGTCACACTAAGGCAGAGGATGCGTTCAATTGTGGCCCTGTAGAAATTGACGAGCAACAGAGAGGAGAGTCCAGCCCGTTTCAGTTTCCTGAGGAAGAAGAGCCTTTGTTGTGCCTTCTTCACCAGGCGGACACCTGGACCTCCTGAAATCCACAATGACCTCCTTAGTCTTCCCTGTGTTCAGCACCAGGTTGTTGGCTGAACACCACTGGGTGAGCTGGTGTATCTCCTCTCTGTAGTGGGTCTCGTTGTTATCTGAGATGAGACCCACTACTGTAGTGTCGTCGGCAAACTTCACGACTGTGTTGGTGGGGTGGATGGCAGCACAGTTGTGAGTTAACATGGTGAAGAGGGCTGGGCTGAGCACACAACCCTGTGGTGGGCCCGTGCTAAGGACCAGAAGGGATGATGTTGTGTTCCCTATTCTCACCACCTGAGGCCTGTTGGTGAGAAAGTCTCTGATCCAGTGGCACAGAGACGCAGGCAGACCCACTGCATGTAGCTTCAGCGCCAGCTTGTCTGGGATGACGGTGTTAAAGGCTGAGCTAAAGTCTAGAAATAGCATCCTGACGTAGGTGTTGGGCTGCTGCAGGTGGGTCAGGGCTGTGTGCAGGGTGATGAGGACAGCATCCTCTGTGGACCGATTCCCTCTGTAGGCAAACTGAAGGCTGTCTAGGTCCGAGGGGATGAAGCCTCTGATGTACCTGAGAATAATCCGCTCAAAGCACTTCATGATTACCGGGGTCAGAGGAACAGGCCGGTAGTCATTCAGGCGGGTGATGGATGTCTTCTTCTGTACCGGAATGATGGTGGAGGACTTGAGGCACTCAGGAACCGTGGACAGCTGCAGGGACAGGTTGAAAATGTCCAGGAACACTCCTTCTAGCTGGTCAGCGCATGTCCTCAAAGTCTTGCCTGACACCTTATCCGGTCCTGCAGCTCTGCGGGTGTTGATCCTCCTCAGGGTGGATGTCACCTGGTGCTGCTGCAGGACGAGGGGCTGGTGCTGCTCCTCCAGCCGGGGTAGGTGTGTGACTTCTCTGCTGCCTGATGTGTCGAAGCGGGCAAAGAAGCTGTTTAAGGTGTCAATCAGGGTGGGGTCGTGGCTGGCGAGCTGAGTGTTAGGCGTGTAGTCCGTTATGGTTCTGATGCCTCTCCACATGTTCTGGGGGTTGTTGTTATTGAAGTGATCTTCAATTTTGTTTTTGTACTGGAGCTTGGCCTGCTTAATTCTGCTATAAGCCAGCCTGTCACCAGCTCTGTAGGCAGTATCCCGGGCTTTCAGCAGGGACCGCACTGTGCTGTCCAGCCATGGTTTCTGGTTGGGAAACACTGTGATGGTCTTGACTGGGAGGACAGCATCAATGCAGAACTGAACATAGAACAATACAGATGATGTATGTTCCTCTAGGTCTGCCTCTTCTCTGAACACAGTCCAGTCTGTCAGCTCAAAGCAGTCCTGAAGTGCAGAGGAGGCCTCCTCAGTCCATATCTGTACTGTCCTGGTGGCTGGCTTTGTTCTGCAGGCCAGAGGCTTGTAGGCAGGAATGAGTTTCACTGAGATGTGGTCTAACATGCCAAGGTGTGGAGCTACTGCAGCCTTGTAAGCAGCAGGGATGTTGCAGTAAACCTGATCCAAAATGTTACTGTCTCTGGTAGGAAACTTTATGTACTTGTGAAATTTGGGAAACACCGCCTTCAGTTCAACGTGGTTAGAGTCCCCCGCCACAATCACGGCCACCTCCGAGTTGTCGTTCATCTGCCCGCTGATTAGGCAGTACAGCTCCTCTAATGCTAACTTAGCATTAGCCCACGGTGGGATGTAAGCAGCCACAATAACAATGGACGAGAATTCTCTAACCAGCTTGAACGGTCGGCATTTCACCACCAGGTATTCCAAATCAGGAGAGCAGAACGTGCTGACGGTGCGTGTGGCTGTACACCAGGCATTGTGTACGTACAGCGCCAAGCCTTCGCCTCTGCTCTTACCTGAAGCTGCAGTCCTGTCCGCCCGGAACAGAGAGCGCCCCGCTATCTCCACCGCTGCATCCGGGATGTTGTTGTCCAGCCAGGTCTCTGTGACAACGGTAACACAGCTGTCCATCCGGCGAGAGACTATCCTTAGACGGACCTCGACGATTTTGTTGGTGAGAGACCTGGCGTTGGTGAGGAAGAGACTGGGGAGAGCCGGTCTGTGAGGGTTAGCTTGTAGCCTAGCACGCACGCCGGCTCTCTTGCCACGCTTTTGTTTACGGTGCCTCCTCCGTCTCCTTGGCAGCAGTCGGGGGATGGTGGTGGGCTCTGGGGTCTGTAGCAGCTCCGGTGGAATAAAGTCCAATTTAGGGGGTGTGTGAAGTCCGAACTGTAGTCCAAAGTTCCACAGTTCAGACCTGCTGTACTGTGTCAGAGCATCCAAAAGAGTAGTAAAAGTGGAAACGAGTAAAAACAAACAAACAAAAACGTAAACACTGGAGCTACGAGCCGCTGCGTCTGCACACGCCGCCATCGAGGCAGATCGTGTCCCAGGATAGCATATCGGCTGCCTGATTTTACTTCTATTTCCATTTCAAATGTTCGGAAATGGAAATCTGCTTTGGGAACCCAGAGTGGAAAGAAAATCAATATCTCAGGAACACCTGGAGGAAATTTCATTACACCTGCCACATTGATCCACTCACACTGAAGGATGAACTGATAAGAATTTGGTGGTCAATTGTCAAGATCAATGTGACCTCACAAAACATGTTTTTGGCCAGAACTAAAGAATTCATATGCCAATTATAACAAAATTCAACTTAAATGTCTAATTGAAGAATGAAATGATTAAATAACATTTAATATCCAAAATGTCAACGGTCAGCATAACTGTGACATCATAATGTTCTGGAAAAACATTTTTCTGGTCATTATTCAACTGCATAACTCAGGAACACAAGGGGAGATTGGGACCATTTTTCAAATCTTAGAGCCCACCTTGAAGCTGAGATGACTGTATCGATCTTCTGATGTGTGTGAAGAATCTATGTTTTAGAAAACATCCATGTTTGAAGCTTTCTAGTCCACCACAAGCTGTTTTTGCTGGCACTGAGCTTCAGGTGATTATCATTGCACAATGTGATGAAGTTCTCTACGAGTCTGCTGAACTTCTCTGAAATTATTGAAGTGAAGACGGCATGTTTCTCACTAAAAATTATTCACTGCATTCACAAATGTCAGTATAGTATATCGTATATACCAAAATACTCTTAATGCCTTTTAATGAATTCCTTTAAAGTCTTCATTAAATGTATGATGTGAGTGAATAGACATGAATGTAAATTTCAGTAACTGCAAGGCATACAGCTGCAAGGCGTTTCTTCTAGTTTCTTCTTTTTTTAAGACCACTGAACTGAACACAACCTGAATTGTACTCTAATTCAGTTTATTATTTTCACTTTTAATCAATCACATGTCTGATCTATGATGCCAGAAAATAGTGAAAAAAGTGTCAAATCACAGTTGTCACAGTGTCTTGTTTGTCCAACTAGCAGTTCAAAAACCCAAAGATATCCTTATTATAATGGTATTATACAGAGAAAAGCGGCAAGGCGTGTGTTAGGCTGATAACGAATATTCTAAATTCCACGTGTTTAATGGTGAAAATTAATAGTCGATACAAGAGCTGACAGGAGTCAGCTGTGTTTGTTGTTTGTTTTTTTACTGGGAAAATGTGTTGAAGTCCGACATATTTAAGTCCTTCTGGTCATAACGTTGAAAGTAATTAAAGAGTTAGGCTGTAAATGCAGTTTTCCCCACTGCTTTTCTAATGTCAGCCGTCTCTCTCGCTCCTTTCCTGATTTGGTGGATTAAGAGTGTATTTCAACAAATCCAGAGTTGGTGTTGATTGTTGGAACAGTGAAAAGGGAACCAAGAAGGTTTTGGTGAGTTCTATTTTGTTACTGTCACATTTGAATGAACTGTAAATGGCGTCTGGTGGCATCGCTGAGGGATCCTTTTCAAATGTTGTCAGACTCTCTAACAATAGCAATAATAACAATAAAAACATTTGAGAATGTATGTTGACAGTGCACCCAAAGAGATTATCTTGCAGCCCATTTCATAGCGGCTGGCTGCAGCGCTCTCGCAAAATACTAGAAAAACCTCCAAAATTGTCGTCTCCATTAGTCACATGGACACAAAAACATGGGAAAATAGGGTCCATAATGAGATTATAAATTGCCAGAATTCCTACTGTTTGTCTGACATCTTCCAGGATGTGCTTTACTTTGTAATGCGTATGTATGTAAACCTTTCAAAAGACATGTTAATGGTGAAATAATGTACAAGTAGTGGCTCCCGTATTGTTTTTCCCTCTGATTGACACAATGCGCAAAAATAGATATTCGAATCCATTTAGTTTTTTAGAAGGAATAATTGAATGTGTGTGTGAGAGAGAGTCAGCTCTGGGTCTCCCTCTTTAGAGAACTTGCGTCATGTCACCAAAGCAACTGCACTTACGTGATGTAATGACAGGCAACAGACATGCACATGAACACACACACACACACACACACACACACACACACACACACACACACACAGTCTGTACAGCCGCTATGCAGTCATTGAATTTATATCAATGTTTCAGTCTGTAGCTGAGTCATCTTCTCATGCTGATTTTGAGGGATAATTTCACTCATTTGGGACAATTCTACATCAAATCATGTGCACTAATGTGGTCGCTTTGACACTGTTGACATTGAATAAAGCCTGCCTGTTCCCCCAAGTGATACTTTCACCTAGAGACATACCAGTCAGCACCAGTCAGCTTTATACTTCCATGCAATATTTTCTTTATTATTGTTGACTTAGTGTACCCAATTCCAACAAGATGTTCAGAGGGTTTAAAGAGAAAGTTCAACATTTTGGGAAATACGTTCATTTGATATTAATAACTGTCTCATGTCTTTTTGTGCTTTTGGGAGGAGGTGGTTTCAGTTATTGTGAGCAGCTTCCTGGTAGAGTGGACCTGCAAGTATGGCACCATTACGCCTATACAGACACCAGGAGTCATATTTTACAAAGGATCAAAAACCAAAAGACCAAAAGTCAGCTATAAACTTTCTCTTAACAGCCTTTCACAGAGCTGCTGAGAGATACTTTTATTACTTTTACTAAATAATGGAAAGAACTCCCTGCAAACTGTCATCTCTGCTGTTATTCGATTAGTTTGACTTGCTTTGACTTGAACTGACTGGATCTTTACTGACCTGTCGCAATCAAGATATGTTTTTTAAGGTTGTTCATCATTGTATTTTTCCAAAATGCTGGCATGACAAGGCATATTGCTTGCAGCATTTGACTGCCTTTAACTTAGGAGCTACTTCTAGAACTGAAATGCTTGTGAATTACTCTCAGATCAGACACGTAGACCGAAACTGGCATGTCCTGTATTTGTAGCAGTTTCTTGTAACTCAGCTAATTAGGGGCTACTTTTAGTCTTAGTCTAGTCAGATGTTTTGTAAACATGGTCCCAGAGCTGTAGACTTGAAACTTGGACTTCATTTGGAATAAAGTCAGGAAAATGAACACTAGCAACTCAACGTCTGCTCTGAGACTCGACTCACACACAACGCTCATAGCTGAAACTCAAGGAAAGATTGATACTTACTTCAAGCTTTGAACCTTTGTGTTTTGCAATTTTATTCTTGCTTTTGTCTAATATGCTTGTTGGCTTGTTGTATTTGGCATTAGCATGTTCCATGGCTAATGTGGCTAGTAGCATCTATTGTAGAATGACTTGCTGGAGCAATGTTGTAGTATTTAATATAGAAGGACAGCCATGAGAAATTGTGTGAAATTTAAGCCTCATTTGAAGCCAATTAAATAACCAGAGTAGCAGGTTGGATGTGGGTAACTACTTACCACCACTTACTCACCCACAGCTACTCACATACTTTATCTGTACCCACCAAACGCAATTTCTACCCATGTGCAATTTGTGAAAAAAACTATGTAATTATATATAATTTTTGGCAGTATGTTTTTATGGTAATATTTCTTATAATCCATTATATTTTTTACATTTATTTTCTTTTATATAGTGCTTTGTATAAAATGTACATATATATAGTCAGCTTTTATTTTGTATTTTGTATTCTGTTGCTATTTTTTTCCAGCTATTACTGCCTACTGCCTGTAACACCTGAATTTCCCCAGTCTGGAATTAATTAAATCTTATCTTAACTATTATCACATCTCTGGGGTGTGTGTAGTTTCACACACTTCACATTGCAACTTAAGCTCGCCTGGCTTTGTTGTTGTAGGAAAGCCCAGCTTTGTGCATAGTTCTGCCTTATGGAGCTCTGTCAGACTGTTAACACAGCCCTATGCACAATTTCAGTTGGTTCTGAATTGCACCAGAATAAATTCAGATTGAAGAAATTATCCTTTCATTCTATAAATAAGTAGTTTATCCACAGAAATTAGTCATAAGACTTTCCCTATTTTCCTCCATGCAGTCGGGAAAATAATTCTGATGGCGCAACTCATCATATGCTGGTTGTTAAATTATAAAAAGAGCTCCTTTTAACTTTTGTTCCATATGTACCAGTTTTCATGTGTGTTCTCTTGTCTATTGTCTTAATTATTAGAAGTAACCTATTTTTCATGCCAACTACCCTCTTTAGATTAAGAAGCTGGATGGTGTGGCCACCTACTCTATGCAAGGGATTGGGGATTTTAAAAATGCTGTGTAACTGCTCCCACATCATAAGGATACATGATCCTAGCTGCTGAAAAGACTGTACATACCTGTCACCCCGGTGTCACAACCAAGACACACTTTCACAACATCCTCAGAGCTCAGTCAAATTATTATATTAAAGTAGACCTCCTGTTTATTCAACTGAATATAACATATGTCTGTGTGTGTATTCACTAATTAGGGTTCAGACACTGAAGGGGTAGAACCCCATTATATTTGTTAGGTTTCTTAAGGTTCACGCCCCAGAGATGCAAAATTGTGTTGTGTTTGTATTGTGGTAATGCATATTATTGCATTGTATTCATATTATTATTTGCCTGCCACAGTGGCTAAAGTTGGCATGAGCTGAAATGAGCCAGAAACACGAGACGTTGCACCGTACCTGGAAATGTTGTACAAGTGCGTCCCAAGAAATATGAGCCCAATTGGCCAGATGGTGGTGCTGCAATTAAGGCCCACAAATCCAGTCCACCTTGATGTGCTCTACAAAAAAGCCTCTTGGACCATGATAGTATGCCATGATGGATTTTTTGCGAATTATTATAAACTGCAAAATGGTAATGTGACATCTGCTTTTTGGATCTTGACTGTTTAGCAGGAAAATGGCCATAGCTTTTTCCAGTCCTCATAAATCTGGGTGTGCATCCTCTGGCCAAGTTTGTTAGTAGGTATACAGGAGCATTTTAAGCCTGACCCATTTTGTACCCACAAATACCAAAAGCGTGTACCTCAAAACCCAGTGGACAGAATTTCACCAGTGTTGGTGTGCGTGTTCTGGGGGCAAGTATTAACCAAGTACTATTAAAACCAAGTATTTAGTCTGATGTGCCATACTGATTGATGTAAGTGAGCGTGACATATTTGTTCATAACTCAAGATGCCCTTCAGCAATCCTGATTCAACTCACATCCCATGTGAGACACCCCTCGCCCTGAACACACACAGCAAGGTTTGTTCAAATCCAATGAAGGGAGGACAAATGGCAAATTTTTGAGTATGCAGTTATTGAAATGCTGCAGCCTTTGTGATGATGAAACAAGTATGTGATTGGTCTCACTCCTTGTTTAAACATAATTTAAGTAGCTGGCATGACTGCCCACCTTTGTGAAAGCTGAAGCCTGTTCATTGCTGCTCACAGTTTTAATTTCAGCCCATTCAGCTGCAAAAGGGTTTAAAAACGGAATCGCAGAATGCAACGATATTTATAATTCACCTTTCAGGGCTTTTTCCACCATGCATGACATAATCCTGTGTGCCCATTAGTCCTAATGTCTCTTCGTTGGTCCATTAGTTATACTGTTCAGTTCAGTATTAAGTTCAGTTCAACAGCTGTTGTGTTATACTGGCGAGATCTGCTAGTTAAGTTTGACTTCCAGTAATTTTTATTTTTTCAGTAGTATAGCAATTACAAGTCTGAACCCTTATTCACTACACAGCCTAATCATTATAGTTTAGGAGAAGAGCCGCAACCCTCAGTTGATGTTTCACCTGACACAAGTGCCACAAGCTTGCAAGGGCCTGAATGCACCCCAAGTGACATAAAAATGAGTTGGGAGAGAGGTACAATTTTTTATCATTATTGTTATTTGAATTTTCAAAACCTTTCTCTTTGCAAACCTGCAAAAGAGGGTGATCTAAAATGCCCACAGGGTATGTTGTGCAACTTAGATAAAGTAGTCTATAGCATAAACTGAAGTATATTGGCAGTCAGTGTGATGGAAGAAGCCTCCAAGCATTACATAAAACATTTTTTTCATTTATGGTTGCTATGTGCACTATTTTTCAATCCATTTTACAAAAATAGCATGGCTAAAAATCTGTACACCATCATCAATATCTATATTTGTATTCATGAAACTGCATTTTGGCTAACTACTGTATTTAGGGTATCAAAACCTATATTTTGGCTATATATCTTTATATTGAGGTCATTTACAATACACTTACTCTTCAAATTGTGTGTAGTATCCCTATTAGCACTGAAATCCTTGATTTGAGGTGACTGGAGTTGCAGATAACCCACTGAAGTGGCATATCGGTGTGTTAAGGATTTCATTGGCTATTTGAAGCATCAGTCATCCACAAAATTGGTTGCAGCTGGCTCAATCATCACACCAAAGAAGAGAGGAGGCCCTTCGGATCAACTCTGTTGACTGTTATTGGCTTCACTGGTTGCTAGTCTTATGGCAGATCGTGATAGGTCAAGTGGGGTGTCATTTGATAATTGAGACTCCACAGAGTAACTGGAGACAAGACATGTCCCTGTTATTACTACTGCTGTTATGAGTCTCTAAGTGTTAAAAAAGAAAAAAAAAACACCTGTTATGTTTGGCAGTTCAAAAAGGGCACCAAGCACTGAACGCCAAGGCAGATTGTAGAACAAACAGTAAGCTTTAATAATCAAAGACAAACAAAACAGGAGCAGGAATAAAATCCAAAAAACAAAGAAGAAATACAAATTACCAGACTAATAACAAACTGGGAAGGAACAGGCAGGAAACAAATGCAGGACAAGGGAAAAAAGACAGAAGAGCTGGCAACTTGAAGAGAAAAAAACACACTGACTAATTACACAAGAGAGGCAAGGCTAGCGAGTGGAATGAAAGTGACAAAGGCAGGAAGTAAAACAACATGTCACATGAGAAGAAACATTTTCAACATTGATTTGGCAATTAACTAAATTCAAACTCAAAACCATGACACCACCTCTCTGTGCCTATGGTTGGAGCATATACATGAATGAAAGTCATTTTTACATTTTCAACAGGTGAACCTCAATATTTCTCCATCTGTTACTGCTCATACAGCTGAGGGACACCATCCAGGTTCAGTCACAGCTGTGCTGTGTTTAATAACATTTCATTTCCTAACCTTACCAAAGTGAAGAGAGACACTCCCTGGCATCATTAATGCTTAAAGAGCCCAGCTTTATATCACACATGTCAATGATAAAGCTGCATTTAAACAAGGCAAAGAGGAACACACACAGAAAAAAGATCACCCAAAAGACCATTCTTTACTATTTTAGACTTTTTGCATCTGCTTTTTGAGACTATAAACCTTATCTTCAGTAAAGGTTGGTTGGCCAGTACTTTGTGGGTTTTTGAATCATGCAACAGCTTTAGATCCTTCCATGTCTTTGTTGTTCAGATCACAGTTGCCCTCCTGTGAATCCTGCATCTTTCTCTGTGATTCATTGGGTAGAGTGGCTCCACTGTCAGCGCTGGCAGGCGGTGGCTCCACTACAGAGGCCGTTGACCAGCTCTCACTGGCTGTCTGACCATGAATGAATCAAATGCATCTCAGTTCTATCCCTGAAACTCTCCTCTGTTACTGAGGTCATATGCAGAGTAAAATCGCAATCATCAACTTTAGACTTGGAATGCCGGATTCAACTTCCTTGTTGCTCATTTTAAGAACCATGAAATCTTATTATCTTATTCCCTGAAAGGCACATGTTTTAGATGAGGAGATTTACAGCTGAATCTGTCTGTGTCTCATCAGCTCTTTCTTCAAATGCCCATTTTTCAGGGACAAGGCACATTAGAAGTAATGATCTTTTTAGCCGAGCTTACTAGTGATGACTCAGGGGATACCTTTGATCACTAATCTGCTCTCAAGCAATGGATTCACTTTCTCTGTATTTTCTAGAACAGGGGTATTCAACTAAAATTTAAAGAGGTCCAGTAGGAGAAAATTTCTTAAAGCAAAGGTCCGGAAGATCATAATGTCTAACTATTTAGTGTGATATGTTTTATCAACATCTGCATGTAATCAATACCTGACTGTCAAACCAAATTCAGTGTGATTCAAAACCTTTTGACAATATTTATTGTCACGTAACATAGAAGTGAACATATATGTATGACTGCAGATATGTATAATGTATTATTCTCTCATTAACTAAATAAAGGTAGGGCTGCATTTCATAAGAGAATAAATATAATGTGAAGATGTGCATGTTCAAATAAAGTGCTCAACTTCAGAAAAATAAAATAAAGGGAGCAAAAGCCTGAATTTCCCTTTTTCTGTTTCACATCTTGACCATAACAGTCTCAACCAATTTTACAGATAATAAATCTCAACACAGCTTAACAATGGAACAGTTTTAGAGTATCACTTTCCTCCCCTCTTATATCCCACTCCCCCACTTTGTTGCTAAATTAGAGAGTTGAGCTCTAGCTTGTCCTGACAGGATTTTAAATCTGGGCTTGAATGGAGCCAGGTGCTCATTGGTAAGCTTGGAACAATATTTAGTTTTGATTATGTTCATTGTGCAAAAAGCTGCCTCGCAGTTGTCTGTGTAGCCAAACATGGTCAAGATTTACCGGGCCACTTTCCTCAGACCTGCAGTGTGCAAAGTGGAAGGCTCAGTTCTTCTAAACTGCTCTTTCAGGGCCACATCTGCCTGGAGATCGACCAATTGCATCTGGAGCTGTGTGACTTCCTTTGAGAACCCCCTGACATCCATTATGAGAAATGGGTTCTGAATGAACATGGTGAGCTGCTGTCCAAAGCTGAAGCTGTCAAAACAGTTGCTGAAGTTCATCTTATTAATAAAGTCAAAACAAGAAGACACATGTCTCTGTCCCTGGCCCTGTCCCTGCACTGATGGGAAGTGTGCACAGTCTGCCTGCAGGTCTTCCTTCAACACCTCAAGTTTCCTCTGAAAGGAGTCAAGTCAGTTCATTTAGATGTGAAGTGATATCAACCAAAAAGGCAACATTATCCATCTGTTTCTCATTTTCTAAAAAGAGACAAAAATGTGTTGCCTTCTGACTTCTTAGCTCTGCCAAGAAAGTGGCTACTACTCTCCTGAAGCATCAAAAGCGCTCTAATACCCTGCCTTTCCTGAGCCATCTCACATTGTTGTACAGCAAAGATCATCTACATTGGCATCAACTGCTCTGAGGAATTCCCTAAGCATATGATGCTGGTAGGAAGAGGATGCCCTGATAAAATTGATCACTTTCATCATTGTATTCATCACCTCAGCATGCTCACCTGACAGGGACGCACAGATTGATGAATGATGCAATGCTAAGCTATGAGCTCAGGATTGTCTTCTTTCAGTCTTGCTACTGCTTTTTTCTTTCTCCCTATCCTAACAGGGGCTCGGCCTATGGTTATCTATTCCTCTATTTTTTAATATCTCTGTAGTGGCCAGGTAGATGCATTCTCCTCTTGTACTGGTCTGAATGGCAGTGACACCGACTCATCCACAGCTAAGCCTACCCATGCTGCCTTATGCATGGCTTCATCCAGCTGGGTTAGCACATCCTGAGTTAAGATTTCACTTTTCTCTGTGGAAGATGATGCTGACATGGGTATTTGCTTTGTTTTATCTCAAACCTCTTGCTTTGGTTTCCCTCAAGTAGTGTTTCAGCCACTGCACCCATGCATTCTTTGACAACCCCGTCATCAGTAAACTCTGAGGGAACACTCATGAGCATGTTGTTGGGTTGAATGTGTGGCTCAGGATCCTGGTGGACTGGTCACATTGGTCTCTGAGACCACTTATTTTCTGTGATCTCACTTCAGATTTGAGTGGGAATGTTTATTCAAAACCTTTATGTTTTGTCTCATAATGGCATTTCACATTGGCACTTTTAATAAGGGCCACGGCTCAGAACATGTGAGACACACTGGTTTAGTGCTCCCAGTGTCTGTCCATTCCAGCTTAAATGCTCTATTTTCACTGTCCACTTTTCTTTTTTTTTGGAGAGCGCCATTTGTTTCTTATTTTTGTCTCTCTTTCTCCATCTTACCCCTCTGTCTCTAAGCTCTCTCTGGCGCTGTTGTTTGTTTTCTCTACCTGTATCGCTATCTTTTTTTTCTTTCTACAGTCTTACTTGCCTGTAACTCTCTCATCTGTCTGCACTGTATCTATTAAACCACTACTGCAAAGCCTACAAGAGCTGCGCCGGTTAAAATAGAAGTGTCCCACCAGGTTTTAAATCATCTATCTATCTATCTATCTATCTATCTATCTATCTATCTATCTATCTATCTATCTATCTATCTATCTATCTATCTATCTATCTATCTATCTATCTATCTATCTATCTATCTATCTATCTATCTATCTATCTATCTACATTAGAGAGAAACAGTGGCAATACAATAAGTAAAGATGTGCTACTGCTGATAAAAGCGAAGACGCTCAGGTTCAGGTTCATGCCAGGCTCTGTTGGTTGTGTTCTTTGTGGCTTTAGCTTGGTTGTAGGGAACATTTGTTCTCAACAGTCACATCAAAGACATTAGTTTGTGCTTGATGACTGTGATTGTTTGAGGGTATATTTTTCAATCAGTGGTAAGATTTTTTCTCAACTTCCTTTGTTGAAAAAAAAAAACAGAAAATGCAAAATACTTTTATGTCTTCCAAAATGACACAGCGAACAAGTCATTATATCAATGGTCTTGGTCATTGTGAAACCTGTCTTCCTCTCAGGGGAAGTGCATTGAAATTAGTTTGCAAACAAAAAAAGTAGTCAAAATAGAAAGCTAAACGCTAGCAAGGAGAAATGTTTTTTAATTTAATTTTTATTCATTTTTAAATATTTTAATACACTTTTACAAGTTTTATTATTAAATGGAAGAAAGAAGGAGAAAACACTGAGAAATTATCAGAAATGCTCCTTTTTCGTGAAAACGAGAGTTTGCACTGGTCTTACTACTTGTTTTTGTATTGTTTACAATCGTCTCCGGGGATCTTGAGCACTGCTATGGTCCCATTGTTTACACCAGGGATCAGCTGACAGCACTCTGTAACATGGCGGTGCTACCCAGGGAGAGACCCGATATTCCCCACGAACTGAGGAGGAAGAGACAGGGAAGCACGGAGAAGCCTGAGTGAAAAGAGAGCACAACAAGCACAAGGTTATAGGTTACAGACAAACATGACTGATATGACCAAGAAGGTTACTGCAAAGAAAAGGGGCATGATAGAAAAAACACCCTGCTGCCAACACACTTTTTAAAACTCAGGAGACAGACATGGACCCTGTATACTGAGATCATAGAGTATGGGATGGGACTAGGGGATACACCAATGCCACTTTTCAGACCAAGTATAAGTACTAATATTTTTTGAACTCATAGGAAAATTACATAATATCATTACAGTTGCAAATTTCTCTATCTATCTATCTATCTATCTATCTATCTATCTATCTATCTATCTATCTATCTATCTATCTATCTATCTATCCCCCCCCCCCCCCCAACACACACACACACACACACACACACACACACACACACAGTGAAGCATCTCTTGGTGGCCTCGTCTGTTTCTTTTGCTGAGTTATCACAAGCATGACTGTAGTAGGTAATGTGAGTTGTTGTTTAAAGTGTGTAGTTCTTGTGTTATATAGTAAGCAGCTGTTAGGCTCAGCGTTACCATCTGCCTTTGATAAAGCACCGACGATACTGCTTTATGCAAATATGTTTTAAAATGAAGGTATTGATCAGATGTATGGAAACAAGTTAACAGAATCAACAGTTTTCTGGTGAATTAATAGAAAGATGGATAAATAGGCATATCATTTTTGCCGTGGCGGTTTCTGATTTTTTTTCTGAAAGGGGAAGACAGGACATGTAGTTTGCAGAGTAGACATGTACATATACATATATATAACATACAAAGAACATACAATTTAATATTTCAGTTGGATTTCACAACATTCAGCTTTACCACTTTAAGATTCTGAGAGGTAAAATGCAACTTGATCTAATTTACTGGAAAAAAAATCTCAGGAACGAGATCAAGCCAAACAGTAATGTAATACTCTTAATAATAACATTATACTCACCAAGTTAATTACTGAGATCTGGGAACACAGTGACATCACTTATTAGAAGTGTGACAGGTTGGCACAGGCAGTCAGACAGCCTGGGAATAAATGGACAAGATTAGTCAAAAGTTATTAGGAAAGCAAAGGAGAATGGTACATTTTGTTCAACTATCTGTTATGAATACACCCTACGGTTTAGAGCACGTACTGCGTCCACTTTGACCTACTGTACTTAAGATAAAATGACAGATTATTAGCAACATTTTAGATGTGCTCACTTTTAGCCTTAGAGGCAGATAAAATAAATCCCTGTTCATTGCTCCAAGTGCTTTCAGTATACCAACCAGTCTGAACATGGAACTGTCACAAATTGTCATTCACACCTCATCATTAATAGAAGACAGCAGCTATAAATTTCCCCCCCGATGCCAGTACATTGAGAGCAGAGCATGATCAGCTTCATATTGTCCCCTCACCACACATTTGGATATATATCACAATGTGGAAGTGTGAGTGTGTTGATGTGGGGATAAGCCTGTCCTGCTTCTGTCCACCTCCTTCCCTCTGCTTGGCCTTCTTATCAACAAGATGAAGAGAAAAAGGGAAAGACGTGTGTGTGCATGCGTGTGCGTGCATGCGTGCATGTATGTGCTGCGCTCGTGCGCATGGCGTTGCATCATTTTGGCTAGGCTGAAAGGCTGCTATGATGTAACTGGCAGTAATACCTTCACACTGACAGAGGGAGAGAGAGCACGAGATGTGGCATACCCTGGACAGTCAGTCACTGGGCTGACACATAGAGACATACAACCATTCATACTCACAGTCACATGGCCAGTTTAGACCCGCAATTAACATAACCTGTGAGGCATCAGTGCTAACCACTGCATCACTGTGTTTCTGTGGTCTTGTCCACAGTATCTAGTATATACACATGCACACACACACACACACACACACACACATAGAATTTTGTAGGTCTGTGTCTATAGTAGTTACACGAAGTGTGGAATGCTTCTACTCAGTAATAGGCTGCTCCATTCATTGGAATTGTTCATTTTTTCTGTATTTCTACAAAAAATATGAAAAAAGCACACGAAAAAGGCAATTTGTTCCAGTGACCCTTGATGACAAGATGAAGAATAGTCATCATTGTTATTCAATTACTTTGTTCACTTGAGGTTAGCTTTAGGGGCGTATGCTTACCTCAGATTGTATAGGTTTCACATAGCTTGTGTATTATGCACATAATCCTAAATTTTTTCATTAAACAAAATCTCCTAGTTAAACATAATGAAAAGAGAATCGGATATGGTCCTGTGTGAAACATTTTTTCTCTAACTGCTTCTTGTCTCTGATTATGCTTATGCTTAGGTGTCCCTACACCAACAGAGGAGGTTCTGCACCATACATTAAGCATGCTGGTCCGTGAAAGGAAGATCTACCCAACAGCAGACGGATATTTTATTGTGACCCCTCAGACTTACTTCATCACTCCGAGCCTAATCCGAACCAGCTCCAAGTGGTACCACTTAGATGAACGATCCACTGACCGACACCAGCAACATCAACATCAGAACCAACAGCAGCATCAGCAGACACAGTGCACCTCCCCTCTCTCTGGCACCATCACCCCATCTACTTCTGGAGTGGTGCGAGATCGAACACACCCAAAATCCAGTCAAAATCACAGTGGGGGAGGTGGGGATTCTTTTTACAACAGTTACCGTGGAGAGGACCCCCCTAGCCACCACACCACCCTGCAGCGCCGGTCCCCCAAAGACCACCGGGAGGCATACTCATCCCCGCACTCCCCACAAACACCTCCTCAGCAAGCAGGAGGCAACACAGAAAAGAGTCGCAGCACCCTCGGGTTCCCCTTCAAGACGGACACACTCACCAAGCACCGAGGAGGGGGAGGTGGGGGAGGAGGAGGAGGAACTGCAGAGATAGACAAACAAGCAGGTGGAGGAAGTGGTACAGGAAGTCGGAAATTTGGTTTGAAGTTGTTCCGTCTCAGCTTTAAAAAGGACAAGGCCAAGCAGCTGGCCACCTTCTCTGCACAGTTCCCCCCTGAGGAGTGGCCGCTCCGTGATGAGGAGGCACCCAGCCAGCTGCCACGCCATGTAGAGATGGAGATCATCCGCAGAATCAACCCTGACCTCACCGTGGAGAACCTCGCCCGGCACACAGCGGTCATGAAGCGTCTTGAAGAAGAGCGCGTCCAGAGGAGCAAAGCATCGTCAGCCAATCAGAGCTCCAGGAGTAGAAGAAGTGGGGGTAGACACAGAAAGCAGTCTCAGACCAAACTCAGCCGCTCACATAGCAAGACAAGGGCATCCCGTGGTGAGCTGAGCGATGGTTCCCACCTGGAGCTGGCCGAGAGAGATTATAGAGCCTACTCATCCTCACTCGCACGGTCACCGCGGGAACACGCCCTAGCCATGGAGCGGCAGCGTGCCCGGCTTCACCTGGCACATAGCAACCCCAATATCCTTGACTCCTCCCACCTGCCTGTCACGCCAGAGTGGGATGTGTCCGGAGAGCTCGCCAAGCGACGCACAGAAATGCCTTTCCCCGAGCCAAGCCATGGCCCATCAGCCCACCACTCCAAAGTCCACCGTTCACACTCCCACACCCAGGAGAGGAAGTCCAGAAATGAACGCAGCGACAAGGCCAAGGAACGTTCGAGATCCATGGACAATTCTAAAGGACCACTTGGAGCCGGGTTGATCGGACCACCTGATTATTATGACGACCGCAGCCGTTACTATACTGATGATGGCACCCTGCGAGCCAATCAGAGTTCTTCTCACTATTCTCGTGCCACTCCACCCACAGTTAAGATGCCTGTGGATTCTCTGGGGTTGGATGGTTGCAGGAGCTTAGAGAAGAGTAAGAGCAGGGACAGCCTGCCAGCATACTCACCAAAACCACTGCCCTCCTCTGTCCCTCCTGATGATTATTTCCAATGTGCTGGCGCCTCTGAGGCTGTTCTCACTGCAGCAAACCCACTGGGACCTCTGGGCAAAAGTAGTCATGATGGATTAAAACTAGGAAGCACTGACAAGCAAACAGACAGACAGACACCCCATCCCCCAGAAAATAAAGAGGACTTGTCAAAGGTTGGACCTAAGGGTGGCAGCCTGCCTCCAATACCTCTCTCTATCCCTGACCTCCCCCTTCCTAATGGGCGGCCTCCCCACAGTGCCTCCTCTGGTCAGGAGAAACGTAAGGAGATCTTTAGTAAAGACACACTCTTCAAACCTCCTCCTAGCCTCCCTTTGTCCAGCTACAGCTCTCTGAGAAAACCCCAGACCCTCGCCTCCTCTACTCTGTCCTTGTCCTGCGATGCACTTGATTCTCAGGAGGCCTTTGATGCCCCCAAACCTCTGGTGGCTACACCACCCGCTCCCCCACAGGGGATTGAACCAACGACCAGTGCTGCAGAAGCCTCCTTTGACTACTACAACGTCTCAGACGATGATGAAGTCGAGGAGGGGGGCACTAAGAGTCGAGGAGAGGACGAGAAGGCAGGTGGAGGCATTGTTGGGATGGGAGGTGGTGGAGCAGGGACCATGCAGTGGCTATTGGAGAGAGAGAAGGAGCGGGACCTACAGAGGAGGTTTGAAAGAACCCTCACCTTCCCTGGTGCTAAAGAGACCCTTCCAGAGCCCAGTCAGAACCAGCAGTCAGCCCACTCTGCTAGACTGGACAGTATGGACTCCAGCTCCATCACTGTTGACAGTGGATTCAACTCACCACGGTGAGAACATGTATACACAACATACTGCATACATATACACCATTATTGTAGAGAGACAGACGCTTCATTTATCCCAGTGGGAAATTCACATGTCACAGCAGCATTACGTGAACAAATGAGGAGTAAAAGTCTTTGTCTGAAGAGTTCCTTCTTAAATCTTATTCATTTAGCTTTCAACATTTGGAAATAGCTAATGTGTAGAAATAAAACCTTGTCTGAAATCACTCACACCCATTCACTATTCTGGAAATGTCAATGGTTAACTCTATAGTGACCAATAAGGGGTGATTTTTGACACTTGAATTATCATGTTTTTGTCATCACTGACACATAGTACAGTTTCAAACCATTGTAATTTTGCATCTATCAAATGCAGTGTTGGAACTGCAGTTTACGGTGTTGTAGTTTGTCCTGTTTGCCAACTAAGGTTAAAGAGATGAAAGGTTCGATATGTGATTCTGGATCCAAAATGGAACATACTATCTATCTAACCCTACCTACCGGCCACTTTTTCTTTAACTATATCGATATTATTTATTTGGTGTCTTAATTCCAAGTAGTTTACAAATGAAAGTTATCTATCATGCATCCCTAACATCGACATCGTCGCCAGGGATATGGCTGCAGTAGATAATTACCGGTTATTATTGTTACAATACCACAACACTAGTGTTAATCCATAAAATAAAGAATACTCTGCAACTCTGTCTGTTCACTGTCCGATACTCTGTATTTTGGTGCTGAATGTTTTTTAATTTGGCCAAACTACCCCACTTTTGAACCAAACGCTGGTAGAACCTCTACTACTGCTGTCCAGTTTCATCAGGGGAGACACTCTGTGGTGTGCTAGGATTTTAGGACTGAACTATGAAGCGCACACTTTCTGACGGGTGTAAATCTAATATTCTCCAGTCACATATGATGAACATAGTCACGAGTCTTGCAGAAACTCACATAGCCGTTGCAGGAGTTTAGAGTGAGGTGCACTGGAGTGTAATGTAACTTGGTGGAAGACTGAATAATAGATTTCTCATATGTCTCCTTGTAGTAAGCTGTATTGAAGAAAAAGTGGTAAAATTATTGAGTGTGTATAGCAAAAGAATCAAAAAGTAATCTTTAGAAAAAGCAAGAACTAGGCTGAACTAAAAGAGTAGAAGTATGGGATATCGATGATATATCTGCTCTGACTAAGTTATCCAAATCTTCATGTAAGAATAGATAATCCACCGGCTACCCACCAGTACAAATTGTTTTTTTGTCCAATTTAGAGTCACTGCACTTCTGCCGGTCCTTTAGGCTATATTGCCTTCTCAATTATGTCAAGCATTGCAAGCTTTCCAGGTGATTTCTTACTTGTGCGTTATTTGATGTATGCGTGTTTTCTTTAATAAGTTCATGATTAGAAAGGCTGCTTTCATTCATTTTAAATGTTTCCATGCTTGCAAAAAAGTCACTGTGGTACTATTGTGGAACATTTAAGCAAGAGAACAGAAAAAATGTAGTTGTAAACTTGACAGGACAAAAGAAACTCTCCAGAGGAAATATAATTAAACCTTTAGCTTCTGAAAACATTTTTTCTAGACAGGTCTGATCGATTTATCAGGAGGAGGCTGCTTTACTCAGAACAATTTCACTATATGAACCTGGACTATGTGTGGGACCTTTTAGATGTGTAGAAGAAAGCACATTAATTAATATTAGGCCCGACTGATCCTGTTGGTGTCTGTTGATTTAAATAATCAATGGAATTGCGCTGCTGTGCCTTGTGCATAACGTGCACATTGTCTGTTTCTCTTAATGGGGAGACACAGTTATCATTTCTGCTATGGGGAGGTTCACTGCAGGTATTTCATAAAATCAACTCATTGTAATATTGATGAAGCAACCCATCCACTATTAATCAGAATGTTAATTTTTATGACCCCGTTTGCCCAATCCATAGATTATCTGTGATGCCCATGGATTTGGGTCGGAAAAAGGCAGTGCAGTGCAGGCTGTGTGTCCAGCATGGATGCATGGAATCCAGAGGAAACAATATGCCATTTCCAAAACACCAGAAATGTAAAAGTCAGTTTCAAATTACCAAGAGAATAAGCCAATACCAGCATGAACGCCATGTATGTTGTCCCTAGTGGAAACAACCTTCCAAACTGAAGCAGTTGTTGATCACTTGTGTTCTCTACTGGCCTGTTCAGAGAACTGAGAATTTAGCTGTCAATGGCAGTCGAAAACAGAGCAGTCAGTAAGATAGATTTTTCAAAAATTGTGAATCACTGCAACCAGGAGAGGTCCTTGAGCATAAAGACAGTAAACGTGCGCAAAAACTATTCGGATGATGAGTCCAGTACTATGTGTGATTCACTGCGGAAAGACACACACTGACACACATACACACAGCCAAACACATGATCCCCTCCAGGCTCACGTCTGGTGGAGAGAATTAAAATAACAAGCCTTGTCGTCATCCACTTGAGTAAAAGAAATAACTCCTAGTCAGTTTCATTTATACAAATGGAGTTGACCTTTCTGCATCCCCACAACATATGTGTGTATGGCCTGGATTACCTGTCTGAGCAGAAGCTCAAGCTAGAGAGGGTGAAGTGTGTTGTAGTGAATCATTTTGCGATCAGGATTTCTAAAGACCAGCTTAATGTTGTACCATACCAACAGATATTAGTAAGACTCCAAACATCACATACCACCAGGTGAGTTGGTATGGATTGTATGAGAGAGCAGTAAAATTTGGAATCATGGTTGCAATAACTGCCCAAGCAAAATAAATGAATAAATAAAATGATAAAGGGGTTAGGGATATGATGAATTTTAGAACCCCAGGAAAATCCATTAAGTGAGGATCTCAGTTGAAGGTAAAAGAGAATGGTGTAACAAGGGAGACCACGAGCACCTTTTATGTCCTGGAATGCTCAGCGTCTGTGTGTATTGAACTTGGATACTGTTCTCTGAGAGGGGAAAATGATTTGCTTATCATTCAGAATTGCATAATTTTTAAACTGACAATAATGTTCCAATATTAACAGAACCACATAATGCCTGACACTCTTGACACATTTCCATCCAAATTTAGTCTAACTTTATCCACATTGTCAGAAAAACTGCAAATAAAAATGAAAAGTTGATAAATAGACAGTTTAGCCATAGCCATAGTTCTTCAGTTGGGTGCCATTAAATCACTGAGGAAAAAGAGGACACAATGAGATTATATAATTAAAAGAGGTCCAGTCAAACAGGCTCCTCTTCGCTCCTCACAGATCTGTTGTTTCTATCTGCCACAATTATTTGTCTGTCAGTGGGGTCGAAGCTTCAGTGGATGTGTAAGTCACATGGATGTAATGTGTTATTGGCTCAGTATCACAGTGTCAAGGCTGCATTTTGAGCTACTGTAATCTTATGGTCTTTTGTGTACATGGGCCATGTGTCAAAGTTTTATTTTCATAGCTTTATTGTTTGAATTTATTTCTTCCTAAATAAAGTAGCACACAGAAAACCTGGAATGATTGATTGAATGATTGATAGCTCAGTCTCTGAAAAAATAATAAGAATTCCATGTATGGTCTGTTCTGCACTGTACTTTAGGGGGGACCTAGTGGCCACAGGGTACATAGATGAAGTAGGGGCCAAATATTCGCAAAGATACAAACAACAAGATACTCCTGCCTGCTTTTAAATGGTCAGACTATGTCAACACTAAGGTGTCTAATTTTTAAAACGTGAAAACAACCTGCATCCACACTATCTTTTCTTGGTAGAGAGACCTCACAGGTCAAAATCAAGTAGGGAGTATTTTCCTGCTGAGTTCACCGTCTTTGGAACCAACTTTGCATTTGTTTTGTTTGTTTGTTTGTTTGTTTCTTGCATTCAGACAAGCAAGTTAGATGAGCTAAAGAAAAAAACTTGTCTCACATTTACATGACCAGTTATTACCCACTGTCTTTGCCTGATACAATCTCTTCTCCTGTCCAAAGTTAGACTGCATTATCGACATGGAAAAGGCATTCCTGGTTTACTTGTGTAAAACTGAGCCTAAATAATATGCAGTAAAATAGTTAAACAAAAATAAACAAATAAGTGGAAACGTCAGGTACTTTCTTTGGTGTTGTGATTGTATAATTCATTATAATGTGTCTCTTTGCAGAACAAGGGAGAGCCTAGCATCGAACACCTCATCCATAGTGGAGAGTAACCGTCGGCAGAACCTGGCGCTGAGCCCCGGACATCTTGGCATCAGTACCGGCAACGGTCCCCCTTTCTCCTTCCGCGCCATCCCAGAACCTGCTGGCACCCAACCAGAGAAACTCCAGAAGCCCAGCCCCTGCCTTGCGTCAATCACCAGCGTCTAAGGGTGGAACTAAGGGCTAGGTGCGCCGATAGCCACAGGACAGGGGCCAGAAACGTCCCACCCCCAAGGACTGTTACAGACTGAATCAGTGGAGCTGCCACAGGCTCACTGTGGAACTATAGCTGTTAACACATATACACACTGACAGATACAAACAGAGGAATTTAGACAACCAGGAATCTGCTCTCTCACACACACATACAAACATATACACACAAGGCCACTGGGCAGACTCTGACCATGCCATTCTACAACCTCTAGTTTACACACTGCTGTTGTGTTGTTTCACTTGCGTGGTTTCAAGTTTTGTGTGTGTGTGTGTGTGCGTGTGCGTGTGCGTGTGCGCGTGTGTGTGTGTGTCAGGGTGGGGTGGGGTGGTGTTTGTATAATCTGTAATCTCAGGTCATGTTCTTTCCACTCCCATTCCAGCTGCTCCAGATCAGTGCACCTCCCTCTAGTGGTGTCTCCTGGTATTACACACTGAAGAGCTTCAGCTCTGCTGACTACTGTTACTGATAGTACACAAACTCACTGGTCCAGCTCTTTCTCACTTCTTGTCTTTGTTAGCTCTTCTCTAAAATTCACCACTGGCAGATGCCCCTGTTAGATGTTGTGCCACAGGAAATGATGGTGACAATTAAGTCTGTTGACCATCACTCCAAAATGCAGCAATATGTGGTGGTTGTTCATATGAATAACCTGTAACCAGGACTGCTTTTACTATAGCACCCTCTATAAAATGATGCTGAGCAATTCTTGTATCTTGTATCCCCCCCCCCCCCCCCCCCCCCAACTGCTTTATGATACTATATGAACAGCCTAAGGTATAGCTCCAGGGATGTGATTACAGACTGTTTAAACTTGCATGGAGACAGATTTTTCTCTCTTTTTATGTTACCCCTCATGGCCCATGGGATGCAGCTGCGTCATGTTTAAGCTCAGTCGTGGCTATGTCCACTGCAGACACGCTCTTGTCTTCGCTTCACTTTCATAACAGGCCAGGTTTGTTTTTCCCAAAAAGATAAGACTCTACTGATCCCTGAGGGGAAATTAACATGTTACAACAGCACAGTCAGGCTGAGTTCTAATGAAATGTATAGCAAACTACTTGAAATGAATAAAAAGAATATAAAATAATGAAGAAATCAGAGATGTGACACTAAAAAAGCTATATACAGCATATACTTTACTATAGAAGTGAATTTATAAACAGTGTATAAATGCCTATATTTATTGATGGTAGACATAAAATTGATATTTTGTTAATGACTTGGCCTTTATGTACATATAACTAAACTATTTTTTCTTGTTTCTTTATTGAGCCACTTAGTAGTGATGTTCAGATATAAGCTGTTGAGGTCCTACAGATGACATCACAGCTTGCAAAAGCTGCCATACTGAAACGGAGTCAACATGTTGTTCTCTGTACTCCTTGCAAATTTATGAAGCCTACCATGACCTACCAAAGGAGGGACCATTGTTGTGGTTAAACTTGGAGCCTGCAAAATAAACAAGGCTTTGCAATGATCATGATGTAAATGATGACCTTCATACCTCTGAAAGGTAATTGAAAAGCAGCATTTAGGTTTATTATAGAAGGTGTAGTTCAGTGAGTCAGGAGTCATAGGCTGAACAGCATTTAATCACATTTTGTGCCCTGTTGATATGAGAGCCTGCAGTACAATGTGTGTCTGTTGTAACGTTAGCCACGTTTGCTAATGAAAAAACAGACACAGCTTGTTATGGGGGGTTAGTAAGTGTAAGTATTCATGATTTATTCATTTATTAATTCATTTTTGCATTATTATCTTTGCACACTGTCGCCAAAGGCGAGCTGCGATAACATGTCCATCCTTGAGCACCTGAGCAGGAACAGTTTAGCATCATATTCATGTAATTCCCTTTTCTTACCACTGTATTTCTCAAGCTCTTTACAGCTCAGGTGAGATCTCAGGTGGTCAGAGGTGGAAACTAGCACCATTTAGTCATTGATGGAGAAACTATGAATTGGCCGTTGCTGTTTATGGAGCCCCTACCTTGCTTCCTCCCCTGGGTGTGGCAATCGGTGTAGACGGCAATGTCACAGTAAGACCTCAATAAATACAGAAAGTGAGAAAAATCATTGGTTTTGTTTTCATATGGACAGATGTCACCATTTATTGCTTGTATACATTTTCAGTTTAAGTGAGAGGGGTATGGGGAGGGAGTGGAGTGAGAGAAGCAGAAAATGTTGACTTAAAAACTCTGAACAAAGAAAAACGAAGTACCTTCATTCCATTAAACACTTGAAGCAGAAAAACAAGAACAACTGATCCAAACAGAAGGAAATGTGTGAATACTGAACTTCTTGAATAACACAGCTGCATCCACTGGTGAGGGGTTACAGGTACATCCATGTCAAGTTTCACAGCTAAGCTAGTAAAAGGGAGTAGCTGACTCTTAGGGTGGAGAGATTTTAACTAGCAAAAATCACAGACTTGAAATTGAATTAAATGTATTAAATGTATAAGTCCTGGTGTCAGACAAAGTATTTTCTGCTGCACATTAAATGCCAGCCCAGGGTGTACAAGTGAATATTCATTGGAAGCAGCTGTGCTGGAGCTTGAAGTGGCTGAGTGTCCAACAGAGAATATGAGATGCGATCCAGAAAAGACTCATCCAGACCAGTGTTATACACATCAGGGATGTGACTTTATTTTTGGATTACGGTGGTTATTCATTTACATTTCTATCACGTTCATGAGTTTTTCTTAAAACTGTTTGAATCAAATCCCTGAGCCACTCCCACTCCTGGTGCTAAGATGTGTTATGGTCAGTGATGGCCATGATAATTGTCATAATAAGAGAGCTGATATAGTTGGAATATACTATTAGATGGCTGCTTACACTTTTTTAGGCTTTTTAGGTTAGGTTTCACGGGCATACTTTTGGCCATGTCGATTTAGTCCCTTCTATGAAGCATTTGGGTGAAAAGGACGTAAATCACACAGTGACTGAACAGACAAACGCATGACCACTGACCATGGCACAGAGAGATGTGAAATAAGACGTATGTACGAAATGTGTTCGTCTCACTATAAAACCAGACCTGAGTAGAGCTCGATTTGTGAAAACTCCTGCAGTACTATAGGTCAATCATTTCCCATCCTCCTATAGGCTCAGGGAGCTGTCAGTCATCCCAGTGTTGTTGTCCTATAGGCTCCTCTACAACTACCTCCACAGCAGCAAAAACACAGCCCGTTCTTTCTGCTATCACACTGTCATCAGCCTCTAGCCTGTGAATGTCTATACACACACACATGCATACACACACATATAATTATACATCAAAGTGCTGGACTCTCTGTTGTTTCCCTGTCTTCACTAACAAGGTTTCTTCTAATGGTACATGAAAGCATTTTGGTTCATTGCTGACAAGCTGACAAGCACTTCATTTGAAGCTTACTGACCCTTTAAGCGTCTCTCATTAAAAGATACAAGTGTAGCTACTTTTAGTTAAAGAATTGTGTATCAGGACACTTGTTGCGCTAACCTTCAGTAAACTTGTATGGTAGGACCTCATGTTTTTTTAAAAATATGATTTATTGCTATAGATTTCTGTCAGTATGGGGTGCTCAGATTCCATCTGCCCTACACTCCCGGTCACAGCCAACTATACTGTTAGTCTGGGCCACTGTACAGGCACTGCAACTGACCAGTAGGAGTGACTAGCATAGCAACTAGGACGGAAACTCTCACTGGCTTCCCACCTGTGAGAACACACAATCAAACCAGGAGTAGGATTTTATTCTTTGACCTTTCATTTCTCATTCTACCACTGCATCTGGTCCTCTGGTACTCTACTATTCTAGACCAGGGTCCAACCATATGCGTTACTGCCACAGTAAAAGGTTCAGTATGCTTCAAACTATGAACACTAGGGCTTTAACCTCTTTTCCCTCTATACCAGGGTACTGGTTTATATTCCGTCCCCAATGGATCGATTTTTCTGTTCTAGGAATATGGTCACGGTTCTGTCAATATTTTAGGATTCTAAACTCTTTTCTACCACTGGAAGAAATTTACAGTTTGTTCCAGGTTTTAATCCCCAGTGGTGCTAGATGCTAAAATCCAAGGGGGACTCCCCTGTGGGTGCTACCAGTAATTCAGATTCTAGTCTCAGTGCTCTGAATATTGTAGGATTGTAGCCAGTAGTCTACAATGTCAGCAGGGTTCTAATCCTAATTATGCCTTTAGAAAGGTTTGTTGTGCTGGTTGTACCAACGTAATTGGGCCTTATCCCCTATTATGTGACTGCAGAAAGACACACATCAGATAAATTCAGATTCTGTTAGTGAAGTCACTTTTCCTTTCCCATTTAGGCGGTTCCCTGTCCCTACAAGTACAGTAGTTTCAGTTTCTATTGTGCCACTAATCTTGGGTTTACCACTACAGTTGAGTTCCTGTCCCTACAATGGAGTTTAATCTCTATCGTATCACAGTTCAGGGGTTTAAGCTCCTCTTCCACAGCCACAGTGGGGTTCTTGTCTCTGTGCCACCAGTGAAATAGGGCAGTAGTTCCCTGTCCGATGGAGGTCATGGGTTCCATTCCTCATGTCTGATGTTTGCACTGCCGCCCCCAATCCCTCCTGCTACTGTCTGGCCCAGTGGCTTTTCATCAGCCCCTACTCCCCTCCAGCCACAGTCCTGTAACCTTCCATCCCTTTTCTACACTGACAGTCCATGAAATGTCTTCCCTTAACATCGGTGGTGATTTATTAAAATGGAGGTTCAACAATAACATTGTTTCTAATGCTGACAGTATGTCATACCTGTAAATGATGTTTATCTGTCATGCCTAGTCAAATAATGTAAACAATAAAAAGAGGGATTTTTTAATTGTCTATTATATCTGAAAGTCCCTTTGATGTGTAGTACTGGTGTTACCGTTGTTGTAGTGTATGTGCTACCCTATGGGGATTGTGTTACTTTTTAAGATAATAAAATAACAATGTTTGGTTACGCCATTGTTGTGTGTTTTAATGTGATCAATGTGACTTACTTATGAGGAAGCAATACTGCAGGCACTGGAGCCCTATTAAAAAAAGGGTAAACAGAAAAGATAAATGTGATGACTTTAACCAGTTTTCAAAATTTATCCAGCAGCAGGCCTCCAATTGACAGGTCTGACGAGTCTGACATATTATGAGATGTCTTGCCATAAGTAGAGGCTTGTGGTAAATAACAGAGTGAGTCTGGATGATCATCTCTCATCTCAAGAGTCATGGAAGTAGCTGGGTAAGGCGAAACAAATCTGACAGGCTGTTACCTTGTGGTTTAAAGTGTTAGAATAATTTTCTTGTTAGTTTAGGGTTTGCTAAAGAGGAATTTCATTTTGTGAAAACATAGTAATAATTTTCCTTTCTTTTTCTTACATCTATCTATCTATCACACACACACAAACACAAATTATTATTGTGCTCATTATTGAAATATCCCAGTAGGTGATGCTGTTGCACTGGAACTCATCACAGTACATTACAGGACAGCAGCACATGGTGCAAGCAGGAAACAGGCTGATGAAGTTGCATGTTTGTTGGCCCACCAAACATCTACAGGCTGCTATCGGCCACAATACCACAAGAAAACATTTTTGTGTAATGAGTGCTTGCTGTAAATAACACAAATATATAATATACACACACACATGAGTAAGGAAAGAGTTAATGTCCTTACTTGTTATTGGAATTAACACATTCATGTTATAGGAATTACTACATTATCAAAACTGCCTGGTTTGATCAACCTTTTTTTCTTTTTCTTACTTTTTCAAATGCTGCTTATAATGCTTCAAGCCTGGCAAAGACCATCATTTCTCTTTCTCTCATTGTGGTCTGGTGTGGAACTGAAATGTAAATAGGTCAAGAAAAAACCATCCCAGCCCATAAAAAAAAACCCCTTCACTAATACATCATCAGGAACCCCCTCCTGTACAGCTGTCAGGTTAAACACACAACTGCCTGGTTCAATGTTTAAACTGCTAACTTTCTCCTAATTCATCTACCAAAATCAGTTTTTGAGTAGTATGAGCTGAGCAGCAGGCTGCAGTTGAAGAATCATCATGTTCAGCAGTGATGTCTGCAGTACTTGTTTCTTTGTGGTTCAGCAGAAGACAGTGTGTGCTAGTTAAAGATCAGTGTCAGGATTGAGTGGGTTGGAAGTTCAACAGCTAGCAACTTGAGTATTGCTCAGTACAGATTTGAAGCAATGGTAATTTGAGTTTTCCACCTGATAATACTTTGTAATACACTTTTACTCTCCTACATGTATTTGACAGTAGTGTTACTACTGTAAGTCATTACGTTGCAGATATTTCTACATTCAAAACATGATTTCTTTATGGAGTTACAGCTCAAACTACCTGACATAATATTTACATTACACTCTGAAAGAGACTATCTCAACTGTGATCATTTAGGCTGTTTTAGATCTTTAAGCTGATAATGCTCCTCTAAATCTCATTTTGAATTCGAATCGTTTTAATTTATACACTGTGTTATAAACAAACCGCCAATTAAATTATTGTAGGCTTTAATTTGCCCGATGTTTGCGTGTTCTGTCCGCGTGCCATAACCGCCCCGTCATTCCCATACAGCTGCCTGCGCTCATCAAGCGCGAGCCAGCACCTGCGGGTCGTCACTGTCTGCGACGGCAGCACAGCACGAGGCCACACCATCATGTCGCCGAGGCAGACGCCCGCGTGCCCCCTGCGTCTCTTACTGCCGCCGCTCCTGCTGCTCGGAGCGGGGCAGCCAGGCTCCGCGGCGCGGCCGCTGCTCGTGTTCCTGATCGACGGCTTCCGCTACGACTACATGGATGACCTGCACATGCTGCCCGGATTTCGCGAGCTTGTGGGCACTGGGGTTAAGGTGGACTACATGACGCCGGACTTCCCCAGTTTATCGTACCCTAATTACTACACCTTAATGACAGGTAATTATCTATCTATCTATCTATCTATCTATCTATCTATCTATCTATATGCGACCTTTTTCTGTCTCAGCAGCTCATAAACGTACTGCTGCGTTTGCATATTGCTGCATTTCACCCAGTAGATGTGGAATCTTTTTCTCTTTAGTTATGTTTTCTAAATCTTTTTGGATGTTTGTGATCTGTGGGGAGTATGTGCTTGTGATGTCCTGGTATAGTTGGTTTCCATCTGATTTTGTTTGCAGTGGATGCACAGTCTGTGTTCTCTTGGTGGCCATGTTTGCCTGTGATGGCCACCCTCCCTGTCCAGGTCGTGCTCACTGAATTTGTACAGAGCCATGATTTCCTTAGTTGTGGCTCATTCACAGTGGTCAGACTTCTGCCACAGTGTATTCTCTGTTAGGGTGTAACCTTCCATTTTGTTCAGTTTTTTTTGGTTGATTCTTTCCAATGTGTCAATAGTTTTCTTCTTGTCTTCTAGTTAACTGGTTTAGTCCAGTGGGTTTCCTGTCCGTGGGCTCTGTCTGTGTTAGTGAGCAGCTATGTGTCTGTCTGTCTGTCACTAGCCCACAGTACTAACACGAAAACATAAAGTAAGATTAACAGTTATACAGTCAGTCAATTTGTCAATAAACTAAGGGCGGTTAATCAGCCTAAAGAGACAAATAAAATGGGCAGTGCACATGAAATGAAACCTTAGAAATGGTATTGATATACAAAACACATCAGAAAACAACTACCAAAAGTGTAATAGCCATAGACACAATAGTTTAATTTCTTCTATGAAGCTTCTAGGCTTTCACCCGACACACTTTTCAGAACATGAAAAATACCAAAAAGTAAAAAGCTTTCAAAAAATGAAAACAGGTTGACCACACTGGCTAGTTCATGCGTATAGATGAGTTGTTGCTGACTGTTTACACCTGCTAAGTGTTGTGTAGCTGACTCAGCCAGAGTAAAAAGAGATGATGTAGATTGTGTTTTGACGTGTTTTGACATATACGTTCACTAAAATGAAGCCAATTAAATAACCAGATCAGTTAGTTGGGTGTGTGTCATGTTACTTTTTGTGAAAGATTATAGTACAGTGTGAACTCAGCTGGTTTTGTTGTTACAGGAAAGCCCCCTCTGCTGTGATCCTCACTGGTATGTGTGTGCGTTACTGCTGTATGTAAATTTACTTGATAGACTTGCTGCTGACAATTAACTTGCTCATATGTGTAAACTGTGTGGCTAACAGTTTGTATAATGTCACACTGAGGGCAGTATGACCGTTCTGATTTTCAGATACACTTATGCAATACTAACATCAGTGACAGTGCAATTCTGTTATAGTTCCAGTATAACACACTTAGGAATACTGTCAACAACCCTAGATCTCTCCTGTTGTGGTTGTGTAGTCAAACAACACAATCTCAGAAAATGTTGCTAAGTTAAACTCAAAGTCAACTCGAATTCTAAACCATTTCTTCTTCTTCTTCTTCAATAATTGTTCAAAATGATTTGGAGGAGGAGAATCCATTTCAGGGTGCCTCTTCAAAGGTGGCTTCACAAGGCCTGTATGGTACTTATACATACGTATTCCTATTCCAAGGGATCCAATGACCCAATATCACAGACCATGTAGTACCTGTCATAGTAACCTTTTGTCAGTGTTCAGCTACAGACGGTCTCCTTTCTTATCACAGAATCTATGATTGAAATGTATGAAATTAGCTCTTTTTAATGTCAGATCATTGGCTAACAAGTCCTTTTTGATGAATGATCTGATAATGATTAATGTTTGTAGTTGAGACTTGGTTAAACAGCACTACTTCTCTATAACACATATAGAATCTTGTCCTCCAAATTCTAATTTGTATCAGTTAGTCAGAAAGAACAGGAAAGGGGCAGTGATTTATGCTACTCTATAATTTTTTGTTCAAAAGAGATCACTAGATGGCAAGACTGAAGCAAAGTTCTGTAAAATTATCACTTTAGTCACACAGCCATCATTGCTCTTTAAATGGCATGGTTGAACATTTCAACAATATCATGCCATCTGCTTTAAATGCTGTTGCTCCACTAAAAATGGAAAAGATCTCTCCATGTTAAACAATAACAGTGTTAATGAGATTAAAGGAAAACTTTCGTTTTTTACAACCTGGACCTTATTTCTTATCTTATTTTATCTTATCTAAATATTTTTTACTGAAGTCAAAGTTAAAGCTGTGTGCTTAGTTCATGGATATGAGATCGCTGTGTGTAAGGATTACAATTTGAAGCACCATTACGAGACTAAACACACTGAATAATACAAGACCTTGACTGATGCAGGGAAGGCACAGACATCTGAAGCTTTACCAGCCAAACTGCAAAAGCAACACAGACTTTTTGCCAAGCTTTACACATCCAGGGATGGAGCAGTCAAGTAACAACAGTAAGCCATTCTCTGATTTTTGTGTTTGGTGGACTCTGCAGCACTAATGTGCCCAGACAAAAAAGAAGCAAAGACACAATCAGCTCCACACTGTGTTGAAAAGTTTTGTTGTGGAAAATTTGTCACTTAGTGAGAATCTGAAATCTGAAAGTCAGACACCCAAACTGTCTTTCTGAGTTTTATTCTTCTATAGAAGAAGGTCAAACAGTCATACAGAGAGCAATGCTCTCTGCAGACTGGAAAGATCGAGAGGAACTTGCAGGCAGATCATTTATAAAGAATGTTCAAGGCCAAGCTGTTAGTCATGGGTCAACATTGGTTTCAGCCAGTTGTGTTCCTGGGAAAAGGGATGATGAGCAAACTCTAGAAAAGGAATGATAACAAACCATAGAAAAAAACTAAACTAAGATAAAAGACATACACAGGATGCTGATAACTGTATTAAATGACTAGACTTGCATAAGATACTGACAAATGTCTTTTTCTATTACACTGTTTAGTATGCCTTGCCTCTCTGTGCAGGCTGAGGACTATGTTTCCTTTCCCACAGCTGCAAATTTAGTTGTGAGATGATTTTTCTAGCTTTGAGTACACATTAGTAAACAAGTAAATTTAAATGATCAAAGCCTCCTGTAAAAGCAGAAGATGGGACAGGATTAACAAGTGACTGCAAAAGGCTCTGCCTAAAATTACACAGACCCCTTTAACAGCAGGAGTTGCTCACCTGCTGTGCCTGGTTAACCTCTAAAATTCTGCCTCAAAGCTTTGTTGTATAGTAAAATGGAACATTTCTCAGAATAGATTAAGGTTATAATGAAAGACATTCTTTTTTTAAGGAAACAGTAAATTCATGTGGGCAGTGACAGTGTTACCTGGAGGGGCGTGATTGGGAGAAACGGCCTTCCCGATCTGAACCCGAGTTATGTTATTGGACATAACGAACGCCATGTTCAAGCATAAGGGTGTCCTGGCACCAGGACACTCTAGGCCGGAGGTCAATGATCCACTTCGTGGTCGTGTCATCTGACCTTTGGTATGTCTTGGACACTCGGGTGAGGTGAGGGGCTGAGCTGTCAACTGATCACCACCTGGTGGTGAGTTGGATCCGCTGGCGGAGAAGAAAGCTGGACAGACTTGGCAGGCCCAAACGGGTCTGTTGGGAACGTCTGGCGGAACCCTCTGTCAGAGGGGTTTAGACGCGGAAGAAAATGGATAGATGGATGGTTGGATGTATTACTGTATCATTGTATGTGCAGTTATCATGTTGTGTCTTTGTTGTGTCGTTGTTAGTAGTGATAGTGATGAATATTTTGTATATAAAGTTGTTGCCCTTGTTTTCTGTAACTTACTTTCACTTTATATATCCAATTCCTTTTCTTCTTTCTACCTGGGTTCAAATTCATTCCTTCCCAAAGTTAATTTTTGTTGTTGAAACAGTTTCATTATGCTGACTATGAAATTGCTCTTTAATTCATCCTCCGCTTTTCAGAAATAATAATTCTAAGAGTGAATATTTTTCCATCTATTTGTACATTTGTTTGCCAGTAGTATAAAGGCACTAAAACTTGTATTTTGTTGTACAATGCTGTGTTGTAGAATGATGAATAAATGAACTTTGTACCTTGTACACAACAGAGCATTTACTGTGAAAACCATAAGCCACATGGAGGGCTTGACAATGAAGACTGATTTGTACAGTAAACCACAAGGCCCGAAGTGTCACAAGAATGCGAAAAGGAAAATCTGTGGGAAAATGGAAATGCCATATTGCATTTACTGCGTTTACTTTGATTAGATCGCATCCAAGTGACATCAGGCTCTACAAAATAAACATACACACCTCTACGCACATCAGTTCATATTCCACTTCACACAGCCCTTTAGGACATAGAACTGCAGCACACACAGAAACCAAAATAGCAGATGGAGAAGCCGACACCGCTCATACACTCAATACCGCTGTGCACCCCTACCCTAAAGCTCAGGAGTAGCGGACAGAGGCAGAACTGTGACGCTGTGGTCTGATGAAAAAAAAAAAAACAAACCTTATGATGCTTTACTAACACAGTCTGTCAGGGAGGTGGGGACTTAGGGGGATCTATGAGGGGAAACCAAGGGTTGAACCCAGGTGCAGACAAACAAAGGGGGCGTAGACTATGGTAAAGACAAGACTAGATAACATGAAACGTGGCAAGGACATGAACAAAGACAAGACTAGGAAAACCACTCACGACAAGGAAGGATATGAACACAGACAAACCAAGGGATGCACTAGATTTAAATTAATAAATTTATTAATCACAACTAAAGACACAACTATGGGAACGATAATTAACACACACTCTAAGGGCTAAACACACAACAAAGGCAACACAGGGAAACATTGAATACACACAGATCACGCAAACTTAGGAGCAGGAGAAAGACTAAGACAACATAAGCAACTGGCTAACACAAAACAGGACAGAACTGAAGCCAAAAACAAGACTATGAACAAATTGTCAATGAGTAGAATAATAAACAGAACGCTCCCGTAGGAGGAAGAAACTAAGCACTTGGACTTAACAAAAAGCAGAAACAAAATTCACTCCTGAAAACGAGGAAAATAACACTACTATTAAATAAAACACAACCAAGGAACAAACAGAACTGAAAATCGGCTATATCTAGCGAAAACAAAACAAAACTAGACCACAGATAACAACTAAACGAACACTAACCGGGAACAATGCACAGACAATCTAAGGGAAAAACACAGACATGAACTGAGGCACAGACATGGACAAGGAGGACACAACGAAACACTCTATGAAAACTATGGCTTTGACTATGGGAAGGGAAATGCAAACATCTAGGTGACGCAAACACAAAAGACGGAGGATCACTTACATTAAGCAGGGCATGGACATGAACAAAGACAAGAACAAGACAAGAAACAAACTTACAGGAACTGTTGCAATGAAAGACAAAGACAAACCAAGAAGACAATTACCTGAAGCACGACACTGACAAGACAAAGAAATCACACGACAAACACTTACTATGGACTATGGCTTGAACTATAACAATAACACAGACTTGGACTATGACTTTGGTATCTCAGACGACGACCCGACAAGGACAAAGGGAAGACACAGACTTAAATGCACTAGGGGAAAACACTAATGACGCACAGGTGGAAGCGATCAGACAATCACACGGGAGGGAAAACACAGGAAGTAAAGCAACAAAAGGACACATAACATGAACCTTCAAAATAAAACAGGAAGTAACCAAAACCAGGCAAAGACAAGACACAATGGGGAACTTAACAAAATACAAACAAGACAGGGCAAGGGTACAGACTAAGACAATACAAAAACTCTTACATAAAACATGGCATGACTATGGACTAAGACAAGACTCAAGCACACAAAACATGGCATGACTAGAAGACATTAGGAATACACGCCTGTGAATATTCTCATTCATCCAGGTCATTGTAAGCTTTAGGGCATTCAATCGTTCGCAACTGGACCTCGTCAGTTTGTCTTAGAAGACGTTTCGCCTCTCATCCGAGCAGGCTTCATCAGTTCGTACGCAACCAGACTAGATAGGACAGCTCTAGTCCAATGCAATGGTGTTAGGTTCAAGTATGTATCCCCTGAGTGAGACCAACCCACAAAAAACAAGAATGGTATCACTCTATTGTGAGGCAAACGATCCCCCCATTAAGGCGGGGTGGGGTGCAACCCTTTGGTGTCAACGACAGTCGTTAGCCTCGTTAGTGTCCCATTGTTGTCATTGGGAGGCTCCTGGAGCCATGTGTGAATGGCTTTGTTGTTTGTTTTCAGAGGCTAAATCTTTGAATCTCTTAGGGAGAGATGAAAGGACAGCATTGTATGTGGGAGAAAGGTGGTGTCTTAGACCTCCCCCTCTGTTCAGAGATGGCTTCTCTTACTCCTCTTTTCAAACCATCTGTCTTCTGGGGTTTACAGAAAACCTACTCACACAGACCAGTACCTCCTTTTTGACTCACATCACCCACTGGAACACAAACTAGGTGTTATCAGAACTCTGCAACACAGAGCTGATAATGTTCCAACCAGCCAACAGGTAAGGGACAAGGAACACAAACACCTGAGGGGGGCCCTCAAAACATGTGGTTATCCCAGCTGGTCCTTTGTGAAAAGTTCAGCTGCTTCCAGAAAGAACAGGGTGACAGAGGAAGAAAAGAGGGACAGACGACATAACATCGTCATTCCATATGTGTCTGGTGTATCAGAGAAGCTCAGGCGTATCTTTAACAAACACAACATCCCGGTACATTTCAAACCTGGGAACACTCTCAGACAAAGGCTGGTGCACCCCAAAGACCGGACACCTCACACTCAGAAAAACAATCTGGTGTATGCAGTCCAGTGCAGTAAGGAATGCACAGACTTGTATATTGGGGAAACCAAACAGCCACTGAGCAGACGCATGGCACAACACAGAAGGGCTAACTCTTCAGGGCTGGACTCAGCTGTTTACCTGCATCTCAAGGAGGAAGCACACTCCTTTGAGGATAAAAATGTGCATATTCTGGACAGAGAAGACAGATGGTTTGAAAGAGGAGTAAGAGAAGCCATCTATGTCAAGGTTGAAAAACCATCTCTGAACAGAGGGGGAGGTCTAAGACACCACCTTTCTCCCACATACAATGCTGTCCTTTCATCTCTCCCTAAGAGATTCAAAGATTTAGCCTCTGAAAACAAACAACAAAGCCATTCACACATGGCTCCAGGAGCCTCCCAATGACAACAATGGGACACTAACAAGGCTAACAACTGTCGTTGACACCAAAGGGTTGCACCCCACCCCGCCTTAATGGGGGGATCGTTTGCCTCACAATAGAGTGATACCATTCTTGTTTTTTGTGGGTTGGTCTCACTCAGGGGATACATACTTGAACCTAACACCATTGCATTGGACTAGAGCTGTCCTATCTAGTCTGGTTGCGTACGAACTGATGAAGCCTGCTCGGATGAGAGGCGAAACGTCTTCTAAGACAAACTGACGAGGTCCAGTTGAGAACGATTGAATGCCCTAAAGATTAGGAATACACAGAGTAGAACAGAGAAACGAACATGAACAAAGAACACTACAATGAACACTTACAAACTGAATAAGGCAAAACATCAAGAGGAAAACTAAACAAAACCGGCGTGCATGGCACGGGTCATGACAGAGCCCCCCCCCCCCCCCCCTTAAGGGACAGATTCCAGATGTCCCAACTTGAAACAAAAACAAGAGTCCAAAAGTCCAAATCAAGCAGGGAGGGTGGAGGGGGATCCGGAGGAGGGACTTAAAGTCCAGGCTAAGGTATAGTCCAAAGAGTTCAAAAGTCCAACAGGGTGGGGGGAGGGGAAACTCAGAGTTCAGGTTAACACAAAGGTTCAAGAGTCCAAATCCGACTCTTTCTATCCGATAATCTTTCTGGAGGCCAGCAGCGAGGGCGGAACCCCTCTGGAGGCCGGCGGCGAGGGCGAGACCCCTCCGGAGGCCGGCGGCGAGGGCGGAACCCCTCCGGAGGCCGGCGGCGAGGGCGGAACCCCTCCGGAGGCCGGCGGTGAGGGCAGAACCTCCGTTGAGGCCGGCGGCGAGGGCGGAACCCCTCTGGAGGCCGGCGGCGAGGGCGGAACCCCTCTGGAGGCCGGCGGCGAGGGCGGAACCCCTCTGGAGGCCGGCGGCGAGGGCGGAACCTCCGTTGAGGCCAGCGGCGAGGTCGAAACCTTCGTTGAGGCCAGCGGCGACCAACACGGCTGGAAGCTGGCGATGAGGCCGCAGGACAGAAGGCCGGCAGCAGGACAGCATGGCAGGAGGCTGGCGTCGAGGCAACAGGACAGGGAGCCGGCAACAAGGCAGCAGGACAGGGGGCCGGCAACAAGGCAGCAGAACAGGGGGCCGGCGGCGAGGACTGTAATCCTGGTCGAGGTGGTCGCTGCAGCTCCGGTTCAGAAAGCAGCGGCAGCAGCAGCAGCTCGAAGTCAGGAGGCGGCGGCGGCAACAGCAGCGGCAGCTCAGGCTGAGGAGGCGGCGGCAGCAGCAGCTCGAGGTCAGGAGGCGGCGGCGGCAACAGCTCGAGGTCAGGAGGTGGCGGCGGCAGCAGCAGCTCGAGGGCAGGAGGCGGCGGCAGCCCAGGAGGCGGCAGCGGCGGCAGCCCAGGAGGCGACAGCAGCGGCATCAGCTCGAGGTCAGGAGGCGGCGGCGGCAACAGCAACGGCAGCTCAGGTTCAGGAGGCGGCGGTGGCAACAGCAGCGGCAGCTCAGGTTCAGGAGGCGGCGGCGGCAACAGCAGCGGCAGCTCAGGTTCAGGAGGCGACGGCAGCAACAGCAGCAGCGACGGTGGCTCTGGCGGCAGCAGTGGCTCTGGTGGCAGCACCAGCTCAGACGGCGGCGGCAGCAACGGCTCTGGCGTTGGCGGCTCTGGAACTGGCGGCGGCGGCGGCATGGTTAACTTGGGCACTTGAGGCGAGGATAGCTTGGGCACTGGTGGCAGCTTGGGCAGTGGAACTGGTGGCAGCTTGGAGACTGGAAGCAGCTCGGGCACAGGAGGTGACGAGAGGCTAGCAGGCTGGCTAGCCGACACCTTCGGTCGTCGGAGTCTCCGCTTTCTCCGTGCAGGTGCTGGCTTGGTCGCTGGGGGTGGCACTGGTGACGACAGGAGGCTAGCAGGCTGGCTAGCCGACACCTTCGGTCGTCTGGATCTCCGCTTCCTCCGTGCAGGAGGATCGGGGTCCAGCGGAAATCCCCAGAAACAGGCACCTGGGATATAGTCCTCGTCAGAGCTGTAGAGGGGGTCTGCCCGGTACAGGATCTGGGGCGGGCGGTTCATCCCCGAGGAGGATTCTGTGAGGACCAGCGGAGGTCCCCAGTATTGGACACCCAGGAGGTCGTCAAGATCTGAGTCAAACTCAGAGTCTGTGGTGAAGTTTATGTCTGCTGGGTTCATACTGGTAGGGTCGTTCTGTCAGGGAGGTGGGGACTTAGGGGGATCTATGAGGGGAACTATGAGGGGAAACTAAGGGTTGAACCCAGGTGCAGACAAACAAAGGGGACGTTGACTATGGTAAAGACAAGACTAGATAACATGAAACGTGGCAAGGACATGAACAAAGACAAGACTAGGAAAACCACTCACGACAAGGAAGGATATGAACACAGACAAACCAAGGGATGCACTAGATTTAAATTAATAAATTTATTAATCACAACTAAAGACACAACTATGGGAACGATAATTAACACACACTCTAAGGGCTAAACACACAACAAAGGCAACACAGGGAAACATTGAATACACACAGATCACGCAAACTTAGGAGCAGGAGAAAGACTAAGACAACATAAGCAACTGGCTAACACAAAACGGGACAGAACTGAAGCCAAAAACAAGACTATGAACAAATTGTCAATGAGTAGAATAATAAACAGAGAACGCTCCCGTAGGAGGAAGAAACTAAGCACTTGGACTTAACAAAAAGCAGAAACAAAATTCACTCCTGAAAACGAGGAGGAAAATAACACTACTATTAAATAAAACACAACCAAGGAACAAACAGAACTGAAAATCGGCTATATCTAGCGAAAACAAAACAACAAAACTAGACCACAGATATAACAACTAAACGAACACTAACCGGGAACAATGCACAGACAATCTAAGGGAAAAGCACAGACATGAACTGAGGCACAGACATGGACAAGGAGGACACAACGAAACACTCTATGAAAACTATGACTTTGACTATGGGAAGGGAAATGCAAACATCTAGGTGACGCAAACACAAAAGACGGAGGATCACTTACATTAAGCAGGGCATGGACATGAACAAAGACAAGAAACAAACTTACAGGAACTGTGGCAATGAAAGACAAAGACAAACCAAGAAGACAATTACCTGAAGCACGACACTGACAAGACAAAGAAATCACACGACAAACACTTACTATGGCCTATGGACTATGGCTTGAACTATAACAATAACACAGACTTGGACTATGACTTTGGTATCTCAGACGACGACCCGACAAGGACAAAGGGAAGACACGGACTTAAATGCACTAGGGGAAAACACTAATGACGCACAGGTGGAAATGATCAGACAATCACACGGGAGGGAAAACACAGGAAGTAAAGTAACAAAAGGACACATAACATGAACCTTCAAAATAAAACAGGAAGTAACCAAAACCAGGCAAAGACAAGACACAATGGGGAACTTAACAAAATACAAACAAGACAGGGCAAGGGTACAGACTAAGACAATACAAAAACTCTTACATAAAACATGGCATGACTATGGACTAAGACAAGACTCAAGCACATAAAACATGGCATGACTAGAAGACATTAGGAATACACAGAGTAGAACAGAGAAACGAACATGAACAAAGAACACTACAATGAACACTTACAAACTGAATAAGGCAAAACATCAAGAGGAAAACTAAACAAAACCGGCGTGCATGGCACGGGTCATGACACAGTCCATCTGATTAATACTGAACCTGAACTTCAACTCAGTACTGACTGCATCTGATAAAATTTGGGGCCAGTTGGTGATTATCAAAATAACTACAGGGTTTTGTTTAGCTGTCAATGCCGTCTGCTCTCCTCTACTTGTGTCGTCATTTTGACTGTACCATTCGTCTGTACTTTCCACAGCTTGTAAAAAAAAAACTCTGTATGTTTTATTTATTTTGCCAAGTTGTGACATGTTGCTGTGAATAATTACTGCATGCAGCATGGAACTTTCTGTTTTGCTGGCTTTTGCACTATCCTCATTCCCACTATAAAGTTTTTTATTTGCATTATAACTGTGTTACACTGATATTGCACATTCTCTACATGTTTTCTCCCTACTATATACACTGTACATGCATATACAGGCCTATACAGTGCTTATATGTATATCAGCACCTTTTTATTTTCTATGCAAAAATAATTTTGTTTTCCTTTTTATTCCTAGTACCACTTTTTAAAATAAACTGCTGTATTTAACTGCCTATTTTATGTTTTAATCTATCCTAATTTCAATGTTTGTTTGTAGTTATTTGTGTGTGTGTAGCATGGAGGGGGCTACAACTGTATATCATTGTGGAATCATGTATTGTATATTAAGAATAAAACTTAACTTTGAACCTTGAATGTACTATGAAGATTCAGGCATCGTCATTTGGGCCGAATTACATCCTTATGTAACTTGTGTTAAGGTCAGTGTGGTTACTTGGTGACATTGTAAGTTGTGTAGCTTCTCTGGTCTCTTCTATCTAAATGTTCAAATTAAAGCAGTTTTGAAACTAACTCTCTCCACTGTGAAGCCAACATCAGGATTAAGAAATGTGCTATCTGGCCCTGATCTTGATGAAAGTTTGCAAAAATTAACTTTTCAGAAAAATAATTCCCCTCAGATGCAAATATCCAAATGGATAGAAGCATTTGGATTGGAGACATAGGATTGAACTAATGTGTCTCAAAAGGTATGACTTGATGGAAAGGAAAAAACAGAACAGTGACACAGAAGCTCAGAGTCTCTGGAAAAACATACAGTAACACACTTTAACGACCTTAAGACTGAAGATGATGACGGATAATTTGAGATTTCGCTGGTTGGGGGTTGCATGTGTGTGTCTGTGAGATTCATGCTTGTGTGTTGCATGAATCTTATTAAGCCTTAAAAACAACAAACCATCCTGGCCAATGGGATGTGAGCTTTGGAGTCTGCCCCTGATGATGTGCTATGTGTGTGTTTTGATGGCACACATTCTCCTGTCCAAAGAATCACTGGCTGGAAACACGCACACACACACACACACACACACACACACACACACACACACACACACACAAACACACACACACACACACACACACACACAACAACACACACACACACACACACACCACACACACACATAAATGTTTTGCTTTAGATCTGTACCAACATGTGGTTGCGTTTAGACTTCCATATCCTGACTGCAAACAGCTCACACACATATAGTTTAATGTCTAATAAAGGCTCAGTAATTTCCTAAAAAACTACAGTGTACAGTGTGTGTTTAGGGTAATGAAGGAAAATGTCACCCACTACAAAGGCCTGGCTAATTTATGTGGTTTTAATAGTTTTTGGACAACAATTAATGCTGTGCCACAGTGGAATAGGGACTTTGGATATTTGCTATTGACTGTACTATTTTTTGTTATTTATGTTGATTATTGTCAGGCCGTCACTGTGATGTTCATCAGATGACTGGAAACTACATGTGGGATGCAGCCTCCAAGAAGGAGTTTCTGATTGGGACCAACCCTGACAGCCGGTTGCCTCTTTGGTGGGATGGATCAGAGCCGTTATGGGTCACCCTGCAAAAGCTGGGAAAGAATGTCTTCATGTACTACTGGCCTGGTGAGCTCACACATTGTTAACCTCAAGACTCAACCGAAGCTATCTGCATGTATGGGTGCATATTTCAGACTGTAAGGCAAGCTGACTGGCATTTTTAAAGCTTTTCTACACAACATCAGCATCTGCCTTTTGCCTTGCTTTGCTTGGAACAGAAGCTAAATTTAGAGAGAAACACACACAAAAACAGCATTCTAATCACTTGACATACATACTTTTTCTGAAATTTCTGGACTTTGACATTAGTAACTGTACACATTCCCAACCCCCTTTTTGTACTATTGTGCTGAAATTGATGCAGACATTCATGGTCTAGTACAGGGGCCCTCAACTGCACTTGCCCAAGGGCCAGAATTTTTCTAAGCAGTAAAGTTAATTTTACTGCTTTTACTTTTAATTTATCTCTATTTACCTAGTGAGTCATATCTGTAAGTCATATCTTTGTTTACTTAATGAGTCATTTTTCTGTCAGGGTGCTTTCTGGTTTCTCTGTATTGCTTTGCCCTCTGTTTTGTTCTATTTTTAAAAAACGACCCAGGGACTGCCCAGACACCAATAAAAACACCAAAAGTACGATAGCTCACACATAGGGGGTGTCTTGAAACCACCAGCTTCCAATAGATACACAAGCCAGGGATGCCAAGGGAAAAACAACAGCTGATGAAACACCATTAACGTATAAAGGGAGTAGGGGACATGGCTTGACCACGTATCCACGCCCCGACAATAGTATAAAAGCTGAGGTTTCCACAGTGAATTTTAGTTTGTTCTGCAGACTCAAGCTTTGTGATCTGTAAAGAGAATAAAGCTCCCTGGACTCAACTCTTTTGGACTCTGGCACTCATTTCAGGCTCTTCCTCTGAGACTTAGAATATATTTTTAAAGATAAAAGTGATACAGTTAAGACTTGACAATAAGGCAGTAAAACATGATTTGAACCTGATCCAGTCAGAATCTGGTCCGTGACAGGGCGTCAGAAAATCAAGCTGGGTCCTGTGTAAATTTGGACAAAGTCTGTCTTTAATAAAGTTTAAAGGTGGGGAAAGAATTGGCCTGTGTGCTCCTATTTGTGATATAATCCTAAATATTGTTGTCAAGAAGTGGGAACTTAGGGAAACTATGAGGGAACCCAGATGCAGACACAACGGGGACGTAGATTCAAATATACGCAAATTTATTAAACACAAAGTTAATACAACAAAAAACAAAACTCGGGGAACTATGACTAAAGACACACTATGGGAAAAGGAGTCACACAACAATGAAACAACACAGGGAATGAACACACATGAACACAAGAGACAACGGAGCTGGGGACAAAACTAAGACAACACAAGAAACTCTAACACAAAACGTGGCAGGACTAGCGACAATACAAGGAAACACTCACATGGCACAGACATGAACAAGACAAACCAAGGAAAACACTTATTAAGGGGGCTATGGCTATGACTGTGACTGTGGCTGTGGTAGTGGCAGACGGCTAGGGGACAAGACAACAAGCTAGCGCAGACAACGACCCGACAAAGACTGGGGGGAAGACACAGACTTAAATACACAAGGAGGGATCCCTAATGACACACAGGTGGAAACAATCAGACAATCACAAGAAAGTAAAGTAAACCAAGACACATAACATGAACCTTCAAAATAAAACAGGATGTGACAAAAACCAGGCAAAGACAACACACAATGAGAAACTTAACAAAAAACTGACGTGCATGGCACGGGTCATGACAATTGTGTGTAAATGATGCAGTATTTTTTTTTGTGTCTCTCTCTGTGTGTGTGTGTGTGTGTGTGTGTGTGTGTGTGTGTGTGTGTGTCTTCAGGCTGTGAGGTGGAAATTCTGGGTGTCCGTCCATCATTCTGTGAGGAATACGTCTACAACCCATCAGAAAAAAACCTCACAGACTCCATAGTGAATGCTCTGAATGTTCTAAGGTAACAACACAATGTGCAGCACCTGTCATGTACCCTGTGATGTCCTCTCATCCATTACTTTCTTTTAGCCCAGTGGCAGCACCAGAGATGCTTTTGGTTACTGGTCTTTTCAGAGAGGGTGCTCTGGAATTTAGCATTTCCCGCTAATGTGTGGGCTGCCACAGATTAATTTCATTGTCACCCCATTACTAAGTAACTGGCACAACACTCACACATATACACCCTGCAAGACTCACAATGTCATTTTATGTGAACAAGGCCAGATATTCAGCTCATGGGGTATAAGGTTCACAAGCCTGTCTACCTTAACACACCTCTGAGTCTAAATTTAACGCCACAGACAGGATATGCACAAAAGCAACAGACAATGGTGTGCGCACATTTTAGCATCTAAACCATGCCCGTCCGTAGCTTGTCATAGGATGCTAATTGTTCGACTGTTGTGAACATACCATAAAGATCACATTAAGAGATCTTAGATCTCTCAGCTGCCCCGCAAGGTAAGTGCTGAGGGTAAGTTGAGAAGCCTTACAGCCTGAGGAAAGAAGCTGCCCTATTTTCTGATGGTACGACAGTGGATACTTGTGCAGTGTTTATATTGAACAGGAGGTTTCTGGGTTGAATATTGCCTTTTACTGTTCTCTGGGCACTGCGCAGGCACCTCCCCTTATTGCTGATGCTTGACAGATGGGTACCAATGACGTTCTGGGCTGTTCTACACACTGCTGCAGAGTCCTCCTGTCCTGGGACTGCACAAACCATACCAATTCTTAAAATTTACAGTCAGCAGGATGCTTTCTATCACTTATCTGCAAAAGTTGATTAAAACTTGTCATGGGGATTTAGCTTTTTAAGTTTTGTTAAGAAATACAGCTTTCAGCTTTCTTAACCAGGATGGAGATGTGAGATGACTATGACGTGCTGATTCCCAGGAACCTAAAACTGTTCACCTGCTCCACCTCAGCTCCACAGATGGAAACAGAGGCGTGTGTCCCTTCCGCCTTTTTTCTATAATCAATGATCAGCTCCTTGGCTTTGCCGATGTAGAGCAGTGTATTTCTGTCATAGCCAATATGTGCTTCAGTAATGAAAGTGAAAACATTCAGAACCAACAGATCCAAAACACGTCATTTTCTGTACACCATCCTGCACAACTGTAAATTTTGTCCTAATGTGAATTCTCATCGTTGTTTGTAATCTGGCAGATCAAAAAATGTGACTGCCAATCCAAACTGACTGGGGTCTGTTTGTGAGGAAGTCCAGTAAACAGTTACAGAGTGTGGCATTCAGGTCTAGAGTGCTAAGTTTGCTAAGTTTCAGTTTCATGAGGGACATTGTATTTAATGTTGAGCTTAAATCAACAAACAGCATTCTGATACAGGTGTTATCTTCAAGGTGTGTAAAGACTGAGTGGAGGGAAGGAGACAGCCTCCTCTGTGAATGTGTTGGTTCTGAATGCACACTGGTGAGGGTCCAGGCTGGCAGGGATGTTGTTTTTGATGCTCTGGAGAACCATTTTATCAAAGTACTTCATCAGAATCAGGGTGAGTGTTACAGTACGTTTCCCATAAGCCCCAGATCTTTGCAAGCTAAATGTGACTGTTCGACAGAAGAGGCCAGTCCATGAGTGTTGTGAGGGGGCACTCTTACAGTGGAAATGTGAAATATTATTTTTAAGCAAAATTATTGTATTGTTTTTGTTTATTTTAGAGTGACAAAAAGGAAAGGAGCACCATACAAAAGTAAAAGATAAATGCACTTCAAAAACTCCAAAGTAATTCTCAAACCTTGTCCAAAACAGTCAGCAGCCTCTGAAATTTAGGACAATTTATTGTAATGTAATTGATGCAATTAAGAAATGGTAGTTATCAGCAGCGGTGGGGGTCAAGTTTAGGTCTGAAAGACAACGTTCAGAGAGAACCACTTATAAGAGTTCTCGAATGGCAAATCAAAACCCCTGTTCAACTGCAAAAGACCTTTAGGAAGATTCAACAGACTCTGAGTGGTGGTGCCCTGTTCTACTGTGCAGCAACACCTGTACAAATATGGCCTCCATCGAGAAGTCATTAGAAGAAAACCTTTCCTGTGTCTTCACCACAAACCCCTATGTCAGAAGTTTGTAAAAGAACATCTAAACAAGCCTGGTGCATTTTGGGAACAAGTCTTGTTGTCACAGTTCGCAGACAGAGGCCCAAACGCAGACGAAGTTCACAGCACACAACTAAGTTTTCACCAGAGTTTATTTTGCAATAAGTTTAAATACAAAAACCCACGAGTGTGATAATATGTACAGTGGAGGGCTACAACTAACCAGATACCCAGAGCAATAATTACACCAAACAAGTACTAGGCTAAATAGCAAAGTTATAGGACGGGAACCTAATAAACAGGAAACAAGACTGGCAACAAAACACTAAATGTAGAAAACACAACTAAACGTAGAGGACTTAGAACCAAGTTAAGCCAGGGACAAACTAAAGCTACGAAACTAATTTTACAGGACCAACAAGAGACAAGGGTTACTGACGGAGACTGAGGGGAAGGCTGGAGGTGAGGCAGATGGTAGCGGACAGGTGTGGCAGTAGATGAGGCTTGGCTGGAGTTGAAACAGAGGGTTTAGAGCAGCAGAGTCTTCGGAGACCAGAGGTGAATCTAGCAGAAGGTAGCAGGGTGGTCCAAAATGGAGGTAGTTTACGGTCCGGCGTCGAGCCATGGACTGAAGCTGGTATTTATGGCAGCAAGGAGAACAATGGAGCTGAGTAGACCACACCCTGCTGCAGGTGAGTAGGGTTGACAATCAGCAGATCACCACACCTGTCCGTGCCTCACACACCAGCCTGCACACGCCCACCTAAGGATGAGTGTGATAGAAAGAGGGAGAGAGAGGAGGGGAGGGGAAGAGGGATTGCCACTAGGAGAGGGCAGAAGTGGAGGGCGTGACAGTACCCCCCCCTCTACGTGCACCTCCAGGTGCACGTTGGAACCGTTCAGGACGACGTCGTCTAAGGTCCTGGATCAGCGTTGCATCCATGATCCGTCGTCGTGGAACCCAACTCCGTTCTTCGGGCCCATAGCCCTCCCAGTCGACCAAGAACTGAAGTCCTCTGCCACGACGGCGCACATCCAACAATCTCCGCACAGTGTACACAGGGCCATCATCCAGCATCCTGGGAGGTGGAGGGGGACGGACAGGGGGGGGCAGAACACTCTCCCTGACAGGCTTGAGCTGTGAAACATGAAAGGTGGGATGAACCTTCATAGAGGCAGGGAGTTTCAATCTCACCGAGCTTGCGTTGATGATCTTCTCCACGACGAACGGTCCAATGAACCTGGGTGCCAGCTTCTTAGACTCCACCCGTAAGGGAAGATCCTTTGCTCGCAACCAAACCTTGTCTCCCTGGGCATATGTGGGAGCCACAACTCGTCTCCGATTCGCTTGCTCCTCCATCCTCCGGTTGGCACGAATTAATGCTGCTCGAGCCCTCCTCCATGTCCTCTCACACCTCTTCACAAACGCCTGAACTGAGGGAACTGCAATCTCCTGTTCCTGTGCTGGGAAAAGGGGAGGTTGGTAGCCAAGAGAGCATTGAAAAGGTGAAAGGCCAGAAGAGGAGTTCACCAATGAGTTGTGTGCATATTCGACCCATACCAACTGACTGCTCCATGCCGTGGGATTGTCTGCTGTGACACATCGAAGGTATGTCTCCAAAGATTGATTGGCCCGTTCTGTCTGACCATTGGACTGAGGGTGGAAACCAGAGGTTAAACTGACTGTTGCTCCCAAAGCTTTACAAAAATGTTTCCATACCTCAGAGGTGAATTGTGGTCCACGGTCAGAGACAATGTCCAAAGGTAACCCATGAATCCTGAAAACCTGCTTCACCATCACATCCGCTGTCTCTTTAGCCGTGGGCAGCTTAGGGAGGGCGATGAAGTGAGCTGCCTTGGAGAAGCGATCGACCACTGTAAGAATAGTGGTATTACCTTCAGACGGGGGCAATCCGGAAACAAAATCCACAGCGAGGTGGGACCAAGGGCGCCGGGGAACTGGCAAGGGCTGCAGTAGGCCAGAGCTCAGCTGATTGGACGTCTTTTGGCGTGCACAGACAGGACACGCAGCAATGAACTCCCTCACATCCTTGTTCATAGAGTGCCACCAAAACCTTTGCTTCAGGACCCTGAGTGTTCTGCTGACCCCCGGATGACACATCAGCCGGGATGAGTGGCCCCACTGAAGAACCTGAGATCGGACGGAGTAAGGCACAAACAGGGAATTAGATGGCCCATTACCTGGATTGTCTGACTGGTCTGGAGCTTGACGAACCACGTCCTCAATGGCCCAGGTGAGGGCTGCCACCAGACAGGACCTGGGCAGAATGGACTCTGCTTCTCCAGACTTCTCCTCCTTGGAGTACAGGCGGGAGAGGGCATCAGGTTTCAAATTTCTGGAGCCAGGGCGGTACGTCAGAGTGAACTTAAAACGGCCAAAGAACAAAGTCCACCGAGCCTGCCGTGAGTTCAATCTTTTTGCTGAACGTACATACTCCAGGTTCTTGTGGTCTGTCCAGACCACAAATGGCTGGTCAGCCCCCTCCAACCAGTGTCGCCACTCTTCCAGAGCCAGCTTGACAGCAAGTAGCTCCCTGTTTCCGACATCATAATTCCGCTCTGCTTGGGACAGACGATGTGAGAAGAAGGCACAGGGATGAAGTTTGTTGTCACAGGAGGCCCGCTGAGACAGCACTGCTCCCACGCCAGTATCTGAGGCGTCCACCTCCACGACAAACTGACGCTTAGGATCAGGTTGAACCAGGATTGGGGCAGACGTGAACCGATCCTTCAAAGTCTGAAAGGCCTGAGCAGCTTCAGGGGACCAGGCAAAAACCCTGTTGACAGAGGTCAGAGAGGTTAAAGGGGCAGCAACCTTACTATAGTCCCGAATGAACCGACGATAAAAATTGGCAAAGCCCAGGAATCGCTGCAGCTGTTTTCTAGTCTCAGGGACTGGCCAATCCTTTACCGCGGACACTTTCAGGGGATCCATCTGAATCTCCCCCTGTGAGATGATGTAGCCCAGGAAAGATGTGGTGGTGGCATGGAACTCGCACTTCTCAGCTTTGACGTACAGACGGTTCTTGAGGAGCCTCTCCAGAACCAGACGGACATGTCGGGTATGTTCCTCGGGAGAGCGTGAATAAATGAGGATGTCATCCAAATAGACAAAGACAAACCTGTTGATCATGTCCCTGAGCACATCATTCATGAGGTTCTGGAAGACTGCAGGAGCGTTCGTAAGACCAAAAGGCATGACCAGATACTCAAAGTGGCCCAGTGGTGTGTTGAAGGCCGTCTTCCATTCATCACCCTCCCGGATCCGGATAAGATGGTACGCATTGCGCAAGTCGAGTTTGGTGAAGATGTTAGCACCATGCAGGGAGGTGAAGGCCGAATTGATCAACGGAAGGGGGTAGGTATTTTTCACAGTGATGTCATTAAGTCCTCGAAAGTCTATACAGGGTCGGAGTGAAGAGTCTCGCTTAGCCACAAAGAAAAATCCGGCCCCTACCGGTGAGGAAGAGGGTCGGATAATACCTGCAGCTAACGAGTCCCTGATGTAGTTCTCCATTGCAGACTGTTCTGGTTGAGACAAGTTGTATAACCTGCTCCGGGGTAATGCGGCACCAGGAAGAAGATCAATTGCACAATCATAAGGTCGGTGGGGAGGGAGCGACATAGCCTCTTCTTTGCTAAACACAGGAGCCAGGTCATGATACTCTGCAGGAACCGAAGACAAATCCACTGGCGAGGAAGGGCGAGGCTCTGCAGAAGCTGGTGTCAGAGCTGAGTGCAGGCAGCGAGGGTGGCATGCAACACTCCAAGAGGTGATCTCGCTCTTGATCCAGTCGATCTGGGGATTGTGCAATTGTAGCCAGGGGTGTCCAAGAACTACAGGGGGGTTGGAATGGTCAAGAATATGGAAGATGAGTTGTTCATGATGGTTACCGGCCAAGACTAGACTTACTGGAGCAGTACGGAAACGAATTACAGTTAATGGCAGACCATTCAAGGCTCGGGCTGTGACAGGATTAGGCAGAGGTTCAAGTGGGATCTGTAACTGTTTGGCTAAGTGTTCATCCAAAAAATTCTCCTCTGCCCCAGAGTCAATCAAAACACTAATAGATGTGGAATGGGATTGCCAACAGATGGTAGCATCTAGCAGTAAACGTGGAAGGGAGGAAGTGGTTGTGCGGCTCACCCGAACTCCTCCCGTTAACGGGGAGCCAGCTCTTTTGCCATCCTCTTAGGGCAGGCCACCAAGTAATGTCCAGAGACTCCACAGTAGAAGCAGGCGTTGGCGGCCCTTCGCTGCTCCCTCTCCTGGGGGGTCAGTCGTGCTCTGCCAATCTGCATCGCCTCTGAGTCAGCAGGTGGAGGTGTCACTGGAGTTCCTGAGCCTGGGACCAAGTGAGGGGCTGCCGGAATGCTGATCCGGTGACTTCGCTCTCTCCTCCGTTCCCTGATTCGATTATCCAGACGAATACTGAGAGATATTAAGGCGTCTAGGTCTGCAGACTCGTCACGTGTGGCCAGCTCATCCTTTACCTCCTCATTCAGTCCTCTATAGAAGGTCTCTTGGAGGGCTGCATCATTCCACCCACTCTCCGCCGCGAGAGTCCGAAACCCCACGGCGTATTCTGCCACACTTAATCTCCCCTGTCTCAGATGGGAAAGACGAGAGCCAGCTTCTCTGCCTCGGACAGGGTGATCAAAAACCTTCTTCATCTCATTCACAAAGGCTGCATAAGAGTGGCACAAGGCATTCTGCTTCTCCCAGATTGCAGCACCCCAGTCTCTCGCAGGTCCTTTCAGTAAGCCAATTAGATATGCTATTCTAGACCTCTCTGTGGCATATGACAATGGCTGGAGCTCAAACACTAGTGACACCTGAGTGAGAAAAGACTGACAAGATCCTAAATTACCATCATAACGTTCTGGTGTGGGGGCGGATGGTTCACGGGCAACTGGGAGTGGAGCTACACTGGCGTTAGGAGTAGCAGGCAAGGCAGTAGCATTAGAGATTTGTGGATTAGCAATGGCGGTGGTTAGCTGTGCAGACAACGAAGACACTTGATCAGTAAGCAGAGACACTTGGTTCATCAACAGGTTATTGCTCTCAGCTAATGAACGTAACAACTCATCGTGTCGACCCAGCATAGCTCCATGGCTAGCCATAGCTTGCATAACCGGGGAGCCAGAAGCTCTAGCAGCACTGGTCGCTTCATCTGCTGAGCTCATCTTGGCCGGACCGTACTGTCACGGTTCGCAGACAGAGGCCCAAACGCAGACGAAGTTCACAGCACACCAGAGTTTATTTTACAATAAGTTTAAATACAAAAACCCACGAGTGTGATAATATGTACAGTGGAGGGCTACAACTAACCAGATACCCAGAGCAATAATTACACCAAACAAGTACTAGGCTAAATAGCAAAGTTATAGGACGGGAACCTAATAAACAGGAAACAAGACTGGCAACAAAACACTAAATGTAGAAAACACAACTAAACGTAGAGGACTTAGAACCAAGTTAAGCCAGGGACAAACTAAAGCTACGAAACTAATTTTACAGGACCAACAAGAGACAAGGGTTACTGACGGAGACTGAGGGGAAGGCTGGAGGTGAGGCAGATGGTAGCGGACAGGTGTGGCAGTAGATGAGGCTTGGCTGGAGTTGAAACAGAGGGTTTAGAGCAGCAGAGTCTTCGGAGACCAGAGGTGAATCTAGCAGAAGGTAGCAGGGTGGTCCAAAATGGAGGTAGTTTACGGTCCGGCGTCGAGCCATGGACTGAAGCTGGTATTTATGGCAGCAAGGAGAACAATGGAGCTGAGTAGACCACACCCTGCTGCAGGTGAGTAGGGTTGACAATCAGCAGATCACCACACCTGTCCGTGCCTCACACACCAGCCTGCACACGCCCACCTAAGGATGAGTGTGATAGAAAGAGGGAGAGAGAGGAGGGGAGGGGAAGAGGGATTGCCACTAGGAGAGGGCAGAAGTGGAGGGTGTGACACTTGGGACTTCATGACTTTTACCCCTTAACGCTGATTGTCGTGAATTCGCATCAAACCGCTTTAATCCACATTGCAGCTGATTCGCACATGCATTCCTCTAATGCAGGTTTGTGCATATTCAACACACACCGGTCGAAGTGAAAACAACATCCGTTGTGTTGTTGTTACAATGTAATGGTTGTGATGTGATGCACATTTATGAATTTTGAAAAAAAAAGTATTTTTGTTGCATTTAAGCATTAACGCCTGTTGTCGCTAATTTGCATCATACCTAAATTTATATCTAATGTATGTGCTACAGAAAATTTAACAAACTCCTCTTAATTTAGGATCAATTTGAAAGCAAAAACACAAAGAATTATTTTTTTTATATAATTCTAAATAAATTCAGGCATCAAGGGCTTAAAACTGGAACTAGTAGTTGGCCCCAATGAGCAAAGGTACATTTGGAGAAAAAAGAACATGAAAAGAACATTTCTCCAACTGTTAAGCACAGGGTGGATCAGTCCTGCTTTGAGCTTGTGTTGCAGCCAGTGGCACAGGGAGCATTTCACTGATAGAGGGAAGAATGGATTCAATTAAATATCAGCAAATTCTGCAATTAAGCACCACGCTTTCTGTAAAAAGACTGAAGATGGAAAGAGGATGGCCTCTACAAAAGGATACTGATCCTAAACACACAAAAATCCAAAATGGACTACATCAAGAGGTGCAAGCTGAAGGTTTTTCATTCATTCATTCAACCTTTATTTCACATTGAAAGCCAGCTGAGCAGGTATCGTCATTCACAATGGTGTCGAGATGCAAAACAAAACAACGACAGACAATGATACAGTTTAGAGACAGTTTACACACAGATTAAGGATATGAGTTCTGCACTCAGCAGTTTCAGAAAATGAGTGTCCAAATTATCAGCACCAGTTGATTTATTGATTGTAAGAAGAGTATCGGTAACATCCCTAAGACTGAAGACAGGTATACTGAAGCTTAAAGAATGGTACCCTGTGGTGTAGCCTTTGGTTCAATGTCATGATTCAGATTACTAAAATGTTATCAAAAAGATGACCAGAGCCAACAAAATGATTATTAAAAACAGTGCAAATTTCTTTAAGATCCGTTAGTTGATTGTGCCCACTGCCAATGTCAGTTTGACCCTCACAGTCCCCTGACCCAAACATCATTGAACATCTGTGGAAAGACCTCAAAATAGCAGAGTGTATGCAAGTGAGCCCAATAATCTCACAGAATAAGAAACCTTTGCAAGGACCAAGAATTCAAAGACTCTTAGCAGGCTACAGAAAGCATTTACAAGCTATGATGCTTGCCAGGGGGGTGATACTAGGGAGTGAACATGCTGGGTGTCCAAACTTTTTTCAAATTTTGAAACTGTAAAGATGGAAATAGAAAATCAATCCTGCTTTTTTAACTTAATGACATTTGTAAATCAGGTCATCCTTTACTCCATTAACTATTCACAGTAACAGAAATGTATACCAGACATTTGCATGGCACTGTAGCTCACACTGTGTGTGTGTGTGTGTGTGTGTGTGTGTGTGTGTGTGTGTGTGTGTGTGTGTGTGTGTGTGTGCAGGTCAGGACAAGCTGGCATGGCAGCAATATATTATGAGAAAATAGACGTGGAGGGCCATCACTTCGGTCCAGACTCTCATCAGGTCAGATCAGCTGTGCGACAACTGGATCTTGCCATGCAGACACTCAACAGCAAAATCAAAGTTAGTTAATATCAGTGCTATTCTTATTACAATTACATTTACTGCTTTTCTTGTCAAGCAGCTTATTATCATCCCATCTGTTGCTTGTGATTTTCTTGCAGGAGAAGAACATGGTGAACCAGCTGAACATTGTACTTTTTTCAGACCATGGTATGACGAAGATCCAGTGGATGGAGAAAGTCATTGAGCTGGACAAGTATATCAACATGTCAGACATTTTGAAGATGATGGACAGAGGACCAGTTGTCAGTCTGTGGCCCAAAGATAACAAGTATCAAGAGGTCAGATCAGAATCTGGATGTTGTGCTCTGCCATGGTCCTCTTCCTGATTAAAAAAGTCAGATAGAACGATTAGAATATGATTAATGGGCAAATTGATAAGGTGTTGAGATATAGTAAAGACATCTGAAAAACATCTAGGTCCAGATCACTGAGCGCTTAAACTATATGATACATTGTCTCATCTTCTACTCAAATCTAAAAAAATAATCTAACCCATTTCATGTCAGTACATTACCTACAGTAGATAGTGGTCGACACACCCCCAGTTTGTACAAGCACACAGGAGCACTGGTGCGGAAGCTAAGCACGGTACACGGTTGATATACTTATCGAATATTATCAATGTATTGCACACCAACAAAAGCAATATCAGTTTAAGTGTACAATACATTGGTAATATTTTTTCTACCTTGCCATCAGATAGCCCTTTTCCAACGGAGAGCACCTTGCAGAACAAGGAGTAACTGATTTATCACTCCCTCAATTGGTTATTTTGCTTTTGTTGTTGTGTGAGTTTGATGTTTTAACACGTTAGTTCGGATCCAAATTAGCCAGTGCATGGTTGTGAGAGGCAAGAATAGGCCTGAGGTGGACCTGAGTGGGGCTGGGACAGTCACGCAGGGGAGTGGATGACAATGCAGTAAAGGAGTTAAGGTACAATGAAAAGTTAGTTACGCTCCCCAGAGTTTTGAGTAAGGCCTACGTCCTCCCCCTGCTATCTGGCAACTAATGCATCCAGGTAGTTGGTAGAGCCATAAAGCTCAGTGGTAACTAACTTCTGTAGAATCGAACAAATGAATTTCCCGTGGCTACCTGTGCTGTCTACATGATAAGCTCATTTATGATATGGACTAGCATTTAGAAAAAATTAGCTTTGATTTGTTCGGGATTTTATTTTTTGCAATGTACTGCAGCAGTGGCATGGTAATACAGTTATAGTATAGATAAGCACATAGCTGCTTGTTACCCAGAGTTTGAAGGATCTATAAGTGGAAAGATTTTAGAAATTGGAAAATAATGGTTCATTTTAAGAGTGGATCTACCTTTGCACCGTGGGGCTGACCAGTAGAGTAGAGTATGCAAGTATAGTGATACAAGGAGAATTAAGGAGATACAGATTGAGAGTGCCTGGAACTGATGACTGTCTTATGTTTAAACTCCTAAATGCATTAAACGTTTTAGAAAACAGAAAGGCCAAATGGAAAGTGCTGTTTATGGCAAAGGACAGGTCAGGTAAGGCTCCCTCTGCTGGCCCAGGAGAGGAATGTGTTGAGGTGATGTCAATACTCAACCTATTAAATAAGTGTCCAAGAGAGATAAAATGATTAAATGCTCCATGCAAGACACATTTTATCTGCATAATGGTGAGGTTGTAAAAGAAAGAGAAGTGCTGACAGTGGTCTCTCGTTTCTACTTGGGTTCCAGGAAATCATAGCCCACCACTGAAGTGACTGATTAAATATCTTGACGGAGTGTCTGGGATGATGCCTTTGTATGTGTAGGTTTGCATGTGTGTGTGTGCGTGTGCGCGCACAGGTGTGTTAATGGATGCCATGTGTAGAATTGACACAAAGTGGAACTATAGAAATACAGCAAATACAAACAGTGAGCAATATTTTTAGATAAAATGTGAACATAATAATACAAACTTTCATGTGTGAAATGATTGAATAGGGCACACCTAATGTAGTACAGTTAAGCCTGTGCGGGTTGGTGTTTGTAATGGTTTTAGTGTTTGTAAAAGCATTGCAAAGGGGGTACTGTAACACAGTTAATACAGATAAAAACACACAAACGGGAAGCACCTTTATAGTAGTACCATACAATTTCACCACATGGTAAAAGGGGGGCTTTGAGAGGAATTAGGCTTATATCCCCAGATAAGAAAACAAAGTATCTGAAAAAATAAAGAGCTATGGAGGGGTATCAGGCAAGGGCATCCTGAACCACAACCAAATTCTACATTAGAATTGAAGAGAATAAACATCCTGGATACACTGTAATACTCTTGCTCGTGTTTTGCAATAGTGATCTTACTGGCAAAATACTGCAAAGTAGTTGGTCCAAGTGTCCTTGTACAGTGGTGTCTGAGTCAAATCAGAATTTAGGCCTCTCTCAATGAATAGTAGGATGTCTGGCCATGACTGAGTTCAGAATTATTGAATTTCCTGTTGTTACTAGCAAATCCATGTCTGCCTATGTAACTGCAAGAAAATAACCTACTTTGTAATTACTGTTAGTAACACATGAGTTGAAGGTAAACGCAGAAAAATCTACCGAAATTGTAATAAACATCCCAGTGCACTACATCTCACAACTACTACTAAAGTTACAGTGTGCAGCAGAGTAACATAAGAGCGGAGTAAACATTAGCGGCAGCTCTGCTAGCTTGTATTACCTTCCGACATGTCTGTGAATTACTTGAAAGAAGGCTGCTGATAATAGACAGTCAAACAGTCCGTGGTAGTAAAAGCATGTGTGTGTGATTGAGAGAGAGCACGTAAAAAAACTTATTAAACTTATCCCTACTATTGTAGTAAAGCACAATAAGGTGGAGGCGGATTATTTTACCATAACATTAGTTCGCCGGTCTGGCTCTAAATGCTCAGCAGACTTTGTATTAGCAATGGGGACAATGTATGTAATGTGGAAAATAGTGTGTATTTGTGTTAAAGTCAGATTAAAAACTCTACAGCTCATGACTACTACATTAACGCAACGTTAAGAGCAGAGTAAACACGAGCGGCAGCTTTGCTAGCTTGTAGTACCTCCCGATATGTCTGTGAATCACTTGAAACAATGCTGTTGGTAATATCGATGTAAAAACAGTCCATGATAGTAGAAGCCTGTGTGTGATAGTGAGAGAGCGTAAGAAATTCAATTCAGTCTTGTTTGGTTGCAGGGAAGTACCCTGAGATGAAGGCTAACCAGCTTTTAGCATAACATTAGCTCGCCAGTCTGGCTCTAAACGCTCAGCAGACTCAATGGGAGAATGTCTGTTATGTAGAGAAAAGTGTGAGTTTAGGTGAAAGACGCATGAAAAACCTCACAACTACTGACGTTGCTGTGAGCTTTCTGCTCCCATGATCTATAAATTAAAGTAAAGATTTTTAGTGTTTAACAGTTGGTCTGATCCCTTGCAACAAGGCTGCTGAGAGAGACTAAAATTGAGGAGTGATTTATCTGAAAGTTGTTTTAATTATTTTGACATCTTTACTTATTGTGTACAAAATTCAGGGAGCTATTATATGAATTTTTTAACTTTACAAGAGTTGCTGCTGCTCAATCTCCGAAGTAACAGCCACTACACAAGTGGGGGCAGGATGATTAAGGAGGGTCCTCAGGAGCATGCTGGCAGAAGAGAGTGTCATGGCTTAATGTCCCTGGATCCGGGTAGGTAGGTGAGGTTGAAGTTGAATCTCCCAAAAAAGAGGGCCTAACGAACCTGGGTATGGCGAGCTGATACAAAGGAAATAGGAATAGTATGGTGAGTGATTCGAGCCAGTTATCTAAGGCATTGGATGGCAGGAAGGGGAGAGTCCGAGGGCACTCACAAAAATATGAACTTCATGACATCGTGCTTACTTCAGCATTGAGTATTTCTATTTTATTTCTTCTTGTTGTTTAAAAAACAACAACCTTTGCATTTTTTGGAAATATTTCCTAAAAGGAAGTTTTTCCTCGCCACTGTCACCAAGTTCTTACGCATGAGGGAATTGTTGGGTCACTGTAGATTAAGGGTTTGGTCTGTGCCTGCTCTATATGTAAAGTGTCCTGAGACAACTGTGGTTGTGGTTTGGTGCTATATAAATAAAACTGAATAGAATTAATTGTCTTAAATTCTATATATGTAAGTTTTAGTTAAACAACATCAAATTTTCTTGAGAGAGGATCTCCAAACCCTGTGACCACATGAATACTGTAAAGCTACTTTTTTGTTGAACAGTCCTTCATGGATTAACTTTGTTATTAAAACTATTCTAACACTATATGTTTGTGTGTGTGTGTGTATGTGTGTGTGTGTGTGTGTGTGAGTGAGTGTGTGAGTGTGTGTGTGTGTGTTATGCCAGGTGTATGCTGAGTTGTCCCAGGTCCCTAACATGAATGTCTATGCTAGACAAGAGATCCCTGAACGTTTCCATTTCAAAGGAGGGAAGTTTGTTTCTCCCCTGACGCTGGTGGCTGAGCCAGGCTGGTTTATCGCTGAGGTAACAGACAATCATTCACTTGTACACGTTCACTAGGACAAAGTGTTCTTCTCTTGACCTGTTCATTTTCTTACCCAGTGCAACTGCATTTAAAGTGAAGTGGAGGATATTGAGATAGGATGGGAACAATGTTTAGTCCCAGGCTTTATAGCTGTTTATCAAGACATTTCATCATGTATTTCAACAATTTCATTCAGACATTTGACAGTATCATTTGGTTGTAGAAATTATTAGTAGTTGAGTTATCTGCATTATTTAGTGTCTTTTTCTCATCAGCAAATGTTCTTTTGCTTGGTTAACATTTGAGTACCTCAGAGACTTTTCAGCCACATTGATATAAAAGGTAAAGGTTCCTGGTAGAGTTTTGGATGTCTGGTAGCGCTATTGAGCTGTTTTTCTCGCACACATGCATGAGGATGCAAATGCACCTGCTTGACAGTAATACACAGTCCTACCTATCACGCTATTGCAGGAAAATTACTATTCATTTGTTTCATGCTTGTTTGGGGCACCACATCATAAGAGGAAAAATAATAACAATTAATTCAGTGAATCCACTTAATCAGTCTGATATCAGAAGTCATGACTTCTCAATTAAATTAGTTTCTGTCTCTTCTACAAAGGAATACACAGGGCACCAACTTCGTCCAAATGAAAATGTATTAAACCACCAGCTATTACGTCAGGATAAATGAAATGAATAATAATCACACTCTACTGGCCAAAGTGGAACAAGAAACAATATTGGTCTGTGGATGATAATACAAAAATATGCAAGAAATCACGCAATGGCCAAAAGAGAGGATATGATTACCTGTGAGTGTGCTAATAATAGCTCAGGGGCCTGTCATAATAGCCTCCAGAGTGTCTTTCCCTGAGGCAATGTGGGGTTGTTATTCTCTCTCAGCGAAGTGGACCTCACTATTTACTGTTCTTAAATTTTGCTAGATAGTCTTGTAGTGACTTGGCTTGTAAAATGAAAGAAAAACAGACATCACATGTTATAGGCAAAGTTACTCTGAAGCACGTGGCAAAAGACATGGAAAAAGAGTGGCATAAGAGAAGAATGACCAGGGGAAAGAAAAAAAGAATACAAGAGTACACAAAAAGGAGTCAGCTCTTTTAATCACCAGGGAATCCTGAGTGTGTAGTTGTTACCATGAATCAGGGCTCTTCTCTGTCCTCCCTTTGTTTAAATATGTGGAAATATTTCCTTTGTAGAACTTTTAAACTGGGATTTACACGCAAAAGTCACATATCTTCCCCCTACCATGACCCATTAAAACAATAAAATAAAACAATGTAGAAAACCAACCCAAAAAAAAAGAACATAAAGTTCTTCACAGTAAGAAGTACATCATTCATTTTATGTGTGTGTGTGTTTTCATTCCAGAACAAGGCAAGGCTCCCATACTGGAAAAATGACTCTGGAGAACCCTCAGCATGGCAAAATGGCTGGCATGGTTACGACAATGAGTTCCTTGACATGAGAGGTTTTTTCTTGGCAACAGGACCTGGTAACAAACAAATCATACAGTATTTGTACCATGTCAGTGCATGTCGGGGGGGAATCCTGTTTGTTTGTTTTTTGAAGCAGACAGTGACTCTCAACTCTCAACATATTGCTTCTCTGTCAGTTTTGTCTCTCGCTTGTGTTGAAGCTAAATATTGTAAATTATAATATAAGGTTATTATTTTGAGATAAAGATCATATTATTCTTTCTTCATTTCATCCAGATTTCAAGCGAAATGTTCGGGCGGCTCCAATTCGAGCGGTAGATGTCTATAACGTGATGTGCTGGACGTTGGGAGTGGAGCCATTGCCAAATAATGGGTCCTGGTCTCGGGTAGAGTACCTCCTGAATGGCTCTGATGGTCCATTCCAGCCCACAACCCTCTGGACTTGCTGTTTGATTTTGTTAGGAGTACTGCTGAAACTGTGGGACTAAAATATTTAACAGTTCTCTGTTTGTGACATGTAATTGTCACAAAAAAATGATCTGCCAGAAGGAGTTTGAACACTGAACCCTGCAGAGGTCAAAGCACCTGAAAGGAAGGGAAGAGAAATACAACAGGTTGAAAAAAGTTACCTTGAAATGATTCGAGCACTCTAAGGACCAAGAACTTGAAGCCTTAAAAGACCTGGAGAGTGTGCCAGGACCTCATCACAACTTCCTAAATGGACCAGGAAAAAAGATCATCCTACATGCCCATAACACCTTACGAAGGACTTCCATTCTGATCCTTAAGAGCCCTAAACTCACTTTTTCTCCTCCTTCTCCAGCTCTCCATGTCTGATCAAAATGTGCTGATGTCTGAGGTGGTACATTTTTTAAAAATCCATCAAAAAATATAACAAATTGTTAATTTTTACATTCATTATTTATCAATTATTGGAAACACTGATCTCCATATCTAAATAGCAAAATCAACATTTTTGCATTTTTCCATTCCTCTTAATATTTCCACATTACGTAGTTCTGTCCAGGGAACTATCAACAAAATTATACGGAAAATAAATAAACATTTCTGATTTCTGGGTGTTTGTAATCTTGGAGCTGTTCAATGTAAACGTTGCCATTTTTGTTTCAAGATCTAATTTTCTCAGTTGTTTTGGAAATCACAGAAGAACACTATTAAATTGCTAAACTTCATACAGTAAAGGATGCTGATGTTGCCTTATTTTGAGACGTGCAAAACTAGAATGGATAGATGTAAGGTCAAATTTTTAAGTTTGTTAAAAAGCAAATACATGTTGATGTTTTGAAACCCTAAACTTTTCTTTCTTTTTTATGCCTGAGCTCTTTTAAAATCTTGCGAGGTCAGTCTGTGTGATGGATAAGTATAACTAAAGATGCTTATTTCGATCTGGTCTTTAATTCAGCAATTGCTGTCCCTGTGTTAGATCTGGAAAATCCTGTATGACACACACTGTGTGAAAAGTGCTCTATAAATAAATTTGCTTTGATTTGAAAATTCATGATTCTGTGTGTAATAAAATTAAAAGACTTTGGGTTTGTGGTAGACAATACCTCAGAGACATTTATATCAAATTGGTCATTTATAGCAAATGGTTATGCTCTCAATGAAACTAAACAGTGAAGATGATTCTGTGGAGAGAACTAATACCCCCCCTAAACTCTAAACTCTTTGTTAAATCGATAGATACTTTATTAATCTCCAAAGAGAAATTTATAACAATAAGAAGTATACACAAGGCTGTGACAGCAAATGGCATTTGTAGGAGTGTAATAGGTAAAACGGTACATTAATTTACTGTGTACAAAATGCACCATCATCATTTTTGCATGGTGTAAACAGCAATGGTGTGACAAGTGGACACAGACTGATGAACATGGAGGGCCATTAAAAACACAAGCAACTGACAAGATGTTTTAACAGTGGAGACAACACCTCCATGTTGTTATACATGGGTATGACAGTTGAGTTCTGACTCCAAGGTACCCTGTGTGGTGACATCAGGGCCTCTATTTACATGCAAAGCTCCTCAGAGTAAAAATTGGACCTCATCCATATGCTTAGAATGATGTAATTTGACACTTATTGACACTCACACATTGCTAAAGCACACAATGACTCCAAATGTAAATGACTGCATTTTCCACAACATTCTCAGCATGTCACTGCCAGCTGATTACCACAACAAAGTGTTTTTGTGTATTTCTAGTTTTACTTTTTTTGCTGTTGCTGTTGTTGTTGCAGAGATTTATTGTCATCCCCATGGTCAAAGGCTGCACGCCGCCCACACCTGACGCGTGTGAGGAAAAAGGCTCTTTACTCAGGGGGACAAAAGGAAGACTTTTGAGACCATCAAGAAGAAGGGCATGTGTGACTTGATTCATGTAGAGAAGAAACTGTACATATTGAATGAATGAAGTTGTCCTGAGGAGATTCAGCCTCTCCTCTTGTCTTCCTCTCTCCCATGGTGTGAATGATTAACTCATCTCTTCTCCCTCTGTGTGTATACTTTCCTTGTCTCTTCTTTCTGTGTGAATGATGTGCTTCAATTTTGCCTCTTGTTTGTATACTTAGGTCTTTTGTGTCTTTGGTCCTACTTGTTTGGTGGCACATCGAAGTTGCTTTGACATGCATTAAAGTAGATTCAGCATTTTTAAACTGCAGAGACAAGGGTTGTTTTCTTCTATACCATTTATTTATGAATCATGCAGTTTGAGCAGAGCAGGATCTTATGTATGTAGGATCCCACAGATAAGTGCTTTAAATGAACAAGGTATCTCCCCTACTATTACAGTTACAGTTAACCATACAGAGAGGTTTACATGGGATAATTGTGTAAACAGGTGACCAAAGGTTAACAAATCATTAGCAGTTTGAATCATTTTAAATGCTAAAATGATGACACACACTGGTGGCTAATGCATTTTACCACAGTTTGTCACATTGCTCTGCAGAGTGACTGGTCTGGGACACTATGGGTACATCCCATTTCTCCAAATTGCATCCTCGTTTCCCTCACTTGCGTCTTCCTTGCGTCTTAGTCCCTCATGGAAGGACGCAAGGAAACCATGCAAGGAGAGAAGATCCTCATGACAGAACCTCATGATGGATCCTCATGTTCTTGTATTATTGCTCTTTGGAGAACGTAACGTTCAGTTAGGCTCGTCTGAATTACAGCCATTCACTGCAGGATACTTACAGTAGCGCACTTTCTCCGCCGCCTCGTTCAAACGTGACAGCTGTGGGGGCGGAGTCTTCGTACCGTTCAGTTGAAGGTGACCATGGTAAACACAATACCTTCTAAACATCCACACTAAAATGGTGTTAACGCCAGTGTGAGCGTGTTCGCTTGTTGATGTTAACATACAGGTTCGAGTGAGGATCGAGGAGTGAGGACATGACAGGAGTGAGGACATGACAATTTTGAGAAATGAAATGCACCCTATTTATGATTCACCCTGAGTCCTTAAACGGTACAACTGCCACCAAGCACAACCCTAATCCAGAATGGGGGCCATCCTCCCTGAAAAAAAATGGGCTCTCACTTCTCTTACATCAGTTGACACTACAATGATGTTTTCTTTATCGCTCCTTCCCAGTTGTGATTGGAGTGGTTAAAAAAATGTGCTCTATAATTACTCTATATGTGCTCAACAGTTCTTTCCCATGTAGCTTCAGAGATATTTCTCCTTCATCAGGGCAGGGCAGAAATATTTGCGTTTTAACCTCCTGTAATGCAGTGGTCATCACTGTCCCCACAGTGACAGGTCTAGTTCTTGTTTAGGTTTAGTGACCAGCTAGTCTTTCAACTCTTTTTCTTTAAACTATTTTCCATCTTGGATTGCTTTGTAGTACAGTGGCTTGGACAGAACACCATCCATCTAGTAGGAAGTGTTTTACTAGTTGAGTGTGTGAATCTCCATCTTCCTCAAAATATTGCATCTATGTTGGATTAGTCTAACTAATATAATATACGTTTTATACGTTTTATATGTTTTTCTTAAGATCTGCAATGATGCATGGTCCTGCAAGATCTCACTTCCTCCATAACATTTAGATTTTTTTTTAAATCACACTGACCAATATTTCACAGTTGATGGAGGATATGTACTGACCTACCTTGGGCTACCCTCTAGTGGTCAAAGCTGAAAATAGCATGTTAGTGGCCTGTTTAAAATCCCTTTCTGAGTACACTCAGTATTCTGTGAAATACTTTGTGTAGTCAGAAGGAGCAATTGAGATTTTAACAGCCCAGCATATATGTGTTTGGGATGATGGCTGGTTTGGTGGAGCACAGCATGAGATTCTGTTAAGAAGTACTTTAATATCCAGCTTGTTGGTGTTGAGGGAATTCTTCTTTCTTTATCTTTATATACTATGTGATAGTATCCAAGAAATCCACAGAAGTCAAGTTGGTGGTAAATGAGTTTGATGGATGCACTTTGATTGTTCAGAGTAATTAAAAAATCTAAATCCTCCTTTGATTATGGCTGTATGAACCCCAGATATTGTGCAGACATCTGTGTAAAAATACAGACGATTCTTTATAGCAGAGGCCAGGACTAAAGTTTCCAAGTCAGTCAAGAAAATATTAGAGAATACAGGGGGAAATTTCTTGCCCATAGCTGTGCCTCTGATTTGTAGATTAAAATTTCAGTTAATTCAAATGTATTCCTTGTCAGATTGATTTTAGATAGCTGTATGAATTCCTCATCTGGTCTTCTTTCGTTCTGATGTTTGTAAAACATGTTTTTAATGTCCCATATACATTCTTGCATGTCAATATAAGTGTAAAATGAATGAATGAATGTGAAGTTTTTAAAAAGAATTTCTACAAAATCATTTGTATCTTTGATGTATCTGAAGCGTCGGGCTTCACATTTCTGAAGCCAGACCAGTAGGTAAGAGTGACGTTAAACCGGTTGAAAACCAGGGACCACTGCATCTGGTGGTTATCCTAACCAAATAGTAGGCGCTCCGTATGTCCAGACTGTAGACAGTGGAATAAACAGAATGGAGGTAATCTGTTATTAGCCCAGTCTATTTGAGGTTGATGGAATGTTAGCCAAGGGACGCGAAGAACAAGACCGGTATATGATGCAGATATGACATTTGACCTGCTCTGTTCTGAGTGGTTACCTGACAGGATGACAGTGACTGAAACTGTGTGACTGGTAATCTCCACCAAGAAGCTGTTGTTCAGTGCCTTCGCAGTGATGGATTTGGGGAGGGGCTCCAGTGGCATCTAACACTGTTCCACCACTTTGTTGTCAATAAAATTGTCTTCTGCCACCAATGCTTGCAGATGCAGGGTGTGGCGACAGTTTGGGCCCAGCCTCCTTTCTCAGACCATGCCCTGTCTGTCTGTGACTCTTCTGGCCTGTTCCTCGTCTGTCATTTCTCCAGTTTCTTGTGAATCATCTGAATTTATCTGTTGCACATTCTCTGAAGCATTTATTGAACTATTGACTTTTTTATTCAACTCCTGCTTCCTCTGTCTGAGTTATAGCATTTGGGTCTGTGCACAAAACATAACAGTATGATTCGACCAGTATGGACCTAACTCGGGCAAGGAGATTTACAGCAAGTCTTGTTTCACCAAGGAAAGCTGCTTGGACAGTACTGACAATTCCCTGGACGCACCTCAGAAGCAGCAAAAGACCATGCTTAACCAACTCCACTCCCATATAAACCGTTTTTCTCCTGTTCTCTGTTGCCTATGCAGCCTCCAGCCCCAATCCTCACCCAACCCAACCCGGCCAGCACTCCAGTTTGTGGATGAGGTGGACACTTCTGATACTGGGGTAGGAGCAGTTTTATCTCAGCGTTCTGGCACAGATCAAAAATTTTATCTGTGTACTTTCTTCTCTAGGAAACTAGCACCTGCTGAGAGAAACTACGATGTTGGAGACCGGGAACCCTTGGCGGCCAAGATGGTGCTGGAGGAGTGGCAAACTCCTGGACCGAGACTGGAATATGGTTCGACAGTTCAGGTGATTGATAGCTGAAGGCTCTAGCTCCCATTCTGCTTTTAGAGACTTTAAGAATAATAAATAAACTTGTATTTTGGGAACGCAGTGTTCTATTGGGCAATTAGTGGAGTGTGAGCTCTTTTAGATAAGATGGTGCTTGACCATTTAGGGCTTTGTGGGTAAGGAGAAGGACTTTAAATTATATTCTTGATTTTACAGTGAGCCAGTGTAAAGAGGCTAATATGGAAGAAATACGATATATTTTTCCTACTTTTTCACAAAACATGTGCCGCAGCATCCTGGAACCGCTGGAGAGTATTTAGCAACATATTGGGGCAGCCTGATAGTAAGTAATTGAAATAATCCTGGAAGTAACAATTGTGTGGACTATTTTTTCTGCATTGCCTGCGTGCCTGATTTTTACAATGTTTTGTAGGTGAAAAACTGCAGTCCTTGAAATTTGTTTTACGTGGGAGTTAAAGGACATATCCTGACACAGTTTCCTGGTGTCTATTGGAGTACTCGGGCCAGCATGTCTGGATTTCTCAACCCTGGAGGAATGTATGCAGGTTATTCCAAAAACCCAATCATACCCCAAAACCCTGATCATAACCAGGATAACGTGTGCATGTAAACATACTCAAACTGACTAGATGGTCTAGGTTTGAAAATAATGGCAAGAATTGTGCAGCAGTTCATTGACATTAGTCGTGGCATGTTCCTCCTGTCCAAATCTGGGTCTATGCCATCACAAGTTTGGTCCCCTTTGCTGCATGGTAACTTGAATGCTGATGTATGTCAGCACTTCCATGAAGTCAACATACAGTTCACTGGCTGACTCTGGATAGAAACCAGTTTGGGACTCTTAGCCTGTTAGAGATACAAACCACTGTCTTAATAGGTGCTGAGTTAAGTGCTAAGTTTGCAGCTTGTACCTCACAGCGTGTGAATCCAGGCTCATTTTAACAAAGTAGGAGTGATATGAAGCAGTGGAAGGTCACATTGGCACACTGTTCCACTTTGGTGACACAGTTAAATAATGATAGGAAGGCTGAGTTAACATACTTCCTATTTTTCCTTCCCTTTTTGTCTTTGCAGTTTATTTCAGCCCATCTGAAAAGGGAGAGAGGAAGAAAAGCAAGAGAAGACAGATAGATGTTATTTAAAGGAAAATGGTTTGGAGTGCTAAGATAGCATCTCTGTCTTTCTACATGTGGGAAATAAAAAGAAGTCAGTACAAGTGAGAGTGCTGGAGAGATTAACCCCTTCTCAAGGATTCTCATTAAAAGTCACTGATGTGTTCTTCTCATGTTGGAGGGGGCTGTGTGCAGGCTTAACTGAAGATGTCAGTCAGTGTAAAGACACTTCTAACTGAAAATACTATAAGTTACCATTGCTTCCCTGAGCTACATGTGCTATGTACCTACTAAAGCAGGCATGGGCAAACTACGGCCCGGGGGCCATATGCGGCCCGTTGAGCTTTTTGATCCGGCCCGCCTTATTTGAAGAAATTATATTAATAAACCTTGTTAATGTTTTATTTTCCCTGCAATTCTGTCTTTATCCCAATAGATGGCACACTTTAGATACATTGAGCTTTGTTGAGGTGCAGCGTATTACTCCACGTTTGCGCTTTACTCTTTGAGCCTCAGCCCTTCTGTAAAGATGAGCGGAGCTAAGAAAAGAAAAGTGGACAGAGAATGTCCAGTTTTTAATAAGGAGTAAATATTTTTTTTTCCGAACACCCATCACCTGATGTATGCCTGATTTGCCAAGAGACTGTGGCGGTGTTTAAAGAATGTGATACAACAACAAAACTAACTCTGATGCACTGGTTAAAAAGGGAGACCAACAACACTGTTCCCCCTGAAATTAAAACTAAGTTTCTCTGTTGTGTTATGTAAAAAATGCATTTGAAAATAATTTGTTCAATAAGCCTGGGCTCGGAAAGCGCGTTATCACTGTTCCGTCCTTGTGCTGGTCATTGTTGAGTTTTGGGATTAGGGATGATTGAATAGAAGGAGCAGGACAAGTAGACCTGCATCTCCTACCGTTTTTTTTTTTTAAATAAAAGACAGTCAGGAGGAGAGTGATGATGATATCCTGAAGGATAACAGAACTTTCAGTGCTTTAAAATAATAGCTTTTAGTAATGAAAAAAAAGAATTTCATTCATTTCATTTTTTAGTGTTTTAAGAGTCATTTCAATAAATAGCTAAATTCTGTGGAACTTCAAAGACAGATATTTAGTTGTTATGCTTTTGTTCATTTTCAATTGAAATTAAAGCACATGTTTTCTACATATCCCATGAGATTTTATTTTCTCTTATGAGGTGGATTACCACTCCAAACACTCCATCCATCTGCTCCTTGTCCGGCCCCCCTGTCAAAGTTTAGAACCCTTTGTGGCCCACAAGTCAAAAAGTTTGCCCACCCCTGTACTAAAGAGTGTGAGTGAGGTATGTATGTAACTGTCATTAGCTCGACTCCTAGCTAATGACTCCTCAGCTGTGATCTTCTGCTGGCAGTTCAGAGAGCTCCCAGCATTAAGGCTGCTGGGAGCTCTCTGAACTGCTTATTCTTCTTCTTATACTTTAACAAAATAACTTAAGTGAAATGAGTGAAAAGCGCAATGGTAACTTCAAAAATCTTGCGTGGTTGAAATATAAAGTCATCATAAAATGGAAATATTCAAGCACACTACCTCAACATTGTACTTAAGTGCATTACTCAAGTCTTAGTTACTTTCCATCTGTCCACTGTGCATAACAATGTCTAGGTCTAACACTTATTTATCTTCAACTTCCACCCATTGGTGGAAATTCAGTTAAGTCCTGGAAATTCAGTTAAGGGACTAATGATAATGATATAAGATTGTAACACTTCAGAGGACCAGAACACCAACTGAGCAGATTTATGACGATGAAAAGAGAAGTGGTGGATAACTCCTTATTGTCAGCGAACAGTGAACATTTTTAAACACAGGATAGTTATCGCAGCTTGTTAATGATTGATTGATTGATTGATTCCTTTATTTCGAACATGTAAAAAAAAAATAGAAAGACAGAGCAAACAGAAGTTCCATGTGGCAAGGCTCGCACTTGTATGGCCTGCCAGTCATTCACCACCGCACAGCCAGCCAGGCGATGCTTATCATTAGGTCAGGGTTCTTGCACCATTTTAAAAGTCAAATTTAATGCTTTTTAAGACATTAAGACCTCAAATATAATTTAAGACCCAAACATGTCATAACAATTTCTGTGGTAGAAAATGCTCTATTTTATTGTAAACACAAATCACAGTTGGCATTCTCTGTTTCATTGTGATGCAGAAAAGAGCCAACATAACATACACAACTTGCTTTATGTTAAACACACTGCATTGCATTTTGGAACCACACACAATAATAAAACAACATTTAAAGCAGTCTCCGTCATGGCTCGGTAGGAGCCATTTGTTAATCCTGCAAAAAGACTTTTTTCCAAATAAGGAGAAATAATAACACAACACTTAAACCAGTCTCCAAATCGCTATTTCCTGTGTGGCATATGTGTCGCTGGAGAAAGAAATTGGAAAATTTGTATACATTCGATGAACTGTGCTGCTTAGGGCTCACTTCCTGTTTGCATGTAGGTGGTGCAGATCAAGTCGGTTATCAAAGCAACAATACTTTTACAGAGGAGGTAATTAATAACTGAGCATTATCAATGTCTTAATACCTTCCCTACTAAATTTGAGGGGGATTTGGTTAAACTGCTGGAAGGAATACCTCAGATTATGAATTGCAATTTCCTTTTCCCAATAGGAGGCATTAAGACTACAACTCAAAATTGGCGTGTAGATGTCTTCAGCCTAAGACTCTTATCAAACAAAGATGTGATGATTGTGGAGTTGACTTATAATACTTATTCCAAAAAAGTTGGGATGCTGTGTAAATATGAAACAAAATGTGCTAATTTGATTATTATTATTTTTTTAAACTATACTCAATTGAAAACAGTACAAAGACAATATATTTAATGTTTTCCTCATCAGCTTCATTGATTTTTGTAAATATGTTGTATGCTTATTCTGAATTTGATGCCAGCAACATGTTTCAAACAAGGCGGACAGGGACAAGGAAACACTGTAAATATGGAATACTAAAACATTCCACTGGCAAACGGGTTAATTAGTAACAGGTGATAGTATCATGATGGGGTATGAAAGGGGCACCCTGGAAAGGGGTTTGCAAATGATTATATTCTGTTTTCATTCACATTTTACAAAGTGTCCCAACTTTTTGGGAGTCTGAGTTTTACAACAGTTTTTTTGTACATGTAGAAACAACAGTGTTCAATGAAAACAGACAAGACTAGCAAGATCAATCATATAATCAAATGTGGCTTTCCTCAACCTCCTAGGAGGGATAAGACATTTCCTGTTGCCAGTAGGTGGTGCTGTGGCCATAACTGAATATTGGCCTGTAGATATCCTCAGGCCTGGACTCTCATCCAGCATTTGAGATTTGGGCCAGACTGGACAATGTACACTCAAGTTACAACAGCTTCCTGCTTAATTGCAAAACACATATGTCCATCACACCACACACATGCCATTGAATGAAAACTTCAAAGCTTTGCAATTTAACGTCATAAAGGTCTTTAGATTGTACTGAACCAATTTCAGGTACGTCTTGTTAATTCTATTATACAATGCCTGTAAATGGCAAAAAAAAAAAACACTGAAATGGCACACTAAATTAAAAATTCAAAACTTCCTGTTGGGTTTAAGGTATGCTGCATCTCAGTCCTGCAATGCTGTATATCTGTGTTTGTGTTGCTCTCAATGATCAGCTCCTTGCCCGGTTTTTAGTGAAAAAACTGTTGCCCAATAACCATCGAGAAAAGATCTGTTTTTTCTTGGAGTACCTTTTGTCATGCTAACTGCCAATGTTCTACCCTGGCTCCTGTTTTGTCTGTGCCTCAGTCCACCCCTGAACCTCCAGATCTCTCTGCAGTTACTTCTGTGTACCATGACTTGGCTTCTGTGTTCAATAAAGACCTATACAGGACTCTCTGGCTGCAGGTATTAGGCTTTCTTTGGTGGATGGTGTCTTTGTTCGGAAGAAAGATTGAACTTTAAGCTTGCATTGATTTTCATGGTCTGAATAACATCACGCTGAAAAATAAAAATGCATTGCCACTCCTCAGTTCTGCTTTTTACCATCTTCACAGAGCCAAAATCTGCAGCACACTGGACCTCTGGAACGCTTATCATCTCATCCGCATCAGAGAGGGGGACAAGTGGAATATGGTGTTCAACATATCACTAAGCTACCTCAAGTATCTCAAGTCAATCAAGTCCATCTCCTCAAGTAAGAAGTTTAGCCCTTTAAAAAGCAATTACAAGGTTGAAAGCAAGATGAAAAATAGTAACTCATTGAGTCTGAAATGAGGATTAAAATGTTTATGTGAAATAGTATATTGGGATGCAAGATACATTTCAGAAACATATTCGGATAATAAAGTGAAATCAAACCATGTCAAATTAAAAGCCAAAATAAAAGGAAGATTGACTTTCTCCCCTTTTGTCTCATACAACTGAAAACGACACCCTGAAAAGATACATCTATACGCTATAAGCTACGTGCATAAGCTGTTGTAGTTACTTTCGAGTAACCTTTGCAACTATGGAAATGACATTAAAATGCTTCTTCCAGCATATGGTCTTTTCTATGTCCTGTGTTCCTGAGCCAACACCTTGTGCCCTACACCCTCAAGAAAATCAATAAATTACAAAGTGAGAAGGAAAAAAAACAGGGAGAGAAGTATGATTCCATCTGTCTGAATCCTAATGAGTTTTCACAAGCTGCAACTGTGTCTTTCACAACTCCAGAGGTGAAACTCTGAGATCCACCCCAAATGGCTGGAGAGATGTCAAAGGGAATTGTTTTTATTACTGCAGGAGAGAGATGGAGAGAAAAACAAACAGAATGTCCACCTGTACACCAGGTATGAGCTGGACCGTTTTTGGAATCCGACCAAGGGTAAAATATCTCAACAGATGCCTCATTCACGCTGCCTGCCTGTTATATTCACTGAGGGCAAAGGTCAAGTGGACAGCAGCATTCCAGCACAGCTGCCTCCTGTCAGAGAGATTTTAATTTTCATCATGTGTACTTCTATTCAATTATAATGGGCCATGCACATTCGCACACAAAATCCTGAAATTCTGTTTTCAATACCTACAATTCCCTCCAGCCTCCCAACCTTGGGATATATTGGGGTGCTATGAAAAGCTGGTGTTAATTAACATTAATACTGAGCACCTGAGATCTGATTCTGAAGATTACATTTATTTTTAATGGACACGCCTGGTTTTGCATATGGGCAATGTCAGTTCCACAAATAAAGCACAGTGGGAGTAAACAACCCCCTTACATCAGCCCTTTCCCAGAAATCAATTCATGTCATGCCAGTCATGGGAAGCAGAACCCAGAAAAAGAGTTTCATTCCTCCCTTCCTAAACTAACCTGATTCTAGCATCAGCAACCAACTCATACCTGACAAATTTAACCCTTTCATGCATTAATTATCCCCTGAGGATTTTGTATTCATTTTTCTTTAAGCACACAAAAACATGAAAATAAATTTTACTTACTGGACAGGATGCATGCATACATACATGGAGACAGGACTTGCTGCTCCTTATTTTTTTGGCTGAATCATTATCTGTGTTCTCACTTTCTGTCAGAAGGAATCCATGCTACCTCTCTATCATGTGCTGCTCTCAAGTTCTACTACATATGATCATGAATATGCTACACACAACAGCCCTAAGTTGCACAAAATGTTGAATACACAGCAATGATAGCTGACAGACATAAACTGTTTTACAGAGAAAAAGGTAATAAAGAAGTATTTTTAAAGTTTAGTGTAGCAGGATTTATAATTAAATATAACTACTGATACATTTTGTCCAATTCAGTGAACACACAATCCTTCTTACATAAAATCAAGATTTGAAAATTACAACAATGTTCTTTTGATTTTACTTGATGTTATAATTTGCTTTTTTAACCTACATGGGTTTTCCTCTGCAGATGAACTGGACAGATATCATGGAGTTTTCATTCTGTGTGATCCATTGCTGCCTATTTTTGCTGTCATGGTTTTAGTTGCACTTCCAATTGCTTGCCACTCGGTGGCTATGGAGGTGTGTCATAGTGTCCACTGCTCCCATATATTTACGCCATTTACTATATTTATCACTTTTTCACATATATGCCTATTAGCACTGAAATCCCTAATTTGAAGTGACCATGCTGTAAATAACACACTAAGGTGGCATATCAGCATGTTCAGAATTTCACTGGCTATTCAAAGTGTGCAAAATCGGTTGCAGCCGGCTCCATCTTCACACAGAAGAAAAAAAGGAGACCCTTCTGTTCAGATTGTTATTGGCTTCTGTGGTTGCTAGGCTTCATATGGCAGATTGTGATCGGCAAGTTAGGTGCCATTTGAAAACTGAGACTCCAGAGAGTAACTGACAAAATGAGGAGACAAGATGGCATCCAGCTGTACATTTTGCTGGAAGTTGTAATGGGAAAAACACAGACGACGAGCAGAAGACGAGCACATTGCCTGCTAATTTGAAAGGAGAAAACATCTCTTTCAGTTATTATCATGTTTTGGTCTAAATATTATTACTGCAGTAGACCGCCCAGATCTTCGTTGGTGTTGCCAGATCGTTTTTGTTGAAGTGTTATCGATCTGTGGATCACTGAGCGACGTAAAAAGATACAGTTAGGACCAGAATTATTTGGACAGTGACACAATATTCTAGCTTTTGCAGTCTATTTTGGATCATTGTCCATCTGTACTGCGAAGCGCCGTCCAATCAACTTTGCTGCACTCGGCTAAATCTGAGCAGAAAGTATATCCCTATACACTTCAAAACTCATCCAGCTGCTCCTTTTTAAGGGGCAGCCGTGGCCTAGAGGTTGGAGAAGTGGCTTGTGATTGGAAGGTCGCCGGCTCGATTCCCCCACCAGACTGGCTGATATGCCCCTGAGCAAGGCACCCAACCGGGCGCCTGATGCGGCAGCCCACTGCCCCTGTGATTCACCACATGTTCTGCTTCAGGTGTTTTTTTAAGCAAAGTCAATCCTGGCTTTTCTATTTTTGAGGCTAATTAATGGTTTGCACCTTGTGGTTAATCCTTTGTATTTACTCTCATGAAGTCTTCTCTTTATGGTAGACTTAGATACTGATACACCTACTTCCTGAAGAGTGTTCTTCTCTTGATTTCTTTTTTTTCAGCCTCGGGATGGTCTGTTTCACCTCCATTGAGAGCTCCTTTGGCCGCATGTTGTGTGTTCACAGCAACAGCTTTCAAATGCAAACGCCAGACCTGGAATCAACTCCAGACCTTTTAACTGCTTAATTGATGACAGGTTAACGAGGGAAGAGTCCATGCAGCCTAGTTGTTATTTTTTTGGAGCCTTCTGAGTCAAAAAGAGCTGGCTACATAATAAAGAGATATAATTCCTAAAGCCTTACACCAATTTGGATGTGAATACTCTCAAATTTCAGCTGAGAGTCTGCACTTTAAGCCCACGTTGATTATATAATTGTTTCCTGAATATGTTTTCGTAAACTGCTAAAATAACAAAACTTGTGTCACTGTCCAAATGTTTTTGGGCCAAACTGTAATTTAATTATGTCAATAAAATACAAGTGGGGATGTTATTTCTGTATTGTGTCCCAAGACCCCAGACATTATTAATGTTTTCCACTTGCCAAAGGTTCTGTCTAGCCAACCAGTTAGCAAATTGTCTATCCCTGAGTGTTCTGCTAAGTCTTCAGACATAGTTTAAAGGCCAGAGAGGGCTCGAGTTATGGAGCCATCTGGGGCTGTGTTATTAGGGACAAATACACAGCAATCTTAAACAAAGCACACACACCACCTCTTTCAGATAGGAGGAAATCAAGGACCATTCTTTGTTGGTAAGTCATCAAGGAAGTAGCGGCCAATTGTTCATGTCGTCCAGCTATGGCATCTCTAGTCATATTTTTGAGCCTTTGACTGTAGTTAATTCTGTCCACATTTTTGTTTATAGTGACCATCCAAAACAGGGATGTCTCAAACCCTGTGGTGACTTGATTGACCAATTTATATTCATCGGGTACACCTCTGGGGACTCCAATTGCATCTATGTAGGCCGAGGAGTTCTGATATACTGTAGGTCAAATGAGAGAGAGTCACAGGTGATAGGTGGTGGACTGCCTTGAGATTACTTCTGAAGCTGAGGTTTTAATTATCTTGACTGGAGCTATTAGTAACAGGGTGGTGCATTTACCTGTGTCACGCCCTCCACTTCTGCCCTCTCCTAGTGGCAATCCCTCTTCCCCTCCCCTCCTCTCTCTCCCTCTTTCTATCACACTCATCCTTAGGTGGGCGTGTGCAGGCTGGTGTGTGAGGCACGGACAGGTGTGGTGATCTGCTGATTGTCAACCCTACTCACCTGCAGCAGGGTGTGGTCTACTCAGCTCCATTGTTCTCCTTGCTGCCATAAATACCAGCTTCAGTCCATGGCTTGATGCCGGACCGTAAACTACCTCCAGTTAGTTTATTCCCAGCTGCTCAAGATCTGTAAGTCTGCTTTTTGTCATTTCGGTGCTTGATCTAATTGTGTCTTTGCTCTGCCTCAGTTTTGGACCACCCTGCTACCTTCTGCTAGATTCACCTCTGGTCTCCGAAGACTCTGCTGCTCTAAACCCCCTGCTTCAACTCCAGCCAAGCCTCATCTACTGCCACACCTGTCCGCTACCATCTGCCTCACCTCCAGCCTTCCCCTCAGTCTCCGTCAGTAACCCTTGTCTCTTGTTGGTCCTGTAAAATTAGTTTCGTAGCCTTAGTTTGTCCCTGGCTTAACTTGGTTCTAAGTTCTCTACGTTTAGTTGTGTTTTCTACATTTAGTGTTTTGTTGCCAGTCTTGTTTCCTGTTAGGTTCCCGTCCAATAACTTTGCTATTTAGCCTAGTACTTGTTTTGTGTAATTATTGCTCTGGGTATCTGGTTAGTTGTAGCCCTTCACTGTACATATTATCACACTCGTGGGTTTTTGTATTTAAACTTATTGTAAATAAACTCTGGTGAAAACTTAGTTGTGTGCTGTGAACTTCGTCTGCGTTTGGGCCTCTGTCTGCGAACCGTGACAACCTGTCTAATTAGGAGGGTATATATTATATTTCTCAGTAATTTCCACAGTTCCAGCAAACATCTGAACATGCATGATTAAGTGATGTAACATTAGTCCAATCAGTGACGTTGACAGTAGTAACACACCAATCATCAGGAATTTTACCAACATATGAGCCAGTAGCATCAGTTCTCACTAGACAGGTGTGGTTGTTTTTGTTAAGATTGGTGGGAACGCCATTGGGTAAGGAACTTCTGAGTGTTTACAGGTCTGTTGTAAAAGCTGTCTTACATCACATACTTAAATCTGTCATATGTATATACTATGCTACATATACAACATATAGCGAAAAGTCTATAATTGGAGCTGTCACTGCTGTTTTTATCGCATCTCTGTCCACCCCCTGACCCCTCCCTCTCTTACCTTCTCTTCGTCTCTTTCCTTCTCTCTGTCTTGCTCTCTCTCTCTGTTTCTCTCTGACCCAACCAGTCAAGGCAGATGGCCGCCCACCCAGAGCCTGGATCTGCTCGAGGTTTCTGCCTGTTAAAAGAGAGTTTTTCCTCACCACTGTCGCCAACCAAGCTTGGTCAGTAGGGAACTGTTGGGTCTCTGTAGATAAAGAGTTTGGTCTGTACCAGCTGTATTTGGAAATTAAATAAATATAAATAAAATTGAATTGAAATGAACAGTATGATGCACCCATTATCACACATTCATTTGCACGTGCTTTTTTCCACATGCACTGACAACTGTACCGTAATCCAGGTCAAGTGCTTCAAATCTCAGCATGAAAGGGAGCGTTTGACAGCTGGTATTAGCCATGCCATGATCTATGAAGGAATGGCTAAGAGTGATGTATTGAAATCAGTGCTGTTTCTCCCACCCCTCCCCCTGCTGTTATCACCCTTCCATTCTTCCCTCCCGTCCTGTCTCTTCCTCAGTCTGCCTGTCAACTTTTCCTTCGCCTCTGCTGTTTGTCTGATCGGCATACGCTCTTTTGTCAGAGGCATTGTACAGCCACTACAAAGACATTGCCATTCACAGGTTTGGGTTTCATTGTGCATATAGCACACGCACACAGTGGAAAAGTGGCACCCCAAGTTCCTTGTGCCTCTCTGTGGCAGGCAAGGCCAGTGAAAGACATTGTGGATTTTTAAAGCATGTGTTGTGTGTTGATGTTCTAATCTTCCTGTCTACTCTGGTGTGTGATTGTTGTGTTTGTGTTGCCTAGCTTTCTCCTACTGGCATTCAGGAGATGATTTTGACTTCACAGGTGCTTTTCCATGAATTCAAGGTAATGCACTCCTGTTCTCTTCTGTTTCCTGGTTGTTTTGAAGACTGCTTGTTTTTGATTGTGTGTCTTAAGAACTCGGCTTTGATCTATGAATCTAGGAGAGATTTTTAAAGGACTGTTGTGCAAGATTTAGGGAGATCTATTGGCAGAATATGGCAGAAACTGAATATAACATTCAGAAGTATGTTTTCATTAGTGTATAATCACCAGAAAATAAGAATCATTGTGTTTTCACTACCTTGAATGAACTCCTCATATCTAGAGGGAGCGTGTCTGCCATGTTGCACCACCATGTTTCTACAGTATCCCATCAACAAACCAAACACTGGCTATAGGTTTTTTGAGTACGTATTCAGCTGTTTGAAATCAGAAACCTCACCGCTAGATGGCACTAAATCCGACACACTGGTCCTCCTTGTCCTCACCGCTGCCTAGCATCATGGAACACTGGCTGTCCAGTGTCATGGAGGTCCTTGTGTTGTGGAAGTCCTGCTGGCCAGAACCTCAGCCGATGTCCAGTACCTGGTTTGGCAACTGCCAATTCTGCTCCTGGTTTCCAGTTGATGACCCAGCAAACACCAGCTCCTGGTTCACAGTCAGCAGCCTGGCCAACACATGCTCCTGGCTCCTGATGTATATGAAGATCATATACATGAACTCAGACAAGTTCTCTGCCGCAAGAGAGAACACAGCATCAAACTGAAATCAATTAAATATGAGTTCTTTATCTTGGCCGACTGGTGGAGAACCACTCAAGCCACATGATTTTGCAGCAGTAATGGCACTTAAAGAGAGAGAGCCTTGTGCAGTTGGAGACATTAAGTTCCAGCTGTGGTTTCTTCTATCACTCCTTCATCCAAGATTTCTCTTGGCTTGCTAAGATGCTGTTTGAACTGGTGCAGAAACCCATTGAAATTAATGAAAATAACAGCCAAAACCAAACAAGTATAAACAAAGGCAGAGCCGGAATGGGAAATAAAGGAAAGCTCCATCAAAAACACCATCACATGGAGAGCAGATCATACAAATGTCACTGCCAAGCTACTGTGGTGAAGCCCGGGCAAGTTTCAAGTTACTGGGAGCAAGTAGTGTTATGGAAAGAGTTGAAAATAGACCTGTTTACGAAGTGTAACCTAAGAGGGGACCCAAAACACTACATGTGCTCCACAGGAACCTACACCTGTCAAAAGCAAAAGGCAAAGTTGAGAAAAACAGAGACAGCTTGACAGTTATGAACACTCCTGAAGAACACAGACACCTCTGACGAGAAGTACACTTACCAGCAGATCCCATGCTATATGTTAGTGAGATAGTGAGAACAGACAGAGCGTCATAAAACAGCAGCATCTTTACAATGAGCAAAGGCAAAGTACACAAAGTGAAAAACAAAGAACAAATTGCGAAAATCTATGAATTTCACCATTCAGGACCAGGGGGGAGAATACAGGTCCCCTTAATTGACTCTTGTTCTGGGGGGAGGCGTCAGAGACCTTCAAGGTCCAGGCAGTGCTTTTTCCTGATTCCTAGTGTTTCTACTGTTCACCCCTCCCTTGTCTTTCTTGTTTGATCCCCTGTTTGTTCTTACGCTCTCTGTATGTGTGTGTGTATTTGTCTGTCAGTTCTGCTCTGTTTCCCTCCTGTGGCCAATCGAAAGAGACACCTGCAACCCATCCAATCATCGAGCTCCTGCAGTATATATACCCTGACTCTACACTTTGCATTACAGAAGCTGATGAGAATGTCATTAGTTTTGCAGACATTTGTCATAAATTCATTTGACATTAACTGTCATTCCCAAATTTCCCCATCTGGAGATTTATAAAGCTTATCTTATCTTATAAATCAACGAATGAAGCACAATGAAAATTTGATCTGATGATGGTGCTATATGGAAAGTTAAGTAATGAGGAATTGATGGTAATCCATCCAATAGTTGTTTAGTAGTTTCAGCAACATCAAAATCATAAATATCAACCTCATGATCATGCTTGATGAAATGTCACTAGGATACATTGTCTGTACCAAATTTCATTTTAACCCATCCCAACATGCATTCAACCCAACTTGTTATATTCAATTCTGATTGAATTTGCTCATATAAATAATGCACATCAAAGAGTTCTGTTAAAATCCTTGGAAAGAGCATAAAGACATTATGAAACTTGGATAAAAGTACATTTCAGTAGCAAAGTCTCCTTGCCCCTCCTAACCTGGCGGTCATTCCATGCAGCGACCCCCAAACGTGATGCTATCATCTCTATGCAAAATATGCAATTAAACAACAAACAACCTGCTTTTGAATAGAAAATATGTCTAAAGAGGCAACAACAACCTTTTTCTTCCATCTGTCTCTTTTACCACCTCACCTCCTGTGCCTCAGTGTGAGGCCAAAAGCACTCATTTAGATCAGAGAGCTGAATGTTTATTAACTCATATGCTAACACACACTAAACCTAAATTCTAATTGGTCCTTGGCTTGCTGCCAATGAGCCACTGTTGTCTGTCCTGCTACCTGCTTAAGCATCTGAAAACAGAATAGCTCATTATATTCATATTCATTCAGCGTTAGTTTGACGTGAGTGGGGAGTTCTCTTTGTGCTGCAGCAGCCAGATGCTTCCTGCATTGTTCCAGATTGTATTTTAAAATGACGGAAAACATTTCATACAAAATTAAACATTTCAGTGGCTTTGATTCCCACATGGTGTCCCAACTGTTAGGTGACCCACTCTGACTTTAGACTATGAATTATTGGAATAGATTGAGGCCCCATTGTTAAATGAAAAATGCAGCTATATTAGAAGTAGTTGCTACATTGAAATAAAGGAGCTGATTCTTAGAGTTAAAAGAAATTCACCTATACCTAAAGTAAATTGAAAGCTATTCTTGAACCACTGGGAATACATGCATGCTTTTAGTCTCTTTTAGCACTCTGAAATTGGCATTGAGTTATCAAAGTTTGAGCACACTTGCAGATGACTATATCTCAGCCTTATTAGCTGGAAAACATAGCAGGACCGCTGCATGAAGCCTCACCCTAGTCCAGGTTCAATAAAAAATTCTAACGATACAACCGGCATTGAGGCTTTCTCCAAAAACAGGCCTTTCACTACATCGTCAATAGACTGATGGACCAGTTAATAGTGTGCAGACCCGCAGGCAGGCCATTGGAGTCTTACCAAGAGATTCCACTGGGCCTGACTTCAATGCATTCCACAATGACACGGTTTTGTGTCCTGTACATGGCTTCATATCCCCCCGAGAGCGTGTCAGAAGTGGAGTGTTTTACCTTTTTCCAGTAAATCTCCTGTATTTTTGACCTTCATTAATGAAAAGCTTGGTTGTTGCGCTGATGGCGCACATAATCACCTATTTTATGTGTTTGCTATATCCCCCCCCCCACCAGTACAACAAGAAGTAGAAGAATGGACATGAGATAGATGGACTACCTGCCAAAAAGGCAAAAAGTTTGTGGAAGGAATCCCACCGGGTGGGAAGAAACTTACCCTCCTCTTAGTGCAGGAATAGTGGAGCAATGACCAGGGCCAACAAACTCACATGCAAAGGTAATACACACCAAAGTTTATCAACTAACTAATATAACTAACTAACTAATATATTGCTGCAGCTTTGATCATTTGTGGTATTTCACATTTGATCTTTGCAAGTTAGTCAAGTAGTTACCATAGATTGATATTTAGATTTTTACAAGCTAGAGACAATGGATCATTCAGTCCAATTTGGTTGCTATTTTCATATTGGCCATTGTTTCTACCAGTTATTGTACTCACCAAAGTAATTGTTGAAATCTAGAAACACTATGACTGTGATCATTTACTATAAAGAAGTCAGACATGTCAGGAAACACAAGCAGGTGCATGATCAGGATGGAAATCAACAGTTAATCTTGATTATTTAAACCACTTTAAAATGAATGAAATCTCAGTTTTGTCAGTAATAATCCCTCACTGCTTTTCAGTAACAAGTGACCAAGTGATGCCTGTACCACAGATGTAATTTTCAGTCAAAGCTGAAGCTGCTATGGCAGGTGCTAGGAACAGTCAGCTTTTACAGTGTGCATCTTACAGTCAAATGTGTTGTGCCCACTGTGTCAGCAGCATGCATTTTTGTAGCCTGGCCCATCTGGTGCACCACACTTGGTATGGGGTGGGATTGCAAAGAATACATTTTTATACATTATAGATAGGCATGTCATAGGCTGGGACAATCATGTCCAATCACATTCACTACTTTACGTGTTTAAAGAAAGGATTCATGACGCGCTGACAGTTTGGGAATCCTGTGGAGAGTTTTCCAAAGAGGAAACTCATTGTTGTCTGGGACTTGCAGATATACAGCAGCATATTTTATTTACTGCCCAGAACAGATGATGACTGTATTTAAATTAAAATTTGTAGATTCCACTGTAATCTCTGTGTGATTTCATGTCATCAAGATCCAAGCAATAATCATCCACAGTAAAATGAAAGCAGAATTAAAACTGCTGCTAGTTTTTGCACATTATTTTTTCTCAGTTAAGTTTAAATCAGTTAGATTTGAAACATTGCAACATAAACAGGATCCTGGTCATGATTCGCAAATAATTTATGACCTATCATCTCACTGCTGTCTTTTTAAATATGACTCTTTCTCTGCCTTAGTTCTTTCATGCAGCAGTTATGTGAGCCTCTCCACCTCCCCATCACCACCCAGTGTTTGCAGATCTTCAGCTTCATCATTTCATCATCCTCATCAGCCTACCAGTGAACAGACTCATCAGCCACCACCAGGGTTTGGACTCCATGGGGGGATTTATCTTGCTGCTGCTCAGGGTCGATGCCCCTCGATTTATAAGGTCTCCCTGTGGAGTCTAAGTACCGTAATCATCTGTCATAATAAACATTATTGTTTTTTCATTACTTATCTCCTCTTTGAAGTTATTTCCACCACCTATCTGGTAGTGTCAGACTACTACTCCAGGTACTTAGAGAGCCTTTACATACCTGTGTCAACTAGCATCCAGATCATAGGAAATATAATAGTCATCTTTGCATGGTTTGGTTTTCCAGAAGTTCTAGTAAGTGATAACAGACCGCAGCTCATTTCAGAGGAGTTGAGACATCTAGTCTGCATTATGCCCAGAGTAATCGACAGACTGAGATGGCTGTACCAGTTGTAAAAATGACTCTTTATCCAGAAGATCCCCTCCTGGCTCTGATGATATACAGGGCCATGCCTTCTTCTTCTACCAGAGGCAGGTGCAGCTGCCAAGCAGAGGGAAGCGTATCATGAACACAGGAACGGAGTGAGGAATTTTTGCTGAACCCGGGAGACTGTGTTCTTGTAAAATTGGACAACGAGAAACAACACCAGATATCATCCAAGGAGGCTGTTCCACTCCTAGGTCTTATGTGGTGGACATGGCTCAAGGGGTACAGTGTAGCCAGAAAAGAAAGCGATGGACTACCTGTTGTTAAAAAAAAAAAAAAAAAAAATGTTCAGAATTAAACATGATATGTGTAGGTTATGAAATTGCTGCACGCAGTGTTCTGAGGTTTCTGGGTGTCTTTCCTTGTTGTTAAATGTTAAGCAGACATAACTTAGCATGGATGAATAACCACATAAGCTGAAAAGTGCTCAAGGATGTTTTTATTCCAACCAAATACTGTACAAGGTGATTTCACTGAGCCACATTCAGCCAGAGACTAGGATGCAAACAGTAAAATCACCTGATCATAGAGTTAGTCAGCTGATAGTCTACACAGATGCATGTCAACTGCAGTGTATATGCAGCAAAAAAGAGCATGTGTGCATGTTCAAAGCAACTATATCACAGATGGGAATTAAAAGTATGAAAATTTGCTCTCATATATTCCTTGCATGTCCACAGCCAACCTGAGGGCTGCTTTTACATCCACTTCAACCTCCTCAAATGATACTACACAGCAGAACTTGAGTGTCCTCATTCTGTCACAGAGGGAGGGGAGGAGAGGTAGAGAGGAATGAGGTGTGACACGGCAAAAACAGAAAGACACCAGTCTTTCTTGAAGCCGATAAACATGCATTCATCCTTCTTTGTGAGGATTGCTGAAAAACAATATCTCTTACAGTGGTTTCCTAGTTATCACACTCAATATTTAGGAGGATGTGTGTGAAAGCTAGCCACCCACTATAGCTCCCAGGGTTTGACCAACAGCATTGCTGACTGGTTGGTGAACTTTCATTCATTCATTTTATTCACTGAAACATAGGATGGATATCATAATTCAGAGTTAGTTTAGTTACAGTGATTCCACAAAGTACTGTAAAGAAAAACTGTTCTTTATTACAGTCACCTCTGCCTCAGTTTTGTGCTGGTCCAATCAGAAGAGATGTGAAGTTAATTAATTGATAAAATGTTTTTTTGTTATTGCCAATCGTTCTGGACCTCAGATCCTGAAAAGAAAAAAAAAATCTGATGCCGACCTGTGAGAGAAAACATTGACAAACCCCTGCTTAATTACAACACAGGTTTTATTTCTGTAGCTTTGGCATGCAGAGAGAGAGAGGCAGGGATAGAGAGAGAGAGACAGGGATAGAGAGAGAGAGAGAGGCAGAGAGAGAGACAGAGAGAGAGACAGAAAGAGAGATGGATGGGGATAGACAGAAATCACAGTATTGACAAGTCTGCAAGTATGGCATAGTATATGCCTATGTGATATATTTTTATGTATGTGATGTATCAACATATTAATAGCAGATAGTATATGAACATAGTACAGCAGTAATGATCTAATAATAATGGTAGAATAGCTAATAACAATAAAAGTTGCAGTGGATGTCTGGCAGGGCCACAGCAGGAGGTGCAGCTCTTGTACATGAAAACTGTGTGCAACAACATTCAGTACAGCAAGGTGGAGGTTCTTCATTTGTCATCTACACACCAATTACATTGAAACAGTTGTTAGCAATGAAATTCTTCTCACAATGCTCACACAGTATGCAAAAATAAAATCACGCAAGTCAATAAAAAATTAGAAAATTGGAATCCAAGATATAAGACAGAAAATAGTGCAGAAGATAACATATAGGAATGAAATTAAATAAACAACAATAAAACTAAATATAATACTGTGGTAGACTTGAGCATAGTAGTAAGAAAACTAGACAATTCCGGTGCCGCCTAAATTTTGACAGTGGCACGAGGGGGCTGCGGGTCTTATTAACTGAATCAATAAACATGAATGAATTTAATGGAAATGAACCATCTCTATTATAATCCAAAGTTTCCTTATACTAACAGAGCTAACATCGCTAATGCTAATGGCGCTAGCTGGAATCACTTCCTTACATTAGCTACAGCACTATCAGACATGTAGTGTAGTTTCTGCTTAGTTTTTGCCTAATAGCAGTTAGTCTGGTAATTGGAATTCAAAAATTATTAAAAAATGGTCCAATAGGTCCAATGAGAGGATTCTGTGAAGAGACTATTAAATATTCAATTTCAATTCAATATGTCAGAACAAGGTCGAGAGTGTGGTTAAAACAGTGAGTGGGTTCATGTACACTCTGATGGAAGCCAACTGAGTCTAATAATAAAATAAACACATAACTAAGGCTATTATTATAGATGTCCACATGACATCCAATAATTTATCTGTTTTAAGGACTTATATATCATACACTGCTTTTTTCAATTACTCTCTTGACCTTTAGAGTGGCCTATTTGACATTTTGCTTCTCTGTTTAGTCTACATGAAATAAGTGTCAGAACAGAACCTGAACATAAATAATAAATACTTTGCCAATCATACTTAGAATGTATAGTTTCATTGAAAATACAATCTGCCTAGTTTAATATGTACTTTTCAGAATATGAAGAATAGCAGTAGTGTCCCTTTTTGTCAATTATATCCATTATTGCAGCATGAATGATGAACACAGCACACAACTCAATTCAACTTCTTTACTTTCACTCACCTCTGTATTTCAAACTTTTTGAAATGGCTTTATCGGCATGGTCAGGTAGCACATGAGACCACCGTGACTAACCACTGAGAAAAACCACTGACAAGGTATAGACTAAGCACTCCTGCTTTGCTGTGCTTTCCCAGCATATAGCATGTCAAAATGGTCTCAGATTCTGCAGCTATCACAGTCTGTTGCTGTTTTATGTCTAATTGGGACTCCAGTGTGCGTTCATTGATTCTTTCCAATGTGATAATTATTTTGGATTTTTGCAAAACTATAATCAGTTTTGGCCCAAAGCTGTTGCAGATCTGCCAAAGGAGTCCATACCAGGTCAGGCCAATTGTGCAAAAAGACACTGGTGCGGATATGTTTTACCAATTTGGACCGAACTTTTTAGCACATCCGGTCCAGTTATATTTTGCTGTCTGGCAAGTATGTTTAAATCAGTTTTGGGGTTGTTGAAGCAGAGTTTTGTTGCTTCTCCGAGTTGGTTGATGCAGAAAAAAGTACTCAGAAGACGATGGTTGAATCAAACGCCTTTAATACGCTGTTTTCAAAGAGCGGAGATCACTCCTTACAGAGAATATCAAAGTATTACACTGCTTTGAGGATCTGAATCTAAACAGCAAATACAATCATTTTATACCGTCCTGGTGTGCCTTCCCCGCTCTGGCTGCTCATCACCTTAGAAGGACTTGTTTTGATATATTGATCATCTTTCTAATGCTCTAAGAATACATCTTTGTTCTATCACACACATCCCGTTTTACACATGTTGCCAGTTTCACTCCTACAAGTTTCACTCCTACCTGTACTCCTGTTTTCCTTCAAATCAGGAAATCTGTTAATACCACATCCGTGTCTGCTATGTCTGATAAGCTATCTGCCCTTCTAACTCCCAAACTGGTTATGTTCAAAACATGTTCTTCCCTTTTTTAGCAACCCTACAGTAGAACTTAATATCCTTCAGGGCTGAACCTGTCCAAGCATGCATTGACAGGCAAATGCAGATCCAGGATCAAATCCTGGTTTCCAGTGTATCATAACATGTTAAAATACAACAGAAAATCTGCAGCAAATATAACTTGAAGTGACTATCAGAGAAGCTTTCCTTGTTTTCTTATGGTCAATCCTGTCATCTGGATGATACTGGCATCTGTTAAATCTGCTTCCTGCTGCAGAGTCTCTGATTTGAAATATCAGAGCAACTCTTATCTGTCCACCTGTGGGCGTGCTTTGCTGCTGCATTTTAAGTGATGAGAATAGTTCAGCCTGAGAAAAGGTTTGTGACTGAGACATAATGGAAACCACTCCAGCTTGGGTAAACATCATTGTACTCCTTAAAACATGCTGAGAATTCTGATTAGGAATGAAGAGAGGGAAATAAACCGACCAACACACATTATGATTATTTGGATTTATTTAGAGGTAGTGTGATGGGATACTGATTAGGCCTCTCTACATCACGGTGGGGAGAATGTATTTAATTAAATTTGTTAAAGCATGGAGACACAGTAGGCATGGAAATAAGTTTGTGATTACATTGTGTGACTGGCTGTGAAAGGAAACAGACTTCCTGTTGACTATTATTTACTTGTGATAGTATGACAGTCAATTTGTTTAAAACCTCACGAGGCACAGACCATTGCGATCAAAGAAGGACTTTTTCTTAAATACGATACAATGGTGCTAATCGATCAAGCCTTTTCTAGTGAAGAAAACAGACTTTGGCTAAACAGTGAAAACATGTCTTTGACTCTAGGGGTGTCAACTGACTCTGTCCATCTGACTTGGCCCTACTTAGACAAGTGTAACCCTTTTCACCATCAGCTCGTGAAATGTGAAACCCTTTACTTAACACTAAATAAAGCATTTGGGCTCCTTAAAATCAAATTTTAAACTTATATGGTGAAAGAGACATCTCATTGTAAAGTAGCTGTCTAGGGACAAGTATGACTCACTGTCTTGGATGTATATTTTTGGATGTATTATTTCAGTAAATAGTCTGTCTTTCCTGAGTGCACTTTTTGTTTAAAGTTGGAGCTCATGCAGGAGGACAACAGTACCTCTGTGTGGAGAATAGAAACGGCTCCGTCTCTCCACTCTACGCCATTGTTCTCTTTTCTTCGTCTCACACCCAGGTGGACCGGAAATGAAAACTTTACAGATCGCTACTCTTAAACACAACTATTAACACTTTTAAAGTATCGAACCATCAATGAAATACATTTAAGGCACATATTTTAACTAAATTATGTACCATGTGAATTTGAATATAACCATGACAACTGAGTAGTAATCAGGCATCTTATCAGTAACTTTAAATACACACATTTTAAATGACAGGAAAACAACTGACAAATATCAGTTTTACATTAGAAAAATGACACGTCTTTTACAAATTTAGAGAAAATTGAGCTTGTCTCAAAATAAATCAATGGTCTTCAGTTAGCGCAACAGTCTTTAGTAAGTTACTGCAACTGCATTGTTGTACTGTTCTTTCCTGTATCAGGATGAGAACTTTGGCAGTCAGACCTGCTCAATTACTTTGGTTCCTACCATGTTTTTGTCTTGGCAGCCTGAGCATTGCAAATTAAAGTAATCTGGTTTATTAGTACCCATTATGAAACGTTAAGCACCTGTCATCCATCAAGAACATTGAGAAAAATCATTAATACTTTTAATGTTTTTTTGTATCAAAACATACAGCATTTTATACTTTTTGGCATCTTGTTGCAGTAACCATTGTTGAGTGATACCTTCTTCCCATGCCATTTTAGAGTGTTTAGGTCCACATTCTAGACTGAATGGTATGATTCAACTTAGCAAGGATTCTGTCATGATTCCTGCCTTTGTGACTTTATGGCAGATAAGTGTCACCTGTTCCTCATCAGTTTTTCCTCTCTTGTGTATTTAGTCAGTGTGTTTTCCCTCTTAGTTGTCAAGCTGGCCATTATTCGTTCCCTTGTCCCGCATTTGTATTTTGCCTGTGTCATACTGGTTTTGTTATTAGATTGAGCCATTGAGCCTACCAGCCCCCAGTCTACATCTCAGCCTGCTAGTGTGGCAACATGGTGGTGGTACTTTTCTATTATAAAGGGGCGGTAACAGAATGATACAAATTGCAAGCCAGACAACGCCACCTAGGGACTTTCACCCAAGTAGTTTTACCCAGTTCTACACAGTAAGGCAACACAGGTTCGAGCACTACAGACAGAGACGTGGTTCAAAAGCAAATCAGAATTTATTAATGATTATTTAAACAAAAAAACAATTATTAAACTGGAAGTGTCTGTGGAAGGGAAAGAAGAGATTAGCACTGAGCAATGAATGTGGATCAAAATTACAGTAGGATGTATGGAAATTACAATTACAGTAACTATTTTCACTTAAAACACTTCCAAAGTGAATTATTAGAACTATCAAAAAAAGGGAAGGGGAAGTGAGTGGAAGCTAGCAAGGGGGAGGCAAACTACCGAAGGAGGTGTCCCAGGAGTGCACTTACTCACCACTCGTGAACTCACAGCAAACGGGTGCAAACTATCGTGTCCCAGTGCCCTTATCACTACAACAGAAAGGTGCCGGGAACCACCCCGAGTGCCTAGCCTCCACTGCCAGCCAGCAACCACTGCACTGTAAGGGAGAAGAAAGCAAATGTTACCAAAGAAACAGTTAAAACTGTATTAAACCAGTTGGTTCGAACTAAAAGGGCACATTTTAATACTTACAACCAAATCTAAAACAGATAACCCAAGACAAAACAGCACAAATAAATCAAAAACAAATGAAACAGAACAAACGAAACAAACAAAACAGATACAGAACAAAAAATGCAGAGCAAAACAGATACAGAGCAAAACAGATACAGAGCAAAACAATTCAAAACAAACAAAACAAACGAATCCAACAAAACAGCAGCTGATTGTGTCTGAGCAGGTACTACAGTTACCCTGATGTCCTCAGTCTGGAAAAAGTCACCACTACAAAAGAGGCAAACAGTGTTAACACATTTTGTGGGGTTTGTGGAAGTTAAACATTGTTGAAGAAGTTAACAAACCTCAAATCCCTCCTAATGCACACCACGACAACCAGGTCACCAGTACACAGACAGCAAACTACCAAACACAAACACAATACATGCTCACAATGCCCCTGTTGAAATAAAAGTCACAAGAAGTCTAAAATGACCTCCAGGCCACATTACCCACCTCAGAGACACGACCATGTGGCAGCCACCAGGCACAGACAAAGAAAGGGCAGCCTTCATGCCACAGGTGTCTTAAATAGGCTACCAATTTAGAGGGGTTGGGAAAAGGGGAGGAGCTGACCTACTTTTTGGAGAGGCTGCAGTCTGTGGCCTCTAGCTCAGGTTCTCTCTGCTACACTAGCATATAGGCTGCTAGCAACCAGCAACCTTTCATTCCTGCCTGTTAATATCAAGCAAGTTAGCTCCCAGCTGGCATTGGGGTCCATTAGGCTGGCGTTGGTGAGCCTGCAGCCTTGTTGTCCTGAGCCAACCTCCCAGACTGCTAACAGCCAACCAGATTCTCTCTGGGATGCTAACCTCCTGCCAGCTCCACCTTCTGAGTGGGCAGTCCACCAGCCAGCTAGCCGTCAGTCAGCTCTAGATTCTGTGTTGGCTAGCCACTGGCCTGCAAGCCTCTTGCCAGCTCCAGCTCCAGAGCCAGCTACATGGTGACATGGTGTGTAACAGTGCCCTATAGCCTTACACACTTCTTGCAGGAGATCATACACTAATGAAAAAAATGCATTAAAATATACTAAATATTAGTATACTTAGCATACTAAAGTGTACTTGCATCCAGACTATTAGATAGTGTACTTAAAGTTTGCTAAATTGGAACAACTAATTTTATACTTATTACACTTAAATAGTATTTAAGTTGTGCTAAAGTCCAACTGAAGTTGTATTATATTATATTGCTTGAGTATTTCCAGTACACTTTTAGTGTAATTTAATAATCCTAAAATTAGGCTGCTAGTGTACGTTTACATACCTCCTGAGCATTTTTAATCCACTTTAAGAGTGTTAAAACTAAGGATAAACAGTATGTACTGTCCTCAAAAATATACATTTCTGAAAAAAATACTGATAATTATAGCCTACTTTTTGAAGAATGTAATGTACAAAGTACACTTTGTGCTATTCTAGAATGTATACTTTTTTGAAAGTATACTTTAGTACAATTTCTAATACACTTACAATAAAGTACTTTGAAATACCACTTTAATAATTGCAGAATTTAATGATACTTAATGATATCTAGTTAGAAACACACTTTTTTAAAAGTATATGCTAAACATATATTAAACACAAAAAGTACTTTTTGTGTCCTTTCTATACCTAAATTTTATTTGTAATACATAAGTATAATACCCTTTGACCTAGAATTCATAGCACATTAATGCCTGCTTGTCCTTGAAATATTTGGCACCTCTTATTGTCTTATCTTTGGAAAATATTGGTCATTTCCTGTCATTGACAGCATGATACAGCATTCTGGATGTCTGATCTGAAGAAGACGATAAATCAAGCTTTAAAATTGTGAAACTTACTAGCAGTGTGTGTTATGATATTTGTGAATGTGTGTATGTATAGTTGGTAGCAGGCATGGGTTGTCACAATTCTAACTAGCTGCAATTTATTTGCACGCACAGATTTATATAAATGTACTTGAAACATACTTTGCAATATTTTAAATATAAAACATACCATTCCATACCATACCATCACATCTTCTTCTGCTTATCCGGGGCCAGGTCGCAGAGGCAGCAGTCTAAGCAGGGATGCCCAGACACTTCCTCCAGCTCTTCTGGGGGGACCCCGAGGCGTTCCCAGACCAGCCAAGCAACATAGTCCCTCCAGCTTGTCCTGGGTCTTCCATGGAGCCTCTTCCCGGTGCGGGTTGCCCGGAACACCCTCCCAGGAAAGCATCCAGGAGGCATCCGATATAGATGCCCGAGTCACCTCAGCACCCTGCAGAGGGTGTGGAGCTGGTTCAGTGTTCCACGACTAGGATGAAAACCGCACTGTTCCTCTTGAATCCGAGGTTCGACTATCGGCCGAATTCTCCTCTCCAGTACCCTGGAATAGACTTTACCTTGGAGGCTGAGGAGTGTGATCCCCCTATAGTTGGAGCACACCCTCCGGTCCCCCTTCTTAAATAGAGGGACCACCACCCCAGTCGACCAGTCCAGGGGCACTGTCCCCAACTGCCACGTGATGTTACAGGGGCGTGTCAACCAAGACAGCATGACAACATCCAGAGACTTGAGGTACTCAGGGCTGATCTCATCCACCCCCAGTGCCTTGCCACCAAGGAGCTTCCGAACTACCTCGGTGACTTCAGCCTGAGTGATGGATGATCCAACCCCTGGGTCCCCAGCCCCTGCTTCCTCTACGAAAGGCGTGACAATGGGACTGAGGTGATCCTCAAAGTATTATTTCCACCACCCGACAATATCCCCAGTCGAAGTCAACAGCTCCCCCCCTCCACTGTAAACAGTATTGGCAGGGTATTGCTTCCCCCTTCTGAGGCGCCAGACGGTTTGCCAGAATCTCTTTGAGGCTGACCGGTAATCCTCCTCCATGGCCTCCCCGAACTTTTCCCATACTTGAGTTTATGCCTCCACAACCACCTGGGCAGCAGCATGCTTGGCCTGCCGGTACCCATCAGCTGCCTCAGGAGTCCTACAAACCAAGCAAGCTCGCTAGGACCCCTTCTTCATCTTGACGGCATCCCTTACTTACGGTAATAAAAAAGTAAGAAACATACTTTGCAATATTTAAAGTTAATTTAAACACAATATACTTGTGCTCAAAAAGAGGATTCATTCTCAGTGAAGAACCTTGGAGCCCTAATCTGCCTCTATACATGCCAAAGAGCAGTGATTCCTAACATGTCTCTGGGGGTCATCAGGTGGAAACCTCCCTTCAACAGTGTTTCGCTTACTTAGTCCCACTACACCTCCAGGAGGCTAGGCGGTGAACTCCGGCGTCCCAGAGTCACCCCCCGACCCCCCAACTGACCCAGAGATGCTCCAGGTACCGATGCTACCATTTAACTATTGCTAATGCTAATGCTGACCGCTAAGAAGAACAGAAGAAGACAATACAGTTCCGATGCTACCATTTAACTAATGTTAAGTGCTAACCGCTACCTGCTAAGAGGAACAGAAGAAGACAATAAAGCTAGATTCACCTATACTGTTAATGTTAACTGCTAGCTACCAGTACTAACTGCTAAGATACTATCATACTACCACCGCTTTAGCTATCACCAACTGCACCAATAAAAGCGGGGTGGGAATACAAACCCTGGTTTGGGTAGGGGGTAGAAAGTAAAGAGGTAGAGTCAAAGATGAAAGTAGTGATTGGATACAGACCCTTGTTCGGGTAGGGGGTAGAAAATTTCAAGGGTGCTGAAGGTGGAGGCCTTAGCTACAGACTAGATTTAACAGCTTCTTCTAACATTTCTTTCAAGAAGCAACAAACCCTAAAATTTCCTTCAAGAAGCAAACAAAACAGGAAATCAAACCCTAACATTTCCTTCAAGCAGCACACAAAACAGGAAAACAAACCCTAGCATTTCCTTCAAGAAGCAAACAAAACAGGAAAACAACCAAAATGATCAAAAAACAAGCCAACTCTGTATCTTACAACGCAATCTCACCTGAGCAGGCCACATGGTCCCCCAGGTCTGTAGTAACATACACTTCCTGCCATCACAAAACAGGTTTAACCATCCACATCAGTCTCTGCATAGCTTGTTTCTAAAGAGACCATAATGATAGCAAAACAAATCTCCTTCTCACCCTGGTGGGGTGGTATCTGTGTCATCCTCAAGCTAGGGTCCTCTACCGGAGGCCTGGGAGTTTGAGGGTTCTGCGCAGTGTCTTTGCTGTTCCTAGGACTGCACTCCTCTAGAGTGAGGCTTCAGATGTTGTTCCTGGGATCTGCTGGAGCCACTCTCCCAGTTTGGGGGTTACTGCCCCGAGTGCCCCCACTACCACAGGGACCACACTAGCCTTGATCTTCCACATCCGTTCCAGCTTCTCTTTCAACCCTTGGTACTTCTCAATTTTCTCGTGTTCCTTCTTCCTGATGTTGGCGTCAGCTGGGATCGCCACATCTATTACCACCACCCTTTCTGCTCTTTGTCCACCACCACTAAGTCCAGTTGGTTAGCGAGGAGCTGTTTGTCAGTCTGGAAGCGGAAGTAGCTGTTTGTCAGTCTGGAAGCTGAAGTCCCACATAATCTTGGCCCTGTTGTTCTCAGCCTCATTCTGTGGTATGGCCCATTGGGATTTGGGTACTTCTGTATACTATCCCAGACACTTGGTTGTGCCTCTCCATGTATGCTGATCCAGCTAGCATACAAGGACTGATGATAATTTAATGTTACAACAAATGTGATATTCATTCATCCATTCATACTCAGTGCATTAGAGTGGAATACAGTAAGAATATAGGAACAGCTTTCCTGATGCAGAGGGTGTATGACTGATGACAGCTGATGACTGCTATTAGATGGCACTGTTGCTCACTCCTTCAGTGGAATATCTGTTGTTCTAATAAAAAATTAAGATGATGGAACACAACTGACTCCTGCCACCAGACAGAACCCAAAATAATGTCTACCTCTATACACATTACTATTGCAGAGGATAGAGGGAGAGGAGTGAGTGTATAAAGTGTATAATAGAAGTGGACAATGTTCTTGTTAGAACTGTTACAAACCAGGTGTTGGAACTTCATACTTCAGCTAAGGACATTGGCAGAGAGAAAGAGAGGAACAGAGAAACTAAACTACAATTTCACAAGGTATAAAGAATGTAAAACTGTGAATATGTAAGAACACACAGTTAGCTGGTCTTGCTATCAGCTCTTAGAAACGTATATCTATCCATCCATTATCTATACACCGCTGAATCCTTTGCAGGGTCACGTGGGGGCTGGAGCCTATCCCAGCCGTCCCTCGGGCGAAGGCAGGGGACACCCTGGGCAGGTCACCAGCCTACCACAGGGCTACATATACAGACAAACAACCACGCACGCTCATTCACACCTATGGACAATTTAGAGTTATCAATTAACCTCAGCATGTTTTTGGACTGTGGGAGGAAGCCGGAGAACCTGGTGAGAACCCACGCTGCACAGGGAGAACATGCAAACTCCACACAGAAAGATCCCAGGCGGGATCGAACCGGGGATCTTCTAGCTGTGAGACGACGCAGCTAACCACCGAGCCACCGTGCAGTTTCTTCAATTCTTCTCATGTGAAAATACTTTGCTCATTTTGTCATTAAGTTTAAGATGGTCTCCATCTGTTGATACTCTGTCAGCAATCTGCACAAACAAACTCATCTTTGTTTTTTTTTTGGTTAGAATGCATGTGGTGAAGCTGTGCAGTTGTATTTACCGTTACCATACCATGCCATTTATGGCAGTAATGTTCCTCTGTTGCTTTTGTAACAGTTGTTACCCTGTGAGCCATGTTTGTGTTTGCCAAAGCTATCCGAAGCTAAAACAGGGCTGCAATGTTAATATGTTCCACAATACTGAAGTATTGGAAAAGGATGCTGGTAACGGCCGCACACTGGGAGTGCTGGCGTCTTAGTGAGGCTAAAAATGGAAGGTATGTCCTGAGGGTGCGACTAAAGAAAAGGTCATGGGGCCGATTTTGTCCTCTGTGGAGTAGGAATGTGCTCAACAAATTTGATAAAATCAGATTTTAATATGTTTTGTTAACAATTCAAAATTTTGAAACGACAAAAGGTCAGATGTCAACAAAGTCATTAACAACAATCCTCTGAGTCACGATCATCCATCAACATTAAGTCAACCTTTGCAGAAGTACAGAGCAATTGTAAACAATTAAACTGAATGATTACAATACTTACAGCATATGAGCAAAATTTAATCTGTTAATCATCTACAGGCACAGATTGAATAATGAATAAAATGAGATAAGAACAATGAAATTGCTAACATTCAATAATACAAATGCAAATAACACAAATGAAAGAAGAGTGTTTGTCGAGAGGACATATTTTGCTATCATGCAGCTTTCAGGTGATGACTCGTGTGGTATACTTGGCTGCCCATCTTCTTCAAAAAACCTAGATAACTGTTGCAGTGCCTTTGTGAGAATGAGCAGAAGACAGTGCTACACTTTTCAATAATCGACACCATTTATCGATGGTTCTTTCATCTTCGTTTATACAGTAGTTCAGCTGCATTGTTGCCATGAATATGGTGTGCTGAGTAAGCTACTTCAACCAAATGCTAAACTATTTTAGTAAAAATCTACGTCAGCAGTGCTTATGGAACAGGGAACTCTATTAGCACTGCATTAGTACACATGACTGATCAATGTGTAATACAGCAGGCTTTCCTGCTTATTGGTGCAAATATAATGGCTGCTGCTTCCACCCATCGGTTGTAATGACATATGTTCAATTTTAAACGTCTTTTGCACATGAGGGTATTAACTTTAATTACGTAAACACAAACTTTCATGGGACCTGTAATGCTGTAACTCACAGTCTGCTCTCCAGCTCTCCTGCCCTGCTGCTCAGCCACATCCCTCATCAGCTTTACTGCTTCCACATGCTGCTGTCACCTGCTCACCATCTCCAATCAAGCCAGTTTACATGCAGCTTCACTTTTGCCAGATTGTCTTTGCTCTCATGCCTGACTCTCCAGCACTTGTTCCCAGACTGCTTACCTGCTATCGGCCGACTCGCCTCCGACCGTTGCTTCACGTCTCCGCCCCAGTAAATTCACCAGCCTTCTGTCCTCGACTACGAGCATGCCTGCTTTCTGTTCCTAGTCTTCCCTACCTACCCCGTTGGTCTTGTGGTAAGTTGCCTGCCTGCTATAAGGGAGACCCGAGTTCGAATCCTGCCATTCCTGTCTGCTCTACTCTGATGCATCTTGTGGTTAGTGTTCCTGCATTTATCGACTAAATAAAGACTGTTAATACAACTACCTGGTTCTTTTGTGCTTCAATTGGGTTCACTCCACACCTGTTACACTTGTAGGTCAGCAAGCGTTTGAATATGTTGTCAGAGTGTAACACTGTTCGCCATGTCTGTGGTCTTTATGATATGGTGAGATTGGATGCAGGCTACAGATCAAAGCTCCGCTTCTGGTCTCGTCTGCTTGACAAGTGGGATGACATCTCATTCTTTTATAATGAAAATCTAGATTCTCCATTGACTTTAAAGATGTACATAGACTCATCTCCTTCCATTGGTTTTGGGGGTTTTTCAATAATGAGTGGTTTTCCCTCTCTCTCCTTTACTAGCCCACACATGCACCTGCCTTTACAGACATTCAGACACAGAGGCATGTAAACATAGCCTCTGTCCATCCGCCAACTTGCCTGCTCTTCTCCCTCTCCTCTCACATGCTCTCTCAACCCTTCAACCCTTCACTGTTCATCTGATAAGTGTAAAATGATATTTTAAAACATTGACATTTGAAATAAACATCCCCTTTTGAGACTGTATCTGCTCTTTGGTTATTGGACCCTGACTCCAGGGTGGCGCCCCATTATAATTTTTTCATATTAATAGTTTTATTAACATTAAGGCAGTTACTGCTATCAATTACTATCTCAATATCTGCTAACCAACCCTGCTCCTACCAATGATGTGTTCTATATATGGCTGAAGAAAGCAGTCTTTGGTTTTTGTAGAGTAATGAATGATGGTATCAAACATGGGGAGATGACTCCTGACACTCCTAAAAGTATCTGGCAAAACTGCAATCGTCTTAGCAGTAGCAGTTGTAATAGTAGTTCTAATAGTAATAGTGATATATAATCTGATTTTTTTTAGACATGGTTGTCTCGTCTGATGCATCGCAAATTTTCAACCTCAAATAAACACCTACAATTAGATTTTCAAACAGCCACCAAACACTGGTTACCTTTACAAGCAGCTAAACTGATGAGAGCTCTTTGGACAGAGCTCTTTCATTTAAGGTCAATGCCATCGTCGTGCTCTGCAGCTGAAATACCAAAAATCTGTGGTGGTATTTTCTCTGAATGCCAGCTCCAGCTGCTAACAAGCACAATAAACTCCCCAGCAAACAGGTGCATGGAAATACCTCACATTATGCATCAGTCCATATTGGAAAATTAAAAAAAAAAAAAAGTGTATCAACCTTTTGTGCCAGAGAAGCTGTGGGGTGTCTGAGCACTTTAGCTGTCTCTGTTTGTAGTGCTGCTGTGGAGAGAAGAGGAAATGTCATTCCTGTGGCCTTTTCCATCCAGACCAAACACCCTCAGACATATACACACACCACATGGGTCTGTCTTCAAACCTATCTATTGACAAGCGAATGGTGTGTGTGCATTTTTGTGTGCTCGGTGCCATTGTTTGCAAGCTGTACTGCAGTACACATGTGGCTGATGGGCGGAGGAGAAGTTGCTCAGCAGGTGAGTGAATGTTTTTTTTCTCCTTTATGCCTCATCTTCTTTTCTTTATTCCTATTTAGAGGACAGCTAAACACACTCACACAGACATATGGACAATTTGAATGTGAGGTTTAGATTGAAGAGAGTGAAAGTGACAAGCCCGGAGGCACGAGGTTTCTGGACTCAAGAACGCAGACCCACACAACAGCGAGATTTTCAAAATAAGAATAATTTATTAACAGAAATCGCTCAGGATGTAATACAACTAAATAAGGCAAGATAATCAAAGTACAACAAAAAGCGCTAAGGATGAAAATGGTGAAAAATAGCAAACTAACTTTGGCACAAAGGACTATGAGAAAAGCAACAAACAAAAGGCGCAAGGCAAGACTAAACACTAAGGCAAAGTATCAAACAAAGGATATAACTCTATACTACGTATACTATGTAAGACTTACAAGGTAATCAGGAGACAAGGATCATGAAAGCTAGACAGCAAGGCAGTACAAGACATGGCACAAGACAATGGGAGACGCGGACTATATATACACGAGGTAACAATGAACAGGTGGAGACAATTAGGGCGGGGTAGTCAATCAGACAGGCGGGAAACACACCGGGAAGTCAAGGGCCTGAAACGAGAGGAGAGTTAGGTTTCACAATAAAACAGGAAGTGCAAGACAAGACATGACGCTCGTGAACAAAACACATTAACAGACTTGACGAGGCATAACAGAAAGAATAAAGGCCAGTTGAAGTATGTGTTTTTAACATTGTTCCTCATAGTTAACATGATTGCTCAATTCGCATTGATTTGTGTAATTGTTATTCTATCTTTTTCCATTCTATCTGATATCACATGATTTGGTGAGTGTCCGGTATGAGAGCTGATCTCATACTTGTGATATGAAGACTTGACTACATAAATAACTGGTTAACATGACACGATCCTCACCCTGAGCATCTTTCAGTTTTCTCTGATGAGCAGTTTTCTTATTCTTTTCTTTTTCATTCAGTCATTTTTCAGTCAGCATATTCTGCGCATTCATCATTTGCATTTTTGTGGACTTCTCCACAACTGGGAGAGCCAGATGGTTTAATGCCCTCAGAGTCTTCCCGCTCCCTTTGTTGCCTGGTCTGGGATCTGGTCTGGGGTCTGGATTCAACCTTAGGCTTCACATCAGGTGGCTGTGGCAATGCCATAGCTCCGCTGGTGGATGATTCATCATCTTGTTGACCACCTGCATCAGACTGTGCCGGAGTATAGGGAAGGAGAGGAGTCCTGGTCAGTCTGAATGGATTTTGTAAATGCGTATCTACTCCTTTCCTTTGCTTCTGCTTCTTGTTGTGATCAGTCAGTCTTAGTCTGCTCCCCCAATACACACCCAGGGTGCGAAAGGAACCTGACTGTGAAAATGTGGACTGAGGAGGCTAATGAGAGACTGAGGGACTGTTTCCAGACCACAGACTGGAGCATGCTCTGCCCCCCTGAGGTTAAAGTCCTCCTGAATCAGAAAAAAGGGCTTTTAACTCAGGGGACAGAGAGGAGCAGAAGAGAGTCCAGTGCAAGCTCCAATGGAGGATCAGGGGGCCAACTAGGATTATGGGAAGAAGCTGGAGGAGAAGCTGGCCCAGAACAACACGCAGGATGTGTGGAGAGGACTGAAGAACATCTGTGGATTTGGACAGAGTGCCAGAGGGACAGCTGATGGAGACCTGCGATGGAGACCTGCGAATTAAACTGTTACTTCAACAGATTTGATTCTCCCCCCACCCCCTCTGCCCCCCTTCCTGCTCCCCCTCTTCACACGTCTCCAGCCCAGCAGGCACTCCCCCCCTCTTGACCACCTTCACCTGCACCCTGCTCCCCCACACCCATATGGACTGTTCCCAGCACCAGCCCCCCTCCGCCCACCCCCTTCCTGCTCCCCCCCTCTTTATACGTCTCCAGCCCAGCAGGCACTTCCCTACTCCTCAGACCACCGTCACCTGCCTCCTGCTTCTCCACACCCACCCACTGCTGCACACCCAAGTCCCCCCCTCACTCCCCCCTCTCCATCAAATCAGACCAGGTGAGGAGAGAGTTGAGGCGACTGAAGCAGAGGAAATCTGCAGGACCAGACGGCATCAGCCCCAGGCTGCTGAGGACCTCTGCGGACCAGCTCTGTGAGGTCCTCTGCCACCTCTACAACCTGAGCCAAGCTCACAGCCATCATGGACAACAGCTCTCACCCACTGCACTGTAGAGGAGCTGAGCAGCTCTTTCAGTAGCCGACTGAGGAACTCAGTGCAGGAAGCAGCGCTACCGCAAGTCATTCATTCCCACCAGACTGTACAACTCAAATGTATAGCTATTATGTACAATAATGTCTGTACCTGGAATCAATGTCACTTTATGAACCACGTCTACCGCCTCTGTGATCGTAAACATCCATTATTTCGTCTTGCACTAGAAGGTTTTTTTTATATATTTCTATTTTTTCTTGCACCTTTCATTACTGTTTGCCCCCCTTGTGTTCCGAAGAGCTTCTGTAACAGTAAATTTCTCCACTCTGGGATTAATAAAGTCTTATCTATCTACATCTACATATTATGCGAGATATACCGGTCAATACACTTGTTTTTTTGTAAATCCAACTGAAACCAAATATATATGTTTCTCACCATATTTGTTTCTCACCACGTGTAGTCGTTACCTTTTTCTGAATTGGGGTCAGAGTGGTGACTGGGCTCCACTAAAGGACAGCTTCTCACGTGGATGGAGGACTCTTCCTACTTAGTTGGCCTTCTGTCATGTATATTTTTATTTCCACTGTGACAAATATATATTTATCTACTGTGTAATAGAGTACTTAACTTATCCATGCCAACCATTCGCAATTTCTTGTTTTTAATCCTTGTGCTTGTCCTTAGCTAATAATAATAGAAGTTGCAGTGGATGTCCGGCAGGACCACAGTATCCAAGTTCAACCACTCTCCACGTGGCAAGACTAGAAAGCAGGTCTTTATTTCTGTAAGACACAATTGGAGCTTAGTCAACTGTTTAGTTTCCTCTGGCTTCATTTATAAATATAGCTGGGTATCATCTGCATAGCAATGAAAATATTTGGAATCTTTCCTGATAATGTTGCCTAAGGGAAGCATATTTAGAGTGAATTGGATCGTTCCAAGCACAGAACCCTGTGGAACTCCGAGATGATCACTTTGGGAGGGACTAAACTTATCACAGCAGTCCTCTGTTGTAGTGCAGACATGCCAATTAAATGCTGATGAAAGCAAATCTTTAAATTTAGCTAAATCACTATCTGATAGGCATCTGGTGTTGGAATTTTTGCCTAATGGAGGGTAGTCTCGTAACAGGAATTAAAAAGTAATCAAATGATGATCCAATTAAAGAGGATTCTGTGGAGAGATTATTAAGTGTTCAACTTGCCATACAAGGTCGAGAGTATGGTTAAAACAGTGAGTGGGTCCACGAACACTCTGACAGAAGCCAACTGAGTCTATTGATGAGATAAACACAGTACTAAGGCTATCATTATCAATGTCCACATGAACAATAAAATCACCTACAATAATTATTTTGTCTGTTTTAAGGACTAACCCTGATAGAAACTCTGATAATTTAGATATAAATTCAAAATAAGGACCAGGATGGCGGTACACTATGACAAATAAAATGATGTTGTCCAGGTTTTTGTTTGAAAGATGAAGAACAGGGCTTTCAAGTGACTTATAACTGATATATAAAGAGTTTGGTCTGTGCCTGCTCTAAATGTAAAGTGTCCTGAGACAACTTTGGTTGTGATTTGGCGCTATATAAATAAAAAGGAATTGAATTGAATTGAAATTAGTTTAGGTTTAGGGTTGATTAATATGTGAGTGAATGTGAGTGTTAATATGACTCGGAGGAGTAGCTTCATTCATTCAACATACTCAACATGACACAGCCAGGATTCAGTCAGACAAAATAAATCAAAATTATGATCTTATATGACCTCATTTACTAATACAGCTTTAGAAGACAGAGATCTGATATATAGGAGTCTACATTTAATTATCCTATTTTGTTGTACTGTTGCAGTGGTGGTGATGATTTTTATTGAGTTTTTACATCTAACATCTTATTTCTTGCAACCAGAAATGAACCAGAAGAAGGCTTAAGTCCAAGATGGGTTATCTTAACTCTTATTCAGACTCTCTTCCCTCTCTTCCTGACATGGTCACACCACCTGCATTGGCATTTGGTTAGGCTTGGTGACTGGAAGATGCCAGGGGCAGTGATTGTCCTAAAGTCCGCAGCACTTTATCCAATCCCTGCACTTGCTTTCCCAATGTTGATGAACTATACATCGTACTACATGTCATAAGCAATACATGCTTCAGGGTGGAAAAATAACAAAACAAAAATGTAGCAAAGTTTAAGGAACACAGCTGTATGTGCCACAGTCACCATGGTTAAGTTGCTCCAGGTCTGTCATTGTTAAGACACAAATCAAACCAGTTTGGTATGACTGGCAGCATAGACTGATATGAATGCCATCAGTATTTGTTAATTATTTTTTCTTTAATTTTATTCACTTTATTAATCCCAAACTGGGAAATTATTCTCTGCATTTCACCCATCACCCACTGATTCACTGAAACACACATGCACATGCAACATGCAGTGAGACACACAGCAGGTTTGAAGCAGGTTTTAGCATTGCTGCAATATCAATTGAGTCAAATAAAAACATTTTCAATAAATCAAAATAACTACAAGGGTAAGAGAACAAAAGTACTGCATTTAAAAAAAAACTTGAGTGAGTAACTTAAAAAATAAAACAAAAAAAAGAGCAAAGAACATTATTGTCTTTTTCCCGGGTCTTATTTGATGTGGACCTGACCAGAATGATTTCAGCCACAGATGGTCCTCAGGTAAAGAAGTAAACATACACCTGGATTATTTAATACCAAAATAACAAATAATGATGTCTTACTGAGATATTCTGCCACATCTACACCAGAACAATATTCCCAGTCTGTGTCTGTCAAGTATGATCACAATATATTATATTATTACATACTTAAAAATATAAGGTTTATTTTTTTAACGTTTTTTGTGGTTATTTATCCATTTTTCCGTGATGAAAACAGCCTGTGTTATCCTCAGCTTCCGCTCTTTCCCTGATCATGTGAGTCTGTTGACCAATGGCAATACGCTAGGCACAGGAAGCTGTACTTTTTGGGAGTTGTAGTTCTACTTCTTTGCATAGCAATGTAACAAGAGTTAGCCTATGTAGACCAGGCAAACCAAATATAGGTAAATTAGCAAAACTCCAGAGGTTTTTTAATAATGCTTTTTTTGTTTCAGTTAAATTTTAGTCATTTTTAGTCATTTCTATCCTGTTATTCCAAAGTGCACTGCGTTCGGTGTTCGGCGTATGGTTTGAGATCGGTGCTACGGCACCCATCATAAACACAGCCTCTGGTTGGTCAGCAAGTCAGTAATGCAGTTTCTTATTGGTCCACAGACTCAAGCTAAAGTTTGCCGTTCACAATTGCAAAGCCTCTGAACCCATACGACCGCAACTGAGCTCTCGGCGAACGCCACATCAGGGATGTCGATGTCTTCAGCACTCACCTGATGAGGTTAAGTTTGCTAATTAGCTTAAAACAACACGCAACGGACACAAACAAACTGGGAGGGGTGCATGAAAAATGGTAATTAATCACTTTTCATTTGTCTTCAACAACAGGGAGTAGAAGTTGTTGTTAAATATAACTCTTCTTAACAGTGCCCATCTGAGTCAGCTAATTAGCTAGCGCAATAATAAGCTAAAAGTAATGTAAAGGACATGCAGGACAACAACAGGAGAAGTTAGAAGTCAGGAACATGGACTCTACAGGTCTTGAGTCGTCATGTCTTTGTTGTTTCAAGCTGTGAAAGACCTGAGTGTGTTTCAGGAGACGTCCTCATATGGTCTGACCCAACAGCTGTAGAGTTGTTGTTGTTGTGTTACATTGTCCTCATATTGTCGGGTCGCAGATAATGTACAGTGTTAACAGTTTCTATAGAGTCTGGTATAATGATCCCAGATCCTCCTGAAGCAAGTATGACCATTAGTTTATGAACTAGTCAGGATCGATAATACAGAATAAACCTGACACTGTATTGTTGTTTTGTAGCAGACACCAAGTGTTCAGATCCTGACTCAATCTTCTGCAGACCAGGAAGTGAGCGAGGGTTCCACTTTATCCTTCCAACAGGTAATTACACATTTGTTTTTTCCTATTTGGAATTAAGTATATGTCTCATTTGGGTCCAGTTCATAAATTAAATGCCCTTTCACTGTATTAAAACAGTCAGTTTGTGTGAAATATTCTCAGTATCAATATTAGCATTAGTTGTTTGTGAATACCTTAGCAGAAGGAAATCGGCCATAGCGTTTGTTCGCTCTAACTTCCCCTTAAAGCATCAAATTGATCTTTGTTCTCACTAAATTCTATATTTTTTGTCCTTTTGCTAATGTTTTTGTTCATTTTACCTCCTTCTGATCAGTTTACATGATTGGATTTCTGGGGAAATAGATCAGTTTACATCAGTGTGGGGTTTAGAACTTTCTTTGACAACAACAGGAGAAGTTAGAAGTCAGGTGCCTTGGAAATGCACAAAAGAAGGGCCGACCGCCGCTTAGCACCTCTGCCCAAGCACTCCCTGGCTGGGCTCTGAGCGTCGCGGAGAACAGCGCTGTTGATATTCACAATGCACGAGGCTCAGCCGAGTGGCAAAGCCGTCCAAAAATAGGTGCAACTCATTGGTGTTCCTTTCCACGGAAGTCTTTAGTAAAAGGCAAAAGACTTGTGCGATATCAAGAGAAACCTGAGTATGTAGGGACCTCCCCCACGCAGCGGCGAAGACCGGTGTCATCCCAGTCACTACACTCATGGTAAGCCTCACGTGGGCGATCATGCCCCAACATCCCAGGCCACACCCACGCCCTTGCCCCGTGCCATGCGAGGCTCTGTGCTGTGCACTTGTGGCCAAATTAAGCCATGGCTGTTAGGCACGGACATCGGAAGGGCTCAAGCACTCCCTCAACCTCTGTGAGGATTCAGGAAAATGCAGGGCAAACACAGGCAGGACTCACTCAAGGGGTGTTGTCAAACGGTCACCGTGGGCGAAATTTTCCTCTCTGTCGCACCGTCCCAACTGCGACTCTGGGCCGCATTTTGTCAGCCTTCGTCCTGAAGCCCCTTGTTCGGCTCCCGCTGCTAAAAATCCATTTAATATGTTGTCCCCCTATGGAGGACATATCAGATATTAAACTGATATAACTGACAGATATTGCACTTGATCTTAGCCACTGTGCACTTGTGGCCAAATTAAGCCATGGCTGTTAAGCATGGGCTGGCAGACATCGGAAGGGCTCACATGCTCCCACAACCTCTGTGAGGATTCAGGAAAATGCAGGGCAAATGCAGGCAGGACTCTCTCTAGGGGTGCTGTCAAACGGTCACCGTGGGGGAAATTTCCCTCTCTGTCGCACCGTCCCAACTGCGACTTGGAGCCGCATTTTGTCAGCCTTCGTCCTGCTGTTGGCTGACTTCGCCCGCCGCCCCAACAGCTGACACGCGGTGTGCTTTGGGAGCGGGGCTCCCCCGGCAGATGCTGGTCAGCCGACAGGCTGCTTTACCACAGCTGGGACTCGCAGAGGCCGCCATCCACGCTGGGCCTTGTGTCTGAACCAGCGTGAGGCACTTTGCATCAAGATTTGCTTTTCCACAAGGCTGGAGGAAGGTGCACCGTTCCCGGCGGCACTGCAATACCGGGTCGATGCATGGAGTGAACAGAGCAAGCCCCTTGTTCATTTAATATGCTGTCCCTCTATGGAGGACATATCAGATATTAAACTGATAAGAACAGATTTTTTTTTTATTATTTTCACACATTTACATCAGCATTTTCCCCAAATCATCACCCATCATTCAGCACATTTTTGAAAATGAACAAAGTTTAACAACAAATAAAGCCTTTTTTTCCTTCAATAACAAAACCAAAGTTCCAACAGCGAACTGAAAACAAAGTGGCAACATCAAATTAGACATGCAATTTTCAACTACACCCTTTGTCTCCAAAACCCCAATGTCATTCCAAACCCACCTTTCCATCTCTCTAAAGCAGCATGCTTTCCCCACTGATCAATGTCCCTGTCAATTCTCCCCTTCACACTAGCTTCAACCCTCCTGATCACCCAGTCCACAGTTTTATCGTTATTTTTCTTTACGAATTCCTACCTTGCTGCCCACAAGTTTCTCTTTACCACGCTGATGATGAACCAAATACAGAAATTTCCCTTACCCATGCCCAACCCTCTTTCAACCCTGGCCCACGTCAGTTTTAAACTAGGGACCGTCTGACATATCCATGTTTCGACCCTGCCCCATACCACCTGAGCAAATGGACAATCCCACATGATGTGTCTTATCGTCTCCTCTTTTGAACAGGCAGTCCTCGGGCACACTGGGGATGTTCCCAAGCCGTGCCGGTACATGGTTTCCCGTACCAGCAGGTATAGCCAGTTTTAGTCCTTGAGACCATTATCAAGCCCGCGCGGTTGGATTCCCCTCCAAACCTCTGTTGTGGTCCCGAACACAGCAGGCGCAGCTACACTTTGAACGACTTCTTTATAGAGGACCCCGCCTCTGGATGCTCCGCCCGTGGCGCCAAGTTGCTCCAGGTCATCATCTGTCTCGCCTGATAAGCAAAAAGAGATGTAAAAAATAACCTGAGGGATGCACCACTGGGACAGATAATTCTCTGCACAGGAATGATACAAAAATACTGTCCAGCTTCTTCGACCCTTGTCAGCATGCGTGCCCTTGCTACGTACTCGTATCTGCCCCCCCATATGAAGCTGAAAATAAGACGCATTAGGGGCCTCCTCATACTGACTGGCAGTGGGTATGTGTACGCCAAATATATAAGTGTTGGCAGGATATCTACTTTTAAGACTAGTACTTTTCCAATAAAGGTTAAGTGCCTGCTCCACCAAAGTGACAGCTTCTTGTGGACTGCCAATAAACGCTTGGACCAATTGGTTGTGGCACTTTGGGTTGTCAAAGTAGACCCCCAGTATCTTCAGAGGTCCTGTACACAGTGACAGACCCCCTGCACATCTACCCGTCCTTTCCACTGCCCAAAGAACTTGACCGAAGACTTGGCATAGTTAAATTTAGCACCTGCCACATGACTAAAACTCTGGAAGACCTCCAGGGATCGTATTAAGCATGCGTCGCTATCCAGCAGCATTGTGGTGTCATCTACATACTGTGACAGGCTCACCCTTAGTCCCCCACTGCCAGGAACTGAGCAACCTTTCACTCCCTGGTCAGCCCTAATGGCTGATCCCAGGGGCTCCATATAGAGGATGTAAAGCAGGGGCGAGAGCGGGCACCCCGTCTTACACCAGAGTGCAACCTAAAAACATCACCCAGATGACCATTCACCGAAACCATACTCCCCACACCTGTGTACAATGTACGCAACCACCCTATCAAAACCTGGCCGAAACCAAACCTCTCGAATACCCTAAACATAAAGCACCAACTAACCCTGTCAAACGCCTTTTCCTAATCAAGCCCGACCACCATAAGTGGCAGGTTTCTGTCCTTTGTCCAAGCAACAGTGGGCGGCCGACCACCCCACATGTCTGGTCCACATGGACCACGTGCGGAGTGCGTTTATAGTCCACACACAGCATGGTCAATGGCCGCCAGTTACTCAAGTCAGTGTGATCCCACCCGTGGCCAAAGACCTACCCATGGTTCCAGTTGCAAGTACCATTGACAGTACCTCCAACACCACCAGCCCAAGAATGTCCCAAAGCGCCAAATAAAATTCGACCAGAAGCCCATCAATGCCCGGCACTTTTCGCCTGTTCATTCTGATGAGGGCCCCCTCAAGGTCCTTGAGAGTAAGTGGGGCTTCCAAGGCTTGCACTGTGTCCTCCGGCACCCGCTCTGTCAGGGTATCCAGGAAGACCTCCCCTTCCTCTATACCCACTTCTCTGACCTTGAAGCTTGCGCTATAGTGTTCAGTCGCGACACGCACCATCTCTCCTGCCTATCTCACAATCGCTCCCTGTCTATCCCTTAACTCAGTCACTACCTGTTTCATTTGGATACCCCGAACTGAACTAAAAAAACCAGCAGAACATGTCTCTGTGCTCTCTAGGTATTCCTGGCGCATGCGCAATAGGAATGCCCTGGCTCTACTCTCTCTAAGCTGTGCTTTCAATGAGTCACAAGCCTGCTGAGATATGGAGCTGCCACAGTTTCCCTTTGTATACTCAAGCTCGAGGAGGTGCTGCAGGTGATGTGCTGCCTTCTTTGCAGGCCTCATCCTCCTTTTACAATATGTTAAACAAAAAAACGTAAACCTCTCTTTGGCAACTGCCCACCATTCTATCACCCCAGTACACATTGGTCTAAGCCCTAACAAGCCATTGAAAAACAAAAAGAAATTCTTTTTGAAAATATCATCGTCCAGGACACTAATGTTGAGACGCCAGAAACCAGGCCCGAAAGCTGGTATACCTGAGCGTACAACAGCATACCATCGTGATCGGAAAGGAAAAGTGGGAGCGGTCTACCTGCTGACACAACCAAAGATCTTGTAAAAAATATGTAGTCCAAATGACTATCCTTAGACGGACCTTGTCGATTTTGTTGGTGAGAGACCTGGCGTTGGTGAGGAAGAGACTGAGGAGAGCCGGTCTGTGAGGGTTAGCTGGTAGCCTAGCACGCACGCTGGCTCTCTTGCCACCCTTTTGTTTGCGGTGCCTCCTCCGTCTCCTTGGCAGCAGTGGGGGGATGGTGGTGGGCTCTGGGGTCCGGAGCAGCTCCGGTGGAATAAAGTCCAATTTAGGGGGTGTGTGAAGTCCGAACTGTACTCCGAAGTTCCACAGTTCAGACCTGCTGTACTGTGTCAGAGCTTCCAGAAGAGTAGTAAGGATGGAAACGAGTTAAAACAAACAAACAAAAACGGAAACACGGGAGTTACGAGCCGCTACGTCTGCAGGCGCCGCCATCTTGGATCTATCTATATATAGATCTCTATAAATAGATCTATCTATATATTGATGTCTCCATATAGATCTATCTATATAGAGATCGTTGTACATATAGATCTCTATATAGAGATATATATGTATAGAGATCTATTTATAGAGGGATCTATGTATAGAGACCTATATATAGAGATCTACAGTTAGAAATCTATTTATAGATCGATCTATATGTATCGATCTATATAAAGAGATCTATTTATAGATAGATCTATATATAGAAATCTATATAGAGAGATCTATACATAGATAGATCTATATATAGATAGATCTATATATAAAGATCTACATATACAAGACTCAATATTCAAGATTCAAGATTCTTTTTTGTATGTATTAAAATGTATATAATTTAGTTAAATATGTGTACTTAAAGTAAAGTACACAGAAGGTGCAGGTGGAGGTCGAGGTGTTGGTGTGAAAGTGCGGTGTGCAGTGGTTCACAGTTCTCACAGTCTGTCACTCCAGTGAGGGGCTGTTGGGGGTAAAAGCTCTAACAGCTCTGGGGAAGAAGCTGTCTCTCTGTCTGTTAGTGGTGGTGTGGATGTTCCTGTACCGCTTTCCTGATGGAAGTGGTACAAACAGTCTGTGGCCCGGATGGCTGGGGTCTTGCCCTCTTCCTGACCCCGCCTTCATATATAGAGTCTAGGTCAGGAAGGGGGCAGCCCACGATGCCCTGTGCAGTTTTAACCACCTGTGCCAGCTGTTTCCTCTCCTGTGCCGTGCAGCTGCCATACCACACTGTCACACTAAGGCAGAGGATGCTTTCAATTGTGGCCCTGTAGAAATTGACGAGCAACCGAGAGGAGAGTCCAGCCCGTTTCAGTTTCCTGAGGAAGAAGAGCCTTTGTTGTGCCTTCTTCACCAGGTGGGAGGTGTTCATGGACCAGGAAAGATCAGATGGGATGTGGAGGCCCAGGAGCATGATGTTGTCCACACGCTCCACCACTTCTCCGTCCATGAGGAGGGGGGCGTGATCCGTCTTCTTGGACCTCCTGAAATCCACAATGATCTCTTTGGTCTTCCCTGTGTTCAGCACCAGGTTGTTGGCTGAACACCACTGGGTGACCTGGCGTATCTACTCTCTGTAGTAGGTCTCCTTGTTATCTGAGGTCAGACCCACTACTGTAGTGTCGTCCGCAAACTTCACGACTGCGTCGGTGGGGTGTATGGCAGCACAGTCGTGAGTAAACATGGTGAAGAGGGCTGGGCTGAGCACACAACCCTGTGGCGTGCCCGTGCTGAGGACCAGAGAGGATGATGTTATGTTCCCTATTCTCACCACCTGAGGCCTCTTGGTGGGAAAGACAGCGCCCCGCTATCTCCACCGCTGCGTCCGGGATGTTGTCGTCCAGCCAGGTCTCTGTGACAACGGTAACACAGCTGTTCATCCGGCGAGAGACTATCCTTAGACGGACCTCGTCGATTTTGTTGGTGAGAGACCTGGCGTCGGTGAGGAAGAGACTGGGGAGAGCCGGTCTGTGAGGGTTAGCTTGTAGCCTAGCACGCACGCCGGCTCTCTTGCCATGCTTTTGTTTGTGGTGCCTCCTCCGTCTCCTTGGCAGCAGTGGGGGGATGGTGGTGCGCTCTGGGGTCCGTTGTCCAATTTAGGGGGTGTGTGAAGTCCGAACTGTAGTCCAAAGTTCCACAGTTCAGACCTGCTGTACTGTGTCAGAGCTTCCAGAAGAGTAGTAAGGGTGGAAACGTTTCAGTTTCCTGAGGAAGAAGAGCCTTTGTTGTGCCTTCTTCACCAGGCGGGAGGTGTTCATGAAAGAAACTATATATAGAGATCTATTTATAGAGATCTATTTATAGAGATCTATTGATAAAGATCTATTTATAGATAGAATATCTATCTATCTATATATATATATATATATATAGATCTATATATAGAGATCTATATATAGATAGATCTTTATATGGATAGATCTTTATATAGATAAATCTATTTATAGAGATCTACATATACAAGACTCAAGATTCAAGATTCTTTATTGTATGTATTAAAATTTATAGAATTTAGTTAAGTATGTGTGTGTACTTAAAGTTAAGTACACAGAAGGTGCAGGTGGAGGTGGAGGTGTAGGTGTGAAAGTGCAGTGTGCAGTGGTTCACAGTTCTCACAGTCTGTCACTCCATTGAGGGGCTGCTGGAGGTGATAGCTCTAACAGCTCTGGGGACGAAGCTGTCTCTCTGTCTCTTAGTGGTGGTGTGGATGTTCCTGTACCGCTTTCCTGATGGAAGCGGTACGAACAGTCTGCGGCCCGGATGGCTGGGGACGTGGCAATGGATCTTGCTCTCTTCCCGATCCGGCCTTCATATATAGAGTCTAGGTCAGGAAGGAGACAGTCCACGATGCCCTGTGCAGTTTTGACCACCCGTGCCAGCTGTTTCCTCTCCTGTGCCGTGCAGCTGCCATACCACACTGTCACACTAAGGCAGAGGATGCTTTCAATTGTGGACCTGTAGAAATTGACGAGCAACCGAGAGGAGAGTCCAGCCCGTTTCAATTTCCTGAGGAAGAAGAACCTTTGTTGTGCCTTCTTCACCAGGCGGGAGGTGTTCATGGACCAGGAAAGATCAGATGTGATGTGGAGGCCCAGGAGCATGATGTTGTCCACACGCTCCACCACTTCTCCGTCCATGAGGAGGGGGGCGTGATCCGTCTTCCTGGACCTCCTGAAATCCACAATGACCTCCTTGGTCTTCCCTGTGTTCAGCACCAGGTTGTTGGCTGAACACCACTGGGTGACCTGGCGTATCTAATCTCTGTAGTAGGTCTCCTTGTTTTCTGAGGTCAGACCCACTACTGTAGTGTCGTCCGCAAACTTCACGACTGTGTCGGTGGGGTGTATGGCAGCACAGTCGTGAGTAAACATGGTGAAGAGGGCTGGGCTGAGCACACAACCCTGTGGCGTGCCCGTGCTGAGGACCAGAGAGGATGATGTTATGTTCCCTATTCTCACCACCTGGGGCCTGTTGGTGGGAAAGACAGCGCCCCGCTATCTCCACCGCTGCGTCCGGGATGTTGTCGTCCAGCCAGGTCTCTGTGACAACGGTAACACAGCTGTCCATCCGGCGAGAGACTATTCTTAGACGGACCTCGTCGATTTTGTTGGTGAGAGACCTGGCGTCGGTGAGGAAGAGACTGGGGAGAGCCGGTCTGTGAGGGTTAGCTTGTAGCCTAGCACGCACGCCGGCTCTCTTGCCATGCTTTTGTTTGCGGTGCCTCCTCCGTCTCCTTGGCAGCAGTGCGGGGATGGTGGTGGGCTCTGGGGTCCGTAGCAGCTCCGGTGGAATAAAGTCCAATTTAGGGGGTGTGTGAAGTCCGAACTGAAGTCCAAAGTTCCACAGTTCAGACCTGCTGTACTGTGTCAGAGCTTCCAGAAGAGTAGTAAGGGTGGAAACGAGTTAAAACAAACAAACCAAAACGTAAACACGGGAGGTTCGAGCCGCTGCGTCTGTAGACGCCGCCATCTTGGATCTATCTATATATAGATCTCTATATAGATAGATCTATATGGAGACATCAATATATAGATAGATCTATATATAGAGAAATATATTGATAGAGATCTATTTATAGAGGGATCTATATATAGAGACCTATATATAGAGATCTATTTATAGATTGATGTATATGTATCGATCTATATAAAGAGATCCATTTATAGATAGATCTATGCATAGAAATCTATACATAGAGATCTATTTATAGATAGATCTTTTTATAGATAGATCTTTTTATAGATATCTATATATAGATTTCTATTTATAGAAATCTATTTTTAGATAGATCTATATATGGCTGACGGTCTTGCCCTCTTCCTGACCCGGCCTTCATATATAGAGTCTAGGTCAGGAAGGGGGCAGCCCACGATGCCCTGTGCAGTTTTAACCACCCGTGCCAGCTGTTTCCTCTCCTGTGCCGTGCAGCTGCCATACCACACTGTCACACTAAGGCAGAGGATGCTTTCAATTGTGGACCTGTAGAAATTGACGAGCAACCGAGAGGAGAGTCCAGCCCGTTTCAGTTTCCTGAGGAAGAAGAGCCTTTGTTGTGCCTTCTTAATAAGGCGGGAGGTGTTCATGGACAGATCTATAAATAGAGATCTATTTATAAATAGATCTATTTATAGAGATCTATTTATAGAGATCTATATATAGAGATCTATTTATAGATAGAAATATATGTAGATAGATCTATATATAGAGATCTATATATAGATAGATCTTTATATAGATAGATCTATATATAGAGATCTACATATACAAGACTCAAGATTCAAGATTCTTTATTGTATGTATTAAAATTTATAGAATTTAGTTAAGTATGTGTGTGTACTTAAAGTAAAGTGCACAGAAGGTGCAGGTGGAGGTGGAGGTGCAGGTGTGAAAGTGCAGTGTGCAGTGGTTCACAGTTCTCACAGTCTGTCACTCCAGTGAGGGGCTGCTGGAGGTGATAGTTCTAACAGCTCTGGGGACGAAGGTGTCTCTCTGTCTGTTAGTGGTGGTGTGGATGTTCCTGTACCGCTTTCCTGATGGAAGCAGTACGAACAGTCTGTGGCCCGGATGGCTGGGGTCTTGCCCTCTTCCTGACCCCGCCTTCATACATACAGTCTAGGTCAGGAAGGGGGCAGCCCACGATGCCCTGTGCAGTTGAACCACCTGTGCCAGCTGTTTCCTCTCCTGTGCCGTGCAGCTGCCATACCACACTGTCACACTAAGGCAGAGGATGCTTTCAATTGCGGCCCTGTAGAAATTGACGAGCAACCGAGAGGAGAGTCCAGCCCGTTTCAGTTTCCTGAGGAAGAAGAGCCTTTGTTGTGCCTTCTTCACCAGGCGGGAGGTGTTCATGGACAGATCTATATATAGAGATCTATTTATAGATAGATCTATTTATAGAGATCTATTTATAGAGATCTATATATAGAGATCTATTTATAGATAGAATCTATATATATCTAAATCTCTATATATAAATATAGATAGATCTATATATAGAGATCTATATAGAGATAGATCTTTATATAAATAGATCTTTATATAGATAGATCTATATATAGAGATCTACATATACAAGACTCAAGATTCAAGATGTGTGTACTTAAAGTTAAGTACACAGAAGTTGCAGGTGGAGGTGGTGTCGTTGGTGTGAAAGTGCGGTGTGCAGTGGTTCACAGTTCTCACAGTCTGTCACTCCAGTGAGGGGCTGCTGGGGGTGATCGCTCTAACAGCTCTGGGGAAGAAGCTGTCTCTCTCTGTGTTAGTGGTGGTGTGGATGTTCCTGTACCGCTTTCCTGATGGAAGCGGTACAAACAGTCTGTGGCCCGGATGGCTGGGGTCTTGCCCTCTTCCTGACCCCGCCTTCATATATAGAGTCTAGGTCAGGAAGGGGGAAGTCCACGATGCCCTGTGCAGTTTTAACCACCCGTGCCAGCTGTTTCCTCTCCTGTGCCGTGCAGCTGCCATACCACACTGTCACACTAAGGCAGAGGATGCTTTCAATTGTGGCCCTGTAGAAATTGACGAGCAACCGAGAGGAGAGTCCAGCCCGTTTCAGTTTCCTGAGGAAGAAGAGCCTTTGTTGTGCCTTCTTCACCAGGCGGGAGGCGTTCATGGACAGATCTATATATAGAGATCTATTTATAAATAGATCTATTTATAGAGATCTATATATAGAGATCTATTTATAGATAGAAATATATGTAGATAGATCTATATATACAGATCTATATATAGATAGATCTTTATATAGATAGATCTATATATAGAGATCTACATATACAAGACTCAAGATTCAAGATGTGTGTACTTAAAGTTCAGTACACAGAAGTTGCAGGTGGAGGTGGTGGCGTTGGTGTGAAAGTGCGGTGTGCAGTGGTTCACAGTTCTCACAGTCTGTCACTCCAGTGAGGGGCTGCTGGGGGTGATAGCTCTAACAGCTCTGGGGAAGAAGCTGTCTCTCTCTGTGTTAGTGGTGGTGTGGATGTTCCTGTACCGCGTTCCTGATGGAAGCGGTACAAACAGTCTGTGGCCCGGATGGCTGGGGACGTGGCAATGGATCTTGCTCTCTTCCTGACCCGGCCTTCATATATAGAGTCTAGGTCAGGAAGGGGGCAGTCCACGATGCCCTGTGCAGTTTTAACCACCCGTGCCAGCTTTTTCCTCTCCTGTGCCGTGCAGCTGCCATACCACACTGTCACACTAAGGCAGAGGATGCTTTCAATTGTGGACCTGTAGAAATTGACGAGCAACCGAGAGGAGAGTCCAGCCCGTTTCAGTTTCCTGAGGAAGAAGAACCTTTGTTGTGCCTTCTTCACCAGGCGGGAGGTGTCAATCTATTCATAAATAGATCTATTTTTAGAGAGATCTATATATAAAGATCTATTTATAGATAGATCTATTTATAGAGATCTATATATACATAGATCTATATATAGAGATCTACATATACAATTCTCAAGATTCAACTCAAGAATTCAGACTCAAGAAAGTTAAGTACACAGAAGTTGCAGGTGGAGGTGGTGGCGTTGGTGTGAAAGTGCGGTGTGCAGTGGTTCACAGTTCTCCCAGTCTGTCAATCCAGTGAGGGGCTGCTGGGGGTGATAGCTCTAACAGCTCTGGGGAAGAAGCTGTCTCTCTCTGTGTTAGTGGTGGTGTGGATGTTCCTGTACCGCTTTCCTGATGGAAGCTGTACAAACAGTCTGTGGCCCGGATGGCTGGGGTCTTGCCCTCTTCCTGACCCCGCCTTCATATATACAGTCTAGGTCAGGAAGGGGGCAGCCCACGATGCCCTGTGCAGTTTTAACCACCTGTGCCAGATGTTTCCTCTCCTGGGCCGTGCAGCTGCCATACCACACTGTCACACTAAGGCAGAGGATGCTTTCAATTGCGGCCCTGTAGAAATTGACGAGCAACCGAGAGGAGAGTCCAGCCCGTTTCAGTTTCCTGAGGAAGAAGAGCCTTTGTTGTGCCTTCTTCACCAGGCGGGAGGTGTTCATGGACAGATCTATATATAGAGATCTATTTATAGATAGATCTATTTATAGAGATCTATATATAGAGATCTATTTATACATAGATATTTTTATAGATAGATCTATTTATAGAGATCTATATATAGAAATCTATTTATAGAAATCTATTTTTAGATAGATCTATATATGGCTGAGGGTCTTGCCCTCTTCCTGACCCGGCCTTCATATATAGAGTCTAGGTCAGGAAGGGGGCAGCCCATGATGCCCTGTGCAGTTTTAACCACCCGTGCCAGCTGTTTCCTCTCCTGTGCCGTGCAGCTGCCATACCACACTGTCACACTAAGGCAGAGGATGCTTTCAATTGCGGCCCTGTCGAAATTGACGAGCAACCGAGAGGAGAGTCCAGCCCGTTTCAGTTTCCTGAGGAAGAAGAGCCTTTGTTGTGCCTTCTTCACCAGGCGGGAGGTGTTCATGGACAGATCTATATATAGAAATCTATTTATAGATAGATCTATTTATAGATAGATCTATTTATAGAGATCTATTTATAGAGATCTATATATAGAGATCTATTTATAGATTGAAATATATGTAGATAGATCTATCTATAAAGATCTATATATAGATAGATCTTTATATAGATAGATCTATATATACAGATCTACATATACAAGACTCAAGATTCAAGATTCTTTATTGTATGTATTAAAATTTATAGAATTTAGTTAAGTATGTGTGTGTACTTAAAGTTAAGTACACAGAAGGTGCAGGTGGAGGTGGAGGTGTCGGTGTGAAAGTGCAGTGTGCAGTGGTTCACAGTTCTCACAGTCTGTCACTCCAGTGAGGGGCTGCTGGAGGTGATAGCTCTAACAGCTGTGGGGACGAAGCTGTCTCTCTGTCTGTTCGTGGTGGTTTGGATGTTCCTGTCCCGCTTTCCTGATGGAAGCGGTACAAACAGTGTGTGGCCTGGATGGCTGGGGTCTTGCCCTCTTCCTGACCCCGCCTTCATATAGCCTAGCCTAGCCTAGCACGCAGGCCGGCTCTATTGCCATGCTTTTGTTTGCGGTGCCTCCTCCGTCTCCTTGGCAGCAGTGCGGGGATGGTGGTGGGCTCTGGGGTCCGTAGCAGCTCCGGTGGAATAAAGTCCAATTCAGGGGGTGTGTAAAGTCCGAACTGAAGTCCAAAGTTCCACAGTTCAGACCTGCTGTACTGTGTCAGAGCTTCCAGAAGAGTAGTAAGGGTGGAAACGAGTTAAAACAAACAAACCAAAACGTAAACACGGGAGCTTCGAGCCGCTGCGTCTGTAGACGCCGCCATCTTGGATCTATCTATATATAGATCTCTATATAGATAGATCTATATGGAGACATCAATATATAGATAGATGTATATATAGAGAAAAATATTAATAGAGATCTATTTATAGAGGGATCTATATATAGAGACCTATATATAGAGATCTATTTATAGATTGATATATATGCATCGATCTATATAAAGAGATCCACTGATAGATTGATCTATGCATAGAAATCTATACATAGACATCTTTTTATAGATTGATCTTTTTATAAATAGATCTATTTATTGATATCTATATATAGATATCTATTTATAGAAATCTATTTTTAGATAGATTTATATATGGCTGAGGGTCTTGCCCTCTTCCTGACCCGGCCTTCATATATAGAGTCTAGGTCAGGAAGGGGGTAGTCCACGATGCCCTGTGCAGTTTTAACCACCCGTGCCAGCTGTTTCCTCTCCTGTGCCGTGCAGCTGCCATACCACACTGTCACACTAAGGCAGAGGATGCTTTCAATTGTGGCCCTGTAGAAATTGACGAGCAACCGATAGGAGAGTCCAGCCCGTTTCAGTTTCCTGAGGAAGAAGAGCCTTTGTTGTGCCTTCTTCACCAGGCGGGAGGTGTTCATGGACAGATCTATATATAGAGATCTATTTATAGATAGATCTATTTATAGAGATCTATATATAGAGATTTATTTATAGATAGAAATATATATAGATAGATCTATATATAGAGATCTACATGTACAAGACTCAATATTCAAGATTCTTTATTGTATGTATTAAAATTTATAGAATTTAGTTAAGTATGTGTGTGTACTTAAAGTTAAGTACACAGAAGGTGCAGGTGGAGGTGTAGGTGTAGGTGTGAAAATGCAGTGTACAGTGGTTCACAGTTCTCACAGTCTGTCACTCCAGTGAGGGGCTGCTGGAGGTGATAGCCCTAACAGCTCTGGGGACGAAGCTGTCTCTCTGTCTGCCAGTGGTGGTGTGGATGTTCCTGTACCGCTTTCCTGATGGAAGCGATACGAACAGTCTGCGGCCCGGATGGTTGGGGACGTGGCAATGGATCTTGCTCTCTTCCTGATCCGGCCTTCATATATAGAGTCTAGGTCAGGAAGGGGGCAGTCCACGATGCCCTGTGCAGTTTTAACCACCCGTGCCAGCTGTTCCCTCTCCTGTGCCGTGCAGCTGCCATACCACACTGTCACACTAAGGCAGAGGATGCTTTCAATTGCGGCCCTGTCGAAATTGACGAGCAACCGAGAGGAGAGTTCAGCCCGTTTCAGTTTCCTGAGGAAGAAGAGCCTTTGTTGTGCCTTCTTTACCAGGCGGGAGGTGTTCATGGACAGATCTATATATAGAGATCTATTTATAGATAGATATATTTATAGAGATATATTTATAGAGATCTATATATAGAGATCTATTTATAGATAGAAATATATATAGATAGATCTATATATAGATAGATCTATTTATAGAGATATATATATAGATAGAGCAATATATAGAGATCTACATATACAAGACTCAAGATTCTTTATGTATTAAAATGTATATATTTTAGTTTATTATGTGTGTGTACTCAAAGTTAAATGCACAGAAGTTGCAGGTGGAGGTGGTGGCGTTGGTGTGAAAGTGCGTTGTGCAGTGGTTCACAGTTCTCACAGTCTGTCACTCCAGTGAGGGGCTGCTGGGGGTGATAGCTCTAACAGCTCTGGGGAAGAAGCTGTCTCTCTCTGTGTTAGTGGTGGTGTGGATGTTCCTTTACCGTTTTCCTGATGGAAGCGGTACAAACAGTCTGTGGCCCGGATGGCTGGGGTCTTGCCCTCTTCCTGATCCGGCCTTCATATATAGAGTCTAGGTCAGGAAGGGGGCAGCCCATGATGCCCTGTGCAGTTTTAACCACCCGTGCCAGCTGTTTCCTCTCCTGTGCCGTGCTGCTGCCACACCAAACTGTCACACTAAGGCAGAGGATGCTGTCAATTGCGGCCCTGTCGAAATTGACGAGCAACCGAGAGGAGAGTCCAGCCCGTTTCAGTTTCCTGAGGAAGAAGAGCCTTTGTTGTGCCTTCTTCACCAGGCGGGAGCTGTTCATGGACAGATCTAAATATAGAGATCTATTTATAAATAGATATATTTATAGAGATCTATTTATAGAGCTCTATATATAGAGATCTACTTATAGATAGAAATATATGTAGATAGATCTATATATAGAGATCTATATATAGATAGATCTTTATATAGATAGTTCTTTATATAGATAGATCTATATATGGAGATCTACATATACAAGACTCAAGATTCAAGATTCTTTATTGTATGTATTAAAATTTATAGAATTTAGTTAAGTATGTGTGTGTACTTAAAGTTAAGTACACAGAAGGTGCAGGTGGAGGTGGAGGTGTAGGTGTGAAAGTGCAGTGTGCAGTGGTTCACAGTTCTCACAGTCTGTCACTCCAGTGAGGAGCTGCTGGAGGTGATTGTTCTAATAGCTCTGGGGAAGAAGCTGTCTCTCTGTCTGTTAGTGGTGGTGTGGATGTTCCTGTACCGCTTTCCTGATGGAAGCGGTACGAACAGTCTGCGGTCCGGATGGCTGGGGACGTGGCAATGGATCTTGCTCTCTTCCTGATCCGGCCTTCATATTTTGAGTCTAGGTCAGGAAGGGGGCAGTCCACGATGCCCTGTTCAGTTTTAACCACCCGTGCCAGCTGTTTCCTCTCCTGTGCCGTGCAGCTGCCATACCACACTGTCACACTAAGGCAGAGGATGCTTTCAATTGTGGACCTGTAGAAATTGACGAGCAACCGAGAGGAGAGTCCAGTCCGTTTCAGTTTCCTTAGGAAGAAGAACCTTTGTTGTGCCTTCTTCACCAGGAGAGAAGTGTCAATCTATTCATAAATAGATCTATTTTTAGAGAGATCTATATATAAAGATCTATTTATAGATAGATCTATTTATAGAGATCTATATATATATAGATCTATATATAGAGATCTACATATACAAGACTCAAGATTCAAGATGTGTGTACTTAAAGTTAAGTACACAGAAGTTGCAGGTGGAGGTGGTGGCGTTGGTGTGAAAGTGCGGTGTGCAGTGGTTCACAGTTCTCACAGTCTGTCACTCCAGTGAGGGGCTGCTGGGGGTGATAGCTCTAACAGCTCTGGGGAAGAAGCTGTCTCTCTCTGTGTTAGTCGTGGTGTGGATGTTCCTGTACTGCTTTCCTGATGGAAGCGGTATAAACAGTCTGTGGCCCGGATGGCTGGGGTCTTGCCCTCTTCCTGATCCGGCTTTCATATAAAGGGTCTAGGTCAGGAAGGGGGCAGCCCACGATGCCCTGTGCAGTTTTCACCACCTGTGCCAGCTGTTTCCTCTCCTGTGCCGTGCAGCTGCCATACCACACTGTCACACTAAGGCAGAGGATGCTTTCAATTGTGGCCCTGTAGAAATTGACGAGCAACCGAGAGGAGAGTCCAGCCCGTTTCAGTTTCCTGAGGAAGAAGAGCCTTTGTTGTGCCTTCTTCACCAGGCGGGAGGTGTTCATGGACCAGGAAAGATCAGATGTGATGTGGAGGCCCAGGAGCATGATGTTGTCCACCCGCTCCACCACTTCTCCGTCCATGAGGAGGGGGGCGTGATCCGTCTTCCTGGACCTACTGAAATCCACAATGACCTCCTTGGTCTTCCCTGTGTTCAGCACCAGGTTGTTGGCTGAACACCACTGGGTGACCTGGCGAATCTGCTCTCTGTAGTAGGTCTCCTTGTTATCTGAGGTGAAACCAAATACTGTCGTGTCGTCCGCAAACTTCACGACTACGTCGGTGGGGTGTATGGCAGCACAGTCGTGAGTAAACATGGTGAAGAGGGCTGGGCTGAGCACACAACCCTGTGGCGTGCCCGTGCTGAGGACCAGAGGGGATGATGTTATGTTCCCTATTCTCACCACCTGAGGCCTGTTGGTGGGAAAGACAGCGCCCCGCTATCTCCACTGCTGCGTCCGGGATGTTGTCGTCCAGCCAGGTCTCTGTGACAACGGAAACACAGCTGTCCATCCGGCGAGAGACTATCTTTAGACGGACCTCGTCAATTTTGTTGGTGAGAGACCTGGCGTCGGTGAGGAAGAGACTGGGGAGAGGCGGTCTGTGAGGGTTAGCTTGTAGTCTAGCACGCACGCCAGCTCTCTTGCCACGCTTTTGTTTAAGGTTCCTCCTCCGTCTCCTTGGCAGCAGTGGGGGGATGGTGGTGGGCTCTGGGGTCCGTAGCAGCTCCGGTGGAATAAAGTCCAATTTAGGGGGTGTGTGAAGTCCGAACTGTCGTCCAAAGTTCCACAGTTCAGACCTGCTGTACTGTGTCAGAGCTTCCAGAAGAGTAGAAAGGGTGGAAACGAGTTAAAACAAACAAACAAAAACGGAAACACGGGAGCTTCGAGCCGCTGTGTCTACAGACGCCGCCATCTTGGATCTATCTATATGTAGATCTCTATATAAATCGATCTATATGGAGAGATCAATATATAGATAGATCTACATACAAAGAAATATATTTATAGAGGGATCTATATATAGAGACCTATATAAAGAGATCCATTTATAGATAGATCTATGTATCGAAATCTATATATAGAGATCTATTTAGAGATAGATCTTTTTTTAGATAGATCTATTTATAGAGATCTATATATAGAAATCTATTTATACAAATCTATTTATAGATAGATCTATTTATAGAGATCTATACATAGATAGATCTATATATAGAGATCTACATATACAAGACTCAAGTTTCAAGATTCTTTATTGTATGTATTAAAATTTATAGAATTTAGTTAAGTATTTGTGTGTACTTAAAGTTAAGTACACAGAAGTTGCAGGTGGAGATGGTGGCGTTGGTGTGAAAGTGCGGTGTGCAGTGGTTCACAGTTTTCACAGTCTGTCACTCCAGTGAGGGGCTGCTGGAGGTGATAGCCCTAACAGCTCTGGGGACGAAGCTGTCTCTCTGTCTGCTAGTGGTGGTGTGGATGTTCCTGTTCCGCTTTCCTGATGGAAGCGGTACGAACAGTCTGCGGCCCGGATGGTTGGGGACGTGGCAATGGATCTTGCTCTCTTCCTGATCCGGCCTTCATATATAGAGTCTAGGTCAGGAAGGGGGCAGCCCACGATGCCCTGTGCAGTTTGAACCACCCGTGTCAGCTGTTTCCTCTCCTGTGCCGTGCAGCTGCCATACCACACTGTCACACTAAGGCAGAGGATGCTTTCAATTGCGGCCCTGTCGAAATTGACGAGCAACCGAGAGGAGAGTCCAGCCCGTTTCAGTTTCCTGAGGAAGAAGAGCCTTTGTTGTGCCTTCTTCAACAGGCGGGAGGTATTCATGGACAGATCTATATATAGAGATCTATTTATAGATAGATATATTTATAGAGATCTATATATAGAGATCTATTTATAGACAGAAATTTATGTAGATAGATCTATATATAGAGATCTATATATAGATAGATCTTTATATAGATAGATCTATATATCGAGATCTACATATACAAGACTCAAGATTCAAGATTCTTTATTGTATGTATTAAAATTTATAGAATTTAGTTAAGTATGTGTGTGTAGAGTCTAGGTCAGGAAGGGGGCAGTCCACGATGCCCTGTGCAGTTTTAACCACCCGTGCCAGCTGTTTCCTCTGCTGTGCCGTGCAGCTGCCATACCACACTGTCACACTAAGGCAGAGGATGCTTTCAATTGTGGACCTGTAGAAATTGACGAGCAACCGAGAGGAGAGTCCAGCCCGTTTCAGTTTCCTGAGGAAGAAGAACCTTTGTTGTGCCTTCTTCACCAGGCGGGAGGTGTCAATCTATTCATAAATAGATCTATTTTTAGAGAGATCTATATATATAGATCTATATATAAAGATCTATTTATAGATAGATCTATTTATAGAGATGTATATGTCGATAGATCTATATATAGAGATCTACATATAGAAGACTCAAGATTCAAGATTCTTTATTGTATGTATTAAAATGTATATAATTTAGTTAAGTATGTGTGTGTACCTAAAGTTAAGTACACAGAAGTTGCAGGTGGAGGTGGTGGCGTTGGTGTGAAAGTGCGGTGTGCAGTGGTTCACAGTTCTCACAGTCTGTCACTCCAGTGAGGGGCTGCTGGGGGTGATAGCTCTAACAGCTCTGGGGAAGAAGCTGTCTCTCTCTGTGTTAGTGGTGGTGTGGATGTTCCTTTACCGCTTTCCTGATGGAAGCGGTACAAACAGTGTGTGACCCGGATGGCTGGGGTCTTGCCCTCTTCCTGACCCCGCCTTCATATAGCCTAGCCTAGCCTAGCACGCAGGCCGGCTCTCTTGCCATGCTTTTGTTTGCGGTGCCTCCTCCGTCTCCTTGGCAGCAGTGCGTTGATGGTGGTGGGCTCTGGGGTCCGTAGCAGCTCCGGTGGAATAAAGTCCAATTTAGGGGGTTTGTGAAGTCCAAAAAGTAGTCCAAAGTTCCACAGTTCAGACCTGCTGTACTGTGTCAGAGCTTCCACAAGAGTAGTAAGGGTGGAAACGACTTAAAACAAACAAACAAAAACGGAAACAAGGGAGCTTTGAGCCGCTGCGTCTGCAGACGCCGCCATCTTGGATCTATCTATATATAGATCTCTATATAGATAGATCTATATGGAGACATCAATATATAGATAGATCTATATGTAGAGAAATATATTTGTAGAGATCTATTTGTAGAGGGATCTATATATATAGACCTATATATAGAGATCTATTTATAGATTGATCTATATGTATCGATCTATATAAAGAGATCCATTTATAGATAGATCTATGCATAGAAATCTATACATAGAGATCTTTTTATAGATATATCTATTTATAGATATCTATATATAGATATCTATTTATAGAAATCTATTTTTAGATCGATCTATATATGGCTGAGGGTCTTGCCCTCTTCCTGACCCGGCCTTCATATATGGAGTCTAGGTCAGGAAGGGGGCAGCCCATGATGCCCTGTGCAGTTTTAACCACCCGTGCCAGCTGTTTCCTCTCCTGTACCGTGCAGCTGCCATACCACACTGTCACACTAAGGCAGAGGATGCTTTCAATTGTGGCCCTGTAGAAATTGACGAGCAGCCGAGAGGAGAGTCCAGCCCGTTTCAGTTTCCTGAGGAAGAAGAGCCTTTATTGTGCCTTCTTCACCAGGCGGGAGGTGTTCATGGACAGATCTATATATAGAGATCTATTTATAGATAGATCTATTTATAGAGATCTATATCTAGAGATTTATTTATAGATAGAAATATATATAGATAGATCTATATATAAAGATCTACATATACAAGTCTCAAGATTCAAGATTCTTTATTGTATGTATTAAAATTTATAGAATTTAGTTAAGTATGTGTGTGTTCTTCAAGTTAAGTACACAGAAGGTGCAGGTGGAGGTGTAGGTGTAGGTGTGAAAGTGCAGTGTGCAGTGGTTCACAGTTCTCACAGTCTGTCACTCCAGTGAGGGGCTGCTGGAGGTGATAGCTCTAACAGCTCTGGGGACGAAGCTGTCTCTCTGTCTGCTAGTGGTGGTGTGGATGTTCCTTTACCGCTTTCCTGATGGAAGCGGTACAAACAGTCTGCGGCCTGGATGGCTGGGGACGTGGCAATGGATCTTGCTCTCTTCTTGATCCGGCCTTCATATATAGAGTCTAGGTCAGGAAGGGGGCAGTCCACGATGCCCTGTGCAGTTTTAACCACCCGTGCCAGCTGTTTCCTCTCCTGTGCCGTGAAGCTGCCATACCACACTGTCACACTAAGGCAGAGGATGCTTTCAATTGTGGACCTGTAGAAATTGACGAGCAACCGAGAGGAGAGTCCAGCCCGTTTCAGTTTCCTGAGGAAGAAGAACCTTTGTTGTGCCTTCTTCACCAGGCGGGAGGTGTCAATCTATTCATAAATAGATCTATTTTTAGAGAGATCTATATATATAGATCTATATATAAAGATCTATTGATAGATAGATCTATTTATAGAGATGTATATGTCGATAGATCTATATATAGAGATCTACATATAGAAGACTCAAGATTCAAGATTCTTTATTGTATGTATTAAAATGTATATAATTTAGTTAAGTATGTGTGTGTACTTAAAGTTAAGTACACAGAAGTTGCAGGTGGAGGTGGTGGCGTTGGTGTGAAAGTGCGGTGTGCAGTGGTTCACAGTTCTCACAGTCTGTCACTCCAGTTAGGGGCTGCTGGGGGTGATAGCTCTAACAGCTCTGGGGAAGAAGCTGTCTCTCTCTGTGTTAGTGGTGGTGTGGATGTTCCTGTACCGCTTTCCTGATGGAAGCGGTACAAAGAGTGTGTGGCCCGGATGGCTGGGGTCTTGCCCTCTTCCTGACCCCGCCTTCATATAACCTAGCCTAGCCTAGCACGCACGCCGGCTCTCTTGCCATGCTTTTGGTTGCGGTGCCTCCTCCGTCTCCTTGGCAGCTGTGGGGGGATGGTGGTGGGCTCTGGGGTCCGTAGCAGCTCCGGTGGAAAAAAGTCCAATTTAGGGGGTGTGTGAAGTCCGAACTGTAGTCCAAAGTTCCACAGTTCAGACCTGCTGTACTGTGTCAGAGCTTCCAGAAGAGTAGTAAGGGTGGAAACGTTTCAGTTTCCTGAGGAAGAAGAGCCTTTGTTGTGCCTTCTTCACCAGGCGGGAGGTGTTCATTGACAGATCTATATATAGAGATCTATTTATAGATAGATCTATTTATAGAGATCTATTTACAGATAGATCTATTTATAGAGATCTATTTCTCGATCGATCTATTTATAGAGATCTATATATAGATATCTATTTTTAGATAGAAATATATATAGATAGATCTATACATAGAGGTCAATATATAGATAGATCTTTATATAGATAGATCTATATATAGAGATCTACATATACAAGACTCAAGATTCAAGATTCTTCATTGTATGTATTAAAATGTATATAATTTAGTTAAGTATGTGTGTGTACTTAAAGTTAAGTACACAGAAGTTGCAGGTGGAGGTGGTGGCGTTGGTGTGAAAGTGCGGTGTGCAGTGGTTCACAGTTCTCACAGTCTGTCACTCCAGTGAGGGGCTGCTGGGGGTGATAGCTCTAACAGCTCTGGGGAAGAAGCTGTCTCTCTCTGTGTTAGCGGTGGTGTGGATGTTCCTGTTCCGCTTTCCTGATGGAAGCGGTACAAACAGTGTGTGGCCCGGATGGCTGGGGTCTTGCCCTCTTCCTGACCCCGCCTTCATATATAGAGTCTAGGTCAGGAAGGGGGCAGCCCACGATGCCCTGTGCAGTTCTAACCACCTGTGCCAGCTGTTTCCTCTCCTGTGCCGTGCAGCTGCCATACCACACTGTCACACTAAGGCAGAGGATGCTTTCAATTGTGGCCCTGTAGAAATTGACGAGCAACCGAGAGGAGAGTCCAGCCCGTTTCAGTTTCCTGAGGAAGAAGAGCCTTTGTTGTGCCTTCTTCACCAGGTGGGAGGTGTTCATGGACCAGGAAAGATCAGATGTGATGTGGAGGCCCAGGAGCATGATGTTGTCCACACGCTCCACCACGTCTCCGTCCATGAGGAGGGGGGCGTGATCCGTCTTCCTTGACCTCCTTAAATCCACAATGACCTCCTTGGTCTTCCCTGTGTTCAGCACCAGGTTGTTGGCTAAACACCACTGGGTGACCTGGCGTATCTACTCTCTGTAGTAGGTCTCCTTGTTATCTGAGGTCAGACCCACTACTGTAGTGTCGTCCGCAAACTTCACGACTGTGTCGGTGGGGTGTATGGCAGCACAGTCGTGAGTAAACATGGTGAAGAGGGCTGGGCTGAGCACACAACCCTGTGGCGTGCCCGTGCTGAGGACCAGAGAGGATGATGTTATGTTCCCTATTCTCACCACCTGGGGCCTGTTGGTGGGAAAGACAGCGCCCCGCTATCTCCACCGCTGCGTCCGGGATGTTGTCGTCCAGCCAGGTTTCTGTGACAACGGAAACACAGCTGTCCATCCGGCGAGAGACTATCCTTAGACGGACCTCGTCAATTTTGTTGGCGAGAGACCTGGCGTCGGTGAGGAAGAGACTGGGGAGAGCCGGTCTGTGAGGGTTAGCTTGTAGCCTAGCACGCACGCCGGCTCTCTTGCCATGCTTTTGTTTGCGGTGCCTCCTCCATCTCCTTGGCAGCAGTGGGGGGATGGTGGTGGGCTCTGGGGTCCGTAGCAGCTCCGGTGGAATAAAGTCCAATTTAGGGGGTGTGTGAAGTCCGAACTGAAGTCCAAAGTTCCACAGTTCAGACCTGCTGTACTGTGTCAGAGCTTCCAGAAGAGTAGTAAGGGTGGACACGAGTTAAAACAAACAAACAAAAACGGAAACACGGGAGCTTCGAGCCGCTGCGTCTACAGACGCTGCCATCTTGGATCTATCTATATGTAGATCTCTATATAAATCGATCTATATGGAGACATCAATATATAGATAGATCTACATATAGAGAAATATATTTATAGAGGTCTATTTATAGAGGGATCTATATATAGAGACCTATATAAAGAGATCCATTTATAGATAGATCTATGTATAGAAATCTATATATAGAGATCTATTTATAGATAGATCTTTTTATACATAGATCTATTTATAGAGATCTATATATAGAAATCTATTTATAGAAATCTATTTTTAGATAGATCTATACATGGCTTATGGTCTTGCCCTCTTCCTGACCCGGCCTTCATATATAGAGTCTTGGTCAGGAAGGGGGCAGCCCATGATGCCCTGTGCAGTTTTAACCACCCGTGCCAGCTGTTTCCTCTCCTGTGCCGTGCAGCTGCCATACCACACTGTCACACTAAGGCAGAGGATGCTTTCAATTGTGGCCCTGTAGAAATTGACGAGCAACCGAGAGGAGAGTCCAGCCCGTTTCAGTTTCCTGAGGAAGAAGAACCTTTGTTGTGCCTTCTTCACCAGGCGGGAGGTGTCAGTCTATTCATAAATAGATCTATTTTTAGAGAGATCTATATTTAAAGATCTATTTATAGATAGATCTATTTATAGAGATCTATATATAGATAGATCTATTTGTAGAGATCTATATTTAGATAGATGTATATATAGAGATCTACATATACAAGACTCAAGATTCTTTATGTATTAAAATGTATATATTTTAGTTAATTATGTGTGTGTACTCAAAGTTAAGTACACAGAAGTTGCAGGTGGAGGTGGTGGCGTTGGTGTGAAAGTGCGGTGTGCAGTGGTTCACAGTTCTCACAGTCTGTCACTCCAGTGAGGGGCTGCTGGGGGTGATAGCTCTAACAGCTCTGGGGAAGAAGCTGTCTCTCTCTGTGTTAGTGGTGGTGTGGATGTTCCTGTACCGCTTTCCTGATGGAAGCGGTACAAACAGTCTGTGGCCCGGATGGCTGGGGTCTTGCCCTCTTCCTGACCCCGCCTTCATATATAGAGTCTAGGTCAGGAAGGGGGCAGTCCACGATGCCCTGTGCAGTTTTAACCACCCGTGCCAGCTGTTCCCTCTCCTGTGCCGTGCAGCTGCCATACCACACTGTCACACTAAGGCAGAGGATGCGTTCAATTGTGGCCCTGTAGAAATTGACGAGCAACCGAGAGGAGAGTCCAGCCCGTTTCAGTTTCCTGAGGAAGAAGAGCCTTTGTTGTGCCTTCTTCACCAGGCGGGAGGTGTTCATGGACAGATCTATAAATAGAGATCTATTTATAAATAGATCTATTTATAGAGATCTATTTATAGAGATCTATATATAGAGATCTATTTATAGATAGAAATATATGGAGATAGATCTATATATAGAGATCTATATATAGATAGATCTTTATATAGATAGATCTATATATAGAGATCTCCATATACAAGACTCAAGATTCAAGATTCTTTATTGTATGTATTAAAATTTATAGAATTCAGTTAAGTTTGTGTGTGTACTTAAAGTAAAGTACACAGAAGGTGCAGGTGGAGGTGGAGGTGCAGGTGTGAAAGTGCAGTGTGCAGTGGTTCACAGTTCTCACAGTCTGTCACTCCAGTGAGGGGCTGCTGGAGGTGATAGTTCTAACAGCTCTGGGGACGAAGCTGTCTCTCTGTCTGTTAGTGGTGGTGTGGATGTTCCTGTACCGCTTTCCTGATGGAAGCGGTACAAACAGTCTGCGGCCCGGATGGCTGGGGACGTGGCAATGGATCTTGCTCTCTTCCTGATCCGGCCTTCATATATAGAGTCTATGTCAGGAAGGGGGCAGTCCACGATGCCCTGTGCAGTTTTAACCACCCGTGCCAGCTGTTTCCTCTCCTGTGCCGTGCAGCTGCCATACCACACTGTCACACTAAGGCAGAGGATGCTTTCAATTGTGGACCTGTAGAAATTGACGAGCAACCGAGAGGAGAGTCCAGCCCGTTTCAGTTTCCTTAGGAAGAAGAGCCTTTGTTGTGCCTTCTTCACCAGGAGGGAGGTGTCAATCTATTCATAAATAGATCTATTTTTATAGAGATCTATATATAAAGATCTATTTATAGATAGATCTATTTATAGAGATCTATATATATAGAGATCTATATATAGAGATCTACATATACAAGACTCAAGATTCAAGATGTGTGTACTTAAAGTTTAGTACACAGAAGTTGCAGGTGGAGGTGGTGGCGTTGGTGTGAAAGTGCGGTGTGCAGTGGTTCACAGTTCTCACAGTCTGTCACTCCAGTGAGGGGCTGCTGGGGGTGATAGCTCTAACAGCTCTGGGGAAGAAGCTGTCTCTCTCTGTGTTAGTGGTGGTGTGGATGTTCCTGTACCGCTTTCCTGATGGAAGCGGTACAAACAGTGTGTGGCCCGGATGGCTGGGGTCTTGCCCTCTTCCTGACCCCGCCTTCATACATACAGTCTAGGTCAGGAAGGGGGCAGCCCACGATGCCCTGTGCAGTTTTAACCACCTGTGCCAGCTGTTTCCTCTCCTGTGCCGTGCAGCTGCCATACCACACTGTCACACTAAGGCAGAGGATGCTTTCAATTGTGGCCCTGTAGAAATTGACGAGCAAACGAGAGGAGAGTCCAGCCCGTTTCAGTTTCCTGAGGAAGAAGAGCCTTTGTTGTGCCTTCTTCACCAGGCGGGAGGTGTTCATGGACCAGGAAAGATCAGATGTGATGTGGAGGCCTAGGAGCATGATGTTCCCCACACGCTCCACCACTTCTCCGTCCATGAGGAGGGGGGCGTGATCCGTCTTCCTGGACCTCCTGAAATCCACAATGACCTCCCTGGTCTTCCCTGTGTTCAGCACCAGGTTGTTGGCTGACCACCACTGGGTGACCTGGCGTATCTACTCTCTGTAGTAGGTCTCCTTGTTATCTGAGGTCAGACCCACTACTGTAGTGTCGTCCGCAAACTTCACGACTGTGTCGGTGGGGTGTATGGCAGCACAGTCGTGAGTAAACATGGTGAAGAGGGCTGGGCTGAGCACACAACCCTGTGGCGTGGCCGTGCTGAGGACCAGAGAGGATGATGTTATGTTCCCTATTCTCACCACCTGAGGCCTGTTGGTGGGAAAGACAGCGCCCCGCTATCTCCACCGCTGCGTACGGGATGTTGTCGTCCAGCCAGGTCTCTGTGACAACGGTACCACATCTGTCCATCCGGCGAGAGACTATCCTTAGACGGACCTCGTCGATTTTGTTGGTGAGAGACCTGGCGTCGGTGAGGAAGAGACTGGGGAGAGCCGGTCTGTGAGGGTTAGCTTGTAGCCTAACACGCACGCCGGCTCTCTTGCCATGCTTTTGTTTGCGGTGCCTCCTCCGTCTCCTTGGCAGCAGTGGGGGGATGGTGGCGGGCTCTGGGGTCCGTAGTCCAATTTAGGGGGTGTGTGAAGTCCGAACTGTAGTCCAAAGTTCCACAGTTCAGACCTGCTGTACTGTGTCAGAGCTTCCAGAAGAGTTGTAAGGGTGGAAACATTTCAGTTTCCTGAGGAAGAAGAGCCTTTGTTGTGCCTTCTTCACCAGGCGGGAGTTGTTCATTGACAGATCTATATATAGAGATCTATTTATAGATAGATCTATTTAAAGAGATCTATTTATAGAGATCTATTTCTAGAGATCTATTTATAGATAGAAATATATATAGATCGATCTATATATAGAGATCTATATATAGATAGATCTTTATATAGATAGATCTATATATAGAGATCTACATATAGAAGACTCAAGATTCAAGATTCTTTATTGTATGTATTAAAATGTATATAATTTAGTTAAGTATGTGTGTGTACTTAAAGTTAAGTACACAGAAGTTGCAGGTGGAGGTGGTGGCGTTGGTGTGAAAGTGCGGTGTGCAGTGGTTCACAGTTCTCACAGTCTGTCACTCCAGTGAGGGGCTGCTGGGGGTGATAGCTCTAACAGCTACAACAGGAAGAAGCTGTCTCTCTCTGTGTTAGTGGTGGTGTGGATGTTCCTGTACCGCTTTCCTGATGGAAGCGGTACAAACAGTGTGTGGCCCGGATGGCTGGGGTCTTGCCCTCTTCCTGACCCCGCCTTCATATAACCTAGCCTAGCCTAGCACGCACGCCGGCTCTCTTGCCATGCTTTTGGTTGCGGTGCCTCCTCCGTCTCCTTGGCAGCAGTGGGGGGATGGTGGTGGGCTCTGGGGTCCGTAGCAAGTCCGGTGGAATAAAGTCCAATTTAGGGGGTGTGTGAAGTCCGAACTGTAGTCCAAAGTTCCACAGTTCAGACCTGCTGTACTGTGTCAGAGCTTCCAGAAGAATAGTAAGGGTGGAAACGAGTTAAAACAAACAAACAAAAACGTAAACACGGGAGCTACGAGCCGCTGCGTCTGCAGGCGCCGCCATCTTGGATCTATCTATATATAGATCTCTATATAGATAGATCTATATATCGAGTAGATACGCCAGCTCACCCAGTGGTGTTTAGCCAACAACCTGGTGCTAAACACCGGGAAGACCAAGGAGGTCATTGTGGATTTCAGGAGGTCCAGGAAGACGGATCACGCCCCCCTCCTCATGGACGGAGAAGTGGTGGAGCGTGTGGACAACATCATGCTCCTGGGCCTCCACATCACATCTGATCTTTCCTGGTCCATGAACACCTCCCGCCTGGTGAAGAAGGCACAACAAAGGCTCTTCTTCCTCAGGAAACTGAAACGGGCTGGACTCTCCTCTCGGTTGCTCGTCAATTTCTACAGGGCCACAATTGAAACCATCCTCTGCCTTAGTGTGACAGTGTGGTATGGCAGCTGCACGGCACAGGAGAGGAAACAGCTGGCACGGGTGGTTAAAACTGCACAGGGCATCATGGGCTGCCCCCTTCCTGACCTAGATTCTATATATGAAGGCGGGGTCAGGAAGAGGGAAAGATCCATTGCCACGGACCCCAGCCATCCAGGCCACAGACTGTTTGTACCGCTTTCGTAATTTATAGATAGATCTATATATCGAGAGATCTATTTATATTTCGATTCATATAGAGAGATCTATTTATTGATTGATCTGTATATAGAGATTTATTTATGGATAGATCTCTATGTATAGATCTATTTATAGAGAGATCTATGTATTTCGATCTATATATATAGATCTATTCATAGAGATCTATTTCTAGAGATGTATATAGAGAGATCTATATATCAGCATTGCTGTTTTCTGCAAAGGCCCACAAATAAAAAAGAAATAGTCATTAAAAGGTGCAATTAAAGACTGTTTAAAAGTCGTTTATTTAGCTCTGAGCTGCAGAAGTTGGAGAGTAAAGAAACAGATCCACAGTTGCTGCTTTTCTCTTGTCGTCCTTGCAACCAAACAGACAGTACTGGCACCAGCTGTAAGACAATAATAATGTTCAGTAGTTATAAAGTTTTACTCTTTTTTCCAGTGTCAACTATAAACCAAAAAGCAACAAACATTTTTCACTTCACTCATATAGATTCTGTTTCTTTGTTTCTGTAATGTTTTCTTATCATAAAATGTGAAAAAAAATGTTGTTCAAAATCTTGACTGATTTATCTGTTGATAATTTGCAGAATTTCCAAGTTATTTTTCATCAAGCATCATTTAAAGCGCATATCATCACCTCTATCTCTGGCTTTGTCATCTTCAACATGTACAGAACACTGTTACACAGAATACTCACCATGCTGATGATGTGCATGTTGTCACTTCTGTTTAAGAGGGCTGGACAGCTTCCATTTTTATAGCATAAGCAAGTCTTTTTTGTGTGGGCATCTGTGTGGTTTGCAGATACTGAGTTGTAAAACCTCTCTCCAAAACGTCAAAAAACTTCCACGTACAGAGTTAAGAAGAATTTTGGACGCGAAAACTAAGTGACGGTGGTAAAAAGCAGCATTTTGTTGGGAACCAATGCAGAGAAATTGAATTGTATTGGCAAGTTCTAGTTTTCCCGTCCCTGTAACAAGAAACTGATATGTCCACTCCACAAAATCAGCATCACCATTGTTGAAAGAACTCAGTTTCCTCAGGGAGTAGAATCTGCTCGTCCCCTTCTTGTACACAGTCTCTGTGTTGGATTTCCAGTCCAGTCTGTTGTCAGTCACCACTCAAAGGTATTTGTAGTCCTCCACCTCCTCCAGCACCTCCCCTCTGATCCATAGTGGCTGTGAAGGCATCTTCTTCCTCCTGAAGTCGATCACCATCTCTCTGGTCTTGCTGATTTTCAGCCTCAGGGGGTTTTGTTCGGACCACTCAACAAAGTTGTCTATTAGTGTCCTGTACTCCCCCTCCTCTCCCTCTCTTATACACCCGACAACAGCTGAGTCATCAGAGAACTTCTGCAGGTGACATGACTACTCAGAGTTGTACTTAAAGTCAGTGGTGTATAAGGTGAAGAAGAAGGGAGAAAGTCCCCTGTGGAGCTCCTGTATTACTGACCACCACATCAGACAGCCCGCTGCCCAGACGGACAAACTGTGGCTGGCCTGTCAAGTAGTCAGCAATCCAGGAGATCACTCATTAACGCCCACCCAATAGCAGAGGTTGAATGGTGTTGAAGACACTGGAGAATTCAAAGAATGTGATTCTTACAGTGCCTCCTCCACCATCAAGATGCATATGGGCTCGTTGCAGCAGGTAAATGGCAGCATCATCCACTCCTAAATGGGGCTGATAGGCAAACTGCAGGGGGTCCAGGAATGTCTTCACCTGTGGACTCAGCTGGGCTAGGACCAGTCTCTCCAGGACTTTCATCACATTGGATGTGAGGGCGACTGGTCTGTAGTCGGCTGAGTCAGATGGCCTCGGCTTCTTGGGGACTGGAACCAGGCAGGACGTCTTCCACAGCTTCGGGACTTTCTCCTGACTCAGGCTCAGGTTGAACAGATGTTCCAGTACAGGAGACAGCTGGCGAGCACAGGTCTTCAGGATCCTGGGTGTGATGTGATGGATATTTGGGTCATATGCTGAGACTTTGATATGTTTGATTACACAAATATATTCTGCTAATAGTTAGATTACATGCATATGCTTACACTAATGATAGATGGATCCTGATATGTTGATTTTATTCATATTTTCTGCTGATGGATTGTGTGCCTGAATAATCAACAGAAATTCTACTTCTCCTGGTTAAGTTTTTCCTTTATTATTCATAGAAGTGATTTAGACGAGGAGTGATTCTTTGTGTGCAAAATATATCTAAGGCCAGTGTGACCTAGAACAGGAGGTTTTGAGATAGAGGCCTGGCATGGGAGACATCTTGGGGCCCTCGACTTAAGATAGAACAGGTTGGCATCAGGGATAAGGGTGTCTCTCTAGATTTGTCCTTGGGAACAGGTTGCTGGGCCGGTGACGCTGGATTCTCGAACATGAGCAAGCAGAAGAGAGAGAGCGCCTGACGGCAACAAGGAGGAGCTGATGACTGTTTCAGCATTTCCTCATGTTCTGTCTATAAAATACTGGGTCAGGGAGAGGTAGTGTGTCAGACCCAACTCTGTTGTGGATCATCGAAAGGTTAAGTCGAGACCTAGAGCTCTGTAACCTTGCACATTCTATTGATGTTAAAATTAATGCACATTTTATTGATGTTAGATATTGATGTTAGAATAAAACTGATTTTTTGGACTCAACATCTTCTCCTAATTGCTTCATTAAAAGAACCCAGAGGACCAGAGAGATTTTTTTGAGACACGTCCTCAACAGATGCCATGACTGCAACACATGTCTCCCTCTTTAGGTCTCTCCAGATATTTTTGTCTCTCTGTACTAAGTGCAGTCAAGTAAAATGAGGAAAATGCCCCCACAAAAGATAAACATATACAGTATATGTATATGAAACCAAAATCATCTTTACTATCCGGCCTGGGACAATTCTGTTTTCAGTTCACTTTGTGTGTTTTTGTTTGGTCAGACTAATCATGAAAACTCTCATCTGATCAGATCATTTAAAAGAAGTGCTTCAAATTTAGTAAAATGAACGCAAAACCCACAAATATTGTGTCATAATCTTTGAATTATGTGAGGTAAAGTAAATGTGCATTGCTCTGTAATGCCACTAAATCAATATTCTATTCTCATTTCCCCATGCTCACATTAAGTTTGTATGAATGAAAAGCTTGATCAACTTAAAATCTGAATTGTTTAATTGAGTAGTAATTTAGCTAAATTAGAATTTATCTGGAGAAATCAACAATGCTACCAAGATATATTAAAGCTCGTGACTCAGAGGTTTAGAAACTGTAAAATGTATTAAATTATGTTTTTGGGAAATAACTTGAAAAATGAATCATTCTAAACTTTCCAGGTCCTGTCCTTGCTTGAGCAGGCAGGCCATCATGACCAATCCCATGCTCGTATTGAAGCACAGGAGGGGGCTGTACTATAAAATAGGAGATAGGAGATTAATACAGGCCAGACTCTAACTATCCTATAACGACTTCTCCATGCCTGTGGGAACATTATGATGATGCAGACAAAGGTGATGTCATCTCCTTTAGAGAGGCCTACTCTTTTTAAACTAAAATAAGAATAATAAATACTTGAAAATACTGGAGGCTGCCCAGCTGAACCTGTAGAAATAATTGGAATGCATAAACATGCTAACAATGGGAAATTAGAAACACTCTCTGACAAACGCACTGAATGTTCCAAGATTAATTCTTGGAAGGAATATTACGAGACTGCTTTTTGTTCATGTAGTTATTTCGTTTTAACCCTTGTAATGTGTTAGAAAGCTGCCCATGTCTGTTGTGTTGGCGGGTCAAATAATAGGTCAAACCTGTTATTTAACTCAGCCTGAAAACACTAGTTTTCATCCAATATTGTTTTTCACCTCATAGCTAACTTAGTATGTATTCATATCTATGGAAACATTGTTTCCATTCTTTTTTTTTTTTGCTCCACAGACCTTTTATCTTTCAATATACCACTCGTTTTCGATTACAAAAACTGTTTAAATTCACTAATTATATTTCCTATAGTGATAAAATGAGTAATTATATTATCCATTTTGAGCTGTTTCAAGTTTTCTGTCCCTCTGGACTGGGGAAACTTGTCCTCATGTTTTGTTTCTAATAATAAAATATTTTGGAAAAATAATATTTTTGTGTCATAATAATGAGAAATGGGGCAGAAAGACAGAACTGTGGCTCATATTTAAAGGACATGTTCTGAACCGCAAGGTAAAAAAAACCCAAAAACATTGCTTAATACTGTGTGTCCAAAAATAATGATAGGTCTCCTCATATCTTTAATTCATATTTCCTGTCACAGTGTTTATGATCATGCACAGACTTGGATGCAAAATTGCAAAACTGTCTGCATCAAAGGTGCTATACAAATAAAGTTATTCTTCTTATTATTACCCCAACATAACCAGCAGGAAAATCACTTTCCTTGTCAAGTCTTGGCTTTAGACATAAACTTAAACCTTGTCTATGATATTATAAGCATAAAAACTTTTTAAATCCTTGTAGTCGTCTGAAAGATGTGTGAAGACTATAGATGGCTGACTTCCTCCAAGACTCATTGAGAAGTGCAGCTGTTCACAGGAACCACTTTTCCATCTTCAGCTTGAGATGCTCACTGTAGAGATGTCAGCTCACTGCAGGACTGTACCACTGTGGAAACAGTGTCATAAGGGATGTGTCATAAGGGGCTGGGACAGGTTTCCTTCACTGTTCTTGATTGCTTTGTTTGCCAAATATGGATTGTGCTAAAGGTCTCCATTAGCATAAAGCTCCCAGTGAAAGTGCTCTGCTCACTCTCTGGATGCCAGCTGGTTGTTTGTGCTCTCTGATTGAGGAAGTGTCGACACAGTGATGCTATTTTGCTATTTACACTGTTTATTGCTTTACAGCAAGACAGTTATTGTAGTCAGAATGTGGACATAGCAGAAGTTTGAGTCAATCATGTTCCTGCTTTTAGCCATGTGACATGTGTGGGGTGGCGCTGTTTTCAGTCAGTCCACCTCTTTAGTCCAGACTGAAATATCTCAACAACTCTTAGATGGATTGCCATGAGATTTGGTTCAGACATTCATGTTCCTCTCAGGATATAATGTAATACAATTGTGAGGGTTGCCATTGCTGTGCTGATCTTTTCACAGACGGCAGGTGGAGGAGACAATAAGATAAGACATAACTTTATTAACCCCCCTGCCGGGGAAATTAGGAAGGGTTTGTGTTGTGTACTCCTCATACATTGTGATTCCTGGCAAACCTAGCTGACACTGAAAAATGCCACCTGGAGTCGTGAGCTTTCCCATGCTCTCCTGTGCTTTAGCATACGTTTGTCTGTAAATCTTCAGCTTTTGTAGCTCTTCTCCACAGAATTTATGCTGTGTTGTTTGAGGACAGCATTGGCTCGTGTGGTGGTGATTCCCAATCTGCTTAGATGTTCAAATAATTTGATAATTTGATTGTTCATCGGATATTGTACAGCTATTGATCAGATTACAGAGAACATGAAAAACACCATGTCCTCCAAATCCTTTTGAAGTTTGTGTAGGAGAGAATTCTCCAGTTCTTCTGGGGAACTCTTCCACAGCATGAAACACTTCCTTCAATAGCAAAGGCATCTAATAGGCTCTAATAAGGCTCTAATAGCATCCCATTAGAGCAGGCATGTTAAACTGATTCCATAAAGAGACATGTGGCTTCAGGTTTTCGTTCCAACCAAGGAGGAGCACACCAGGCTGGAATGAATTAATCAGCTGATCTCAGTCTTCAGCTGATTACTAAGTGATCCCTTGACGTTGATTGGTTGGCCTGGTTTGCTCCTCCTTGGTTGGAATGAAAACCTGCAGCCACACGGCCCTTTATGGAATCAGTTTGACATGAGAGGATTGAGTGCCTCAATAAGACCATTATGCTGCACCATCAGCCTACTTTTACCTCTTTTAAATGAAGCTGAGAGTACTATAAATAGGAACATGAACTATATATATATATATATATATATCCAGCCTCTAATCAATGTGTTTCAGTGTGCTGGTGTGCTAAGTTACTTACTGCAACATCCGTAACATTAAGCTCTGATTACCATCTCTTTGGAATAATTGCAACACTTTAACCCTGACAAGTAGTTGAAAACATTTGATACGCATCCTCCCAGAATAGACACCATATGGGACATATGGGAGAATTAGGCTAACATCCCGGAAATGTTCACTTAATGGCCTCTCTTTTGCTTTTAGGCTGCTGAATGTGATATGATTTCCTATTGCTCCTTCAACTTTTAACTTTTATCACTCTACAAGTGTATGTGTCAGCCTGATTTGGCACCTGTGATGCCTGGCTGAATTTTTTTTTCAGACGAATGCTTAAATCTATGCATATTACACCTAAATAACACCATAAAAACAATTTGCATCTTCAAGATTAAACACTACCCACTAGGATGAGACATGATGACAATGTTAAACACAAACACTTGTATACTGTCCCAATCCGACACCCGCAGACTTGCATTAAACTGCTCTATTAGCTGGCCTGCCCAGGCCCAGGAGTCTATCCATTTGGCTCCAGTGTTATGGTTCTCTGGGAAATGCATGGCTGGCTTGGTTGTAGTAGCTGCAGTGGTGCCAATAGGCAGTTAGAGTCCTGTGGTGCAGGACAGACAGTGGAGACTAATACAGGACACAGCGGCCAAGGCTGTGAGATAGGATCGCAGGGAGAGCCATTTCTGTGGGATGGAGGCTGAGATGACCAAACACAGTGGGAGGCCTCAGGCTCTGAGCTCAGGAGCAGTTCTACAGAGCTGAATGATGAGGCAGAGATATACAGCAGTTTCCACTCCAGCCAAACAAAGCAGCTTACTCCAGTAACTGTGTGTCTTTAGGCTGGATTCATTAGGGATTTACCGGAGCCAGTCAAGGCTGGGTCTCATTTATTTGTTGGGCCTTTATTTCAGTACTAATTTACACTGTACTCACCAAGTTCATTGATGTGATCTGGGAAAGTGGTGACATCACTAAAAAGAAGTCAAAGGTCAACAGCAAAACAATGACCCAAGCTGCCTGTTGTAAATATCCATTACAGTTTCGAACCACTTCCTGCTTCCGCTTTGACCCTCTGTACTTACTGTAGCTATCTGCACACAGTTTTTCTGTGTAATGAACGGTGTTGGGAGTAACGTGTTACTGTAATTCTGTATACTTTTGGCAGTAACTAGAGATGTAACTACTTTTTAAAATTCAATAACACAATTACAATTGCTTGTACAATTTACAATACTTTTGTTTTGCATGAAAATAGTGAACAACTGTAGAGGATAGCAGACAACCACAGCCTATTCCTTGGATTTTCTGGTTTGTAATCATTCTAATATAAACTGAAGAAACTTGGGTTCATCAAATGCAATAACAACTGTGGCAAAGATCGTTGTGTTGCGTTGTGTGGTTCTTCTTCTACCAAGAGCAGGAAGGAATGGGTTAATTAGTTGCAACATTAAGTGATGAGAGCTAGTTCAATCAGGAGACACAAGTGAATGAAGTAAAGATATTTGTTTATTATGACAGATTATATGTGCTAATTAAGTCTTATGAGAAAGTCTCCATGGAGTCCAGACCCTGGTGATGGTGGTGGCTGATGACCCTGTTGACTAATGACGATGATGAAATGATGAAGCTGAAGATCTGCGAAGACAGGTGATGGGGAGGTGGAGTGGTGTGCATTGCTGCAGCATGAAAGAACAGAATCATACTTAAAAAGCAGCGGGGACATGATAGGCTAACAGAGGAGGTGTGTCGCTATGCTATTGGACAGATGTGACCAGCTGATGAGAACAGCTGATATCTTAATTGACAGCCCCAGACAATGACAGCAGAGGAATCATGAGTGAGCATGCATGAGAGGAGCAAATGTGGGATGAAATGAGAAATAAGCTACAGGCCCAAGCAAGCAAAAGAACAGTCTTTCAGTCCTGACTGAACTTCTGCTAGAGCTTCATTAGTCCTGATCAGATACTTTGGTTGAAAGTGAAATGCTATGAACATCCTGCATTATCTAAATGAAAACACAATAAACTGCTGAATTGACATGCCCTTTTATTTGCAGCATATGTACACATCACTAACACATTATGCTTCGGTTGTGATTTAGAGAGACGCTACAGGAGAGTGAGACAATTGGTAGGAGAGGGTTATTATGTAAATGGCAGTGCATGCCCCTGTGCCTCCTGGGCACACTTATGCCTGGCAGATTTGTCATGCTGGCCCACGTAGCTTTTCCCTCCATGTGATACGCTGAAATCCATGCTGCATATTTTACAAAGAACACGACTTTGAGCAACGTTGCTCTTCACTGAGTGCTGGTAAGCCTCCTCCCATTTGATGAGATAGCTTTTTCTGCAGTTATCCATCCCTCTCATGATCTTTCTTCTTGTTCTTGTTGTTTGTTTTTATTGGCAGGCGATGTTTCAGTGAATGACTCCTCATCAATACATGTTACAGATAATAGACTGATAGATGTACTAGAGGGGGAATGTAGCAAACAAATCAAATAGGTGGTTAATTCCTCCCAACAACATTACAGACAACCTTTTTTTTATTTATTAATGGGAAAATATATTTGAACGGGCAGACAGCAGGGGAGAATTGTAAAATACAGGAGAATCCTTGTAAAAATGGGATGGTTGACAGGTCTGCATTACAAGTGTAGCTTATAGATGAGAAGCTGCCCTCTGGTGGTCAGGAGTATTAATAACTCTTATCACGACTGATGATGAGTACAATGATTACAATTTGACAGTCGACTTGTTGTTAGAGGAACTTTCTCATCATGGTTGTAATAATAAACAGAAGTTCAGGAACAATCATGTTTAATCACACTTAAAAAAAACAAAACAATGTTGACTGTCAGTTGGAAATGGGAAACAAATAGCAGTCTCTTCTGCTAAAATCTGATGTTTTGTTGACCAATCCATTCAACAGGACCTTCTCACTACACAGACTTTGATGCTTTGAAATAACATCACCTGACGTCCTCGTTAATCCCATCATAACTACAGCCACTAGAGGGATGGCCAAACATGCCAACAATGTCAATACTTACTGCTCCCCATTCCCAGAATCCTCAGTTTCCATTCACGCTTAAATAACCTTCAACACCAACTGTAGAGAAGTTGGGACATTTTGAAAAACAGAATGTAAGTAGGACCCCTTCATTTCCATTTTTAAGGCACTAATGATAATAAGAACTGCAAGAGAACATGCTAACATTATAACATTACTGTAAGTAGAATGAGGGGATAAAACGTTACGATTATGCATTGTTCAACATGACTGTAATTGCATGCTGAAAAAGAGGATTATAATTACGCGTTGCTCTATGAATACAGCCAAATGTCTATCTAAATTACCTTCTGACGACAAAATAAACAGCGATTTTATTTGAATCAACATATACCGTGAAAGTTATTAATAGCAACACTATCTGCACCAAAATGCACTGTGACAGTAACATTATGCAACAACGGTAATGCCGATGTAGCGTTCGTCATATAGCGTAATAGCTTAAGAAGCTAGCTAGTTAGCCAGCTCTTCGACAAAATCAAATAAGTATAAAGTAAAACACTAACCAAGTAGTTTTGCCTAAATTGCACCAAACCTTAAGAGATGGCAGATCAGAAAAAAGGGCCATATGAATAATATTAATAACAGTGATTTAATTTTTTGTCCTGATGGTATTGTCAGATCAGGAAGAAAGGTTAAATGTTTCATTGGAAAGCAATTGCAAATAACATACTTTATCTTCAGTTTGCACTTAGTTACTTGTTATTTTTATAGCATGCTAGAATAAACTCAAACAATTGACTGAGAGAAACTGCGTCTAAACGCCAATTGCAACCTTTGGAAAACAAGGAGCAATGGAAACTATGCACAATTTACATTGATAAGCTCAAAGTTGCCACTAGCTTCATGTATCCTTTTACTGCCACTCGTTAATATTTCCTATGTGAGCCTTGCACTTCAGCAGCAGTCTTATATGATCCAGTGCTGAGCTGCAGCAGTCCAGCCCTGTTTGCTCAGCTGCCTCTCCACCCTCAGGTGGCCACACCTGGGCCACTGAGGGGCCACTGTTGACTTTGGCAAGATCATGCTATCTAACAGAAGGCTGTACTGACCAACAGGAATGACTCGGATTCCAAATACGGACAAACAAGACAGCAAAAGGAAGAAAAATGTTGCATGGTTTTATTTTTTTTCATCTTCAATCATCTAATACCAACCTAAAGGAAAACACATACACACACCGTTTGTTGCTCATGTGCTCAAATGTAACTGAAATCAATGCAGGATGAATTGCAATTACTTTTCCTCTAGTGCAACCATCAGGTCAGCATTTCAGTTTGTCCAATAGCGTGTATGTATGTATATGGTCAATTCACAATGTTCAGTGATTATAACCATGATTAGATTAGATAGACTTTATTCATCTCACACTGGAGAAATTTACGTTTACAGAAGCTCTTCAGAACACACAAGGGGGGTGCAAACAACAAATCGAGGTGCAAATAAGAACAATAAGTTACAACAGTGCCAACTACAAAAACAATTTACTTTTTTTACTTCTACTTTTTTAAAAATAATAATAAAAAAAAAGCTCTTCTATGTACGGTAAGTATAAGGAAACAGAAAGTGTCATTTTGCTCAGCAGTAGTGGATCTGGAGTAGCAGTGTGTTTGGGTGTTTGTAATCAGAGCGGAACAGAGGTTATATATATATATATATATATATATATATATATATATATATATATATATATATATCTTATATTTATGAGAGGTTGTGTATGGTTGGAAGGGTGAAAGGGGTAATGCAGCAAGGGATGACACTCCGTGTCAACTCTGTCGGAGAAATTGTAATGATGGGAGGGAGATGTGGGATAGACTGAAGGTCAAAAACAGATTTTATCTTCATAAAAAACAAAACATTACAGCCTTTCCGCAGTGTCGTGCCAGGAGTCACAAGAGGACACAAGGCAGGTAACAGACTGCTTTCTCCCTGCAGTGGACAGCAGCTCTGCCTTCGCCTGGCCTCAACAGCTTTCTGTGCAGCCTCTCCCGGTTCCACATGCTGCACTGGTGAAAGGCTTCTTTTTCCCCTGCTAAAGCTATGTGTAGGGTTGCCAACTTCACTTGTACAAAAACGGCCACAGATGGATAGTGGTGGGGTTGTTTTGTTTAAGAACAGATTAAACCCAATATTTACTGGTGTTTTGGGGTGTCTCCAGATTGCAGCTACCAACATCTCTCAGCTCTTTCTGCAAACAAACATGTCCAACTTTCAGATGTCTTGGAAGTGCAACATACAAAATCATCCAGTTTGAAAAGCACTAAAATACTCACTCCAAGTTCATTCAAAGCTGAGTACAAAAGAGTTTGCACTTTCACCACACTTAGAAATTGAAGCTTGGAGAAAAGAACTTTAGTCACTGAATCAGCAACACTGGATATCTTGGATCATCTGCAGCACTAAGTGTGTGGCTTCACAGATGGCAGCTCACCTGGTAGGGCGTGCACCCTATGTACTAAAGGTGTATCCTTACTGCAGTCGCCCGGGTTGGATTCCAACATGTGACACTTTGCTGGACCTCGTACCCTGTTTCTACCACCTTTGCACTCTGTCACTTTCCTCTCTCTGACAAAAAAAGCTAAAAAAATAATCTTACAAAAAAAACCTAAAACATTTCAAAATGTATATTAACACATATAATTTAATCTCTTATGGCCACATTTTAGGCTAAACTTGTGAACGACTGAGCCTATACCTGTTACCAGTGAACCTGTTTACCTGTTGACTATTCCAAACAGGTGTTTCCATTTATCTATCTTTTTATACAGTATATAATAGTGCCATACTGTCTTGGGCAAAGTGGCATAGTGGTGAGATTAGTAGCAACAAATCAGGAAAGTAAGAGTATTATGATACCATCAGATATAACAAGTATACACCAGAATATCAAGATATGATATTATACATTATGAAATTAACAGTATAACACACCATCTGTTGTCATGGAAGCTGTCTTCAGTTCAAGTGTCTAGTCTAGTCTTCTTCTAGACAAATTACTTTCTTCTGATTTGCTTATTTTCTAAAGTTACTTAACATTTGGCCAATTGGCAAAGAGCCACAAGGTATGCTTGCACTGTATGTAGCCCACCTCTGGGTAACAACACCTCACTTGAAGGAGCTAAGCTTTGTGCACAATGACCATAACACAACACGAGTAAATTCAGTTAACTGCAACTTTAGTTTACCAACGAACAGCAAAACAATATAACATCACCAATACAAATCTCCATGGATATAGAAAAAAAAATAAAACTAGGCACTTTAAACAAAAAAAGCTTCCTGAGTTGTCCTTATATGGAATTTCTCCACAGTTTCAGTTCAGTGTCTGATGATGATAGTAAAAATCAGGTCATTGTCAAATCTGCTTGAGATCAGATCAGATTGAGGTCTAATCTGTCAGAGTCTTGGACAAGTATATGTGTTAATATACCAATCCAGGTGACTGGCACAGTCCTACCAGAAGGCAGATAGTTCATCTGCTGGTTCAGTGGCAGAAGCAAGCCTGGTTCCTGGGAATGAAGCTTAGAAACTCAATCAATTGCTGGATCTTCTTCACAGGCTATTTTCAATCAATGAAAGACTTGACCTGCATTTACAAACAGGCTCATAGTCTCTGTTCCACTTTCCTTTATATTTTATGTCTCTTATGTTGTACAACATCATACTGGACCATAACAAAATCAAAGTAAGATTTTTTTTTCCTTCCTTTTGTACTTCTTGTTAATTTAAGTAGAGTGGAAATGGGTGAAAACAAAAGATTTGTCCTAGTCATAATAACTGTTATCTTTCATAGCATAAATATAAGCATTAAAACTTAATAGCTGTATATAACTTCCTATCCATTCCTATTTTAACCCATTTTGTTCAGCTGGGTTACATTTACATGCAGTGACCATAATTTCAAAGGCTTGTTAATAATGTTACCTGAAAGCCTGACCAGTTGCCACAAAGTTAGTTACCGTATCCCACAATCTCATATTCTTAATACACAAACATTCACATACACAGGACATAGGCTCCACATCCTGTTGATACTTCACAGAACATGTGTTTTCTATTTGTCTCACTCAGTGCGGCCTCTTCCAGGTCACTATGACACAAAGACTAGAATAAGAGAATATATACACCTAAGTAAAATGATAACTAATGTTTTTATTTTCACAGTTCTTTGAACCCCAAAGGATCTATTTTAGTCTATGGTTAAGCATGGAGAGCTGCCTTTGAACCTGGCTGGTGGAAAGGGTGGTGCTGGGACATGTAGTGAGTTGTAGCTTTCCAACACTGGTTGATATGTTGTGAAGGGTGAGGGGTGGCTGTCCTCTGAAGTTTGGGGGTTTACTGAGAGATGGGAAGGTAGCCATGTTCTACTTGATGGGGAGGAGAACTGAGTCTCAAGAAGAAGTGGGAATGTGGAAGAGGTGGTGGATGAGGATTTAGACACAGTGTCTTAGCACACAGAGTTGAAGACAGGAGAAAAGGGAGATGCGATTGAAATCCTCCCTGTTCATCATGAGGGTGCTGATGTAGCAAGTACACTTAGACTAAATTATAGCTTTAAAAGAGATTAGCATAAAGATAGCATTTGGGACTAGGCCTTCAGAAGGTGGGTTCAACTCTCGGAGGTAGTGGTACAATAAAACACAACAGACAGCAGATGCAGTTGGTACCAAATATTAATGCATATTATCATCACAGTATATACAGTGACCCCAATATTTTTTACAATCTGCAGAGAAAATTAATTAAATAAGACATTGCACTTGACACGTCTGATGCATCAACGACATTCAAATTAACATCAATCTCAGATGTAGCCAATAGGGCAGCGGTTCCACACACAGTGTTGCGTATCGCAAGGCACAGAGTTCATAGAGGATGAGGAAAAAAACAATCCAGCATGTGCGCCGCAAGGGTAGAGTCCAATATGTCCACTGTCTATGTTCAAAGTGCGAGTGTGTGTGTGTGTATGGGTGTAAGAGAAGGTGAGGGGGGAAGAAGGCGAGGTGAGGGGGGAACAAGGCGGCCAGAGTCTCCTACCAGACCAGGAGAGCTCTTAACTGGGACTGCTCGGCTCCAAATCAGTGTCTAGCTCGCCATCAATTCGATTCTGCATCCATACAAACACCTGGCCTGTACAATATAGACAGGACCATATTTCAATAGAACATTTCACTAACTAGCTAGATTCAATGTACACCATAATTAATACATGATTCATCTGTTTGCATCTGTTTAAGGACATTATCAATCCATAAATAAGCATAACAAATCTTCACAAATAAATGTCACTCATTTCTTAAATAACATGAGTGAAAATAGTATTTGTTTGTAGCGTCCAACCTGTAGCAACCGCTCCGCACGCTTCCCCTCACCTTCTGAGTGAGAGACAGGGCGGAGAGCTTGTAACGCGCTCCGAGCGACGCGATTGGACAGCCGCGACCTCCCAACACATCATCACCGGAACTTACGCACTCCTCTGGCGGACTTTGTTATATTAATAACAATAGATAATAGATTTAGAATAGATTACACTGGGGCGTTGCGTTTGAAATCTCATGGTGACTGAGTCGATGATGTGGATGACGGTAGAATGTAAACAATGACAACAACAGTGTGCAATAACTCCCAGGGCAGATACTATAGTCTCAGTCCTACTGCCATCAGTTACATTTTGGTAGTGCAAATACATTCCTTCACAGGGATGACACCACTTAGAGTTAACAAAGACAGCAAAACCTCTTTGTCTCATTTTTCTATTCTGTTTCCCCTCTGTCTGCCTGCACTAGCGTGGAGCTGGTTCAAGTGGACTGTCCATTATATTCCCATTCAGCAACGTCTCCATGAAGCAGAGGAAACTGCATTTCCTATAGGCACACTGGCTACTCACTAAGTCCATTAGTTCAATTCAATTTATTTGCATAGCGCCGAATCACAACCAACGTTGTCTCAGGACACTTTCCATATGCAGCAGGTACAGACCAAACTCTTTATCTACAGAGACCCAACATTCCCTCATTAGCAAGCACTTGGCGACAAGTTCATCTGTCTTGTTGGCCAGTGACCTTGAGTTCCCCATAGTGATCAATGAAAGAAACAGTTTAAATTTTCTGTCACTCTCCATCTTTTCTCTGATTGTGACAGGATATCTTCCACAGCACAGGGGGAATCTCTGGTTAAAGATGTGCTGGCTGGCACTCATGTGTCACCCAATGTGATCAAACAGCATTGGAAGGTGCAAACAAGAACAATGCAATTGTGCAAATGGGTAAAAACAAAAAGAATTGAAAAAATAAGGTTTCCTATGTACAATGAATTTCAGAGAAAAGTGTTTTGCTTAACAATAATATAACATAACTATGGCAAAGAGTATAAAAATACCTTGTAGTGCAAGAGAAGTGGCTTATAGATCTTTACAATCACAGAGGAGGTAGATGTGGTTGATAAAGTGACACTGATTCCAGGTATTAGCAGATTCAGAGGTTATTGCACATGATAACTATACATATGAGTTGTACAGTCTGATACTGGTGGGAATGAAAGACCTGCGGTAGCACTCCTTCCTGCACTGAGGGTGCCTCAGTCGGCCACTGAAGGAGCTGCTCAGCTCCTCTACAGTCCGGTACAGTGGGTGAGAGCTGTTGTCCATGATGGCTGTGAGCTTGGCCAACAGCCTCCTCCCACCCACCTCCTCCACAGAGTCCAGTGGGCAGCCCAGGACAGAGCTGGCCCTCCTGACCAGCTTATTCAGTCTCTTTCTGTCCCGCTCTGTGCTGCCCAGAGCCCAGCAGACAGCGTAGAGGATAGCAGAGGCTGCCAGAGTCATAAAAAGTCCTGAGCAGGGGTATGCACACTCCGAAGGACTTCAGTCTCCTCAGGAGGTGGAGGCGACTCTGGCCCCTCAGGGAGCCAGTGTTGTGGGACCAGTCCAGTTTATTGTTGAGGTGAACACCCAGGTACTTGAAACTGTCCACTGTCTCAATGTCCTCCCCCTGGATGTTCACTCCATGATGACCGGCCAGTACTCCAGTTCATTCCCCTCTGACACACAGCCCATGATGGCGGAGTCATCAGAGAACTTCTGAAGATGGCAGCTGTCTGTGTCGTAGGTGAAGTCCGTGATGAAGAGGAAAGGTGAGAGGACAGTGCCCTGGGGTGCTCCCGTGCTGCAGACTACCACCTCTGACTCACAGCTGTGCAGTCTCATGTACTGTGGACGGTCAGTGAGGTAGTCGATGGTCTAGGCAGCCAGATGTCTATCCACTCCCGCGTCCTCCGGCTCCCCCCGCCAGCAGCACCGGTCTGATGGTGTTGAAAAGCTGGAGAAGTCAAAGAGCATGACCCTCATAGCGCAGCTGGTGGTCTCCAGGTGGGTGAGCACCCATTGCAGCAGTTAGATGACGGACGGGTGGAGCTCACCACGGAGCGGAGGTGGCTGATTTATTTATTGGTAAATTAGTGTGCTGATGTTGAGATTGGATTCCATTTGATCTGGACATCTAGCAATAGTTGTGAATTGGATTTATTTTTAGAAGAAACGTAATGATTGGTCACAATGGGAAATGTTCCACTGTTTCAATGAAAATATTTGAAGAATTGGATCCAATTACTTCATACAAACACATTGTCAGAAATTTCTGGAAGGACCGATGAACTCGGATGTTAAGTCCTCCCTCTGCACATTTCTGCATCTTCATGGATATGGTAACTGTCAATCATTGCTATTATTCCCAGTGTGCTGAAAACTCCAAATATGACAAAGAAAGGAAGCAGGAGGGTGTGTTAAACTTGAGTGTGTGTGTGTGTGTGTGTGTGCGCGCACACGTAAATGTTTTTCTTAGCTATTAAAGATCTTTTCTGATATAAACACCTCCCTTGTTGGGATTCGTAGTCCTCTTGGGGACCAAAGCAGTATAATGTAATTTCTGAGGTCATGGTTAAGGTTAGGGTTAGGTTTCGGTCAACTCAAATTGCACTTTTCTCTCTAATCCTCCTATTCATTAATATACATATTTAGAAAAGGAACATTATGCAAATTATGCCCCAGATTAGATAGCAGAGCTGGTAATTTGATATGAAATAGAATTCTGTGCACATGAACAAGTCACCTAAGGCAACAATATTTCAACTTGGTTTAATCTAATTATAGAGCAAACAATGAAACCTCCTTTGGGTTGCCTTTCCTGTTTTCTCCAGGCTGCATTGTGGCCTGTGGTGCAGAATGGCTGCTGAGACTTATTCACCTCATGCCACTAGTAGATGACTGATGTTTGATTTGCTCTGACGCTGATTTGAAACCATGTAAAGACATGAGATTTTCTTGAGTACTGAGCTGAGTCTATAATATAATAGACTGTGACTAACAAATATTTACTTCAAATCTGCATTCAGAAGACTTCTGAAAACTCATAATTTAAACATGATCCTCCAAACAAGGCTGTTGTTTTTGACCCTGCTAAAGACACAGTAGATCCAGTGGCGGTAAAATATTCATGTGTCTTCATTTTCATTTGGACTGCGGCTGCTGTCAACCCTTAGCAGAGAAGTCTGGAGGAGGAGGGTGGGGGGATAACAATTGGAAGTTGTTGGACAGAAAGAGGCTGTCACAGCTGATCCTGCCTGGGATGCAGTGTGCTCAAACAATGACTCCTTCCCTCTGCCAACAGATATTAAATACAGTAACTGCCTGTCACAGTAGCTTCATTTGGCCATCCTGCCAGATGCCAGCTGAAGGAAAAACTCCACACAAGAGACATTTATGAGGCCACCTTTGTTAACCAAAAGCCCGACAGTGCATCCATCCAATTTCCTTGTGTCAATGTGGGCTGTTTAATAGAGAAAGCAGGCCTTCAAGTGGATGCGCTGTCTTCCTGAAGATCTCCAAAGAGCTTCAGCAGAATCCTGACTTGAAAATAGAATAATAATTTTTTGTAACAAATATAATGACTTCAACTTAATATTCTCAAAGAGAAAACTGAACTTTTCCTAAAATCCCTCTGAGCTGGCTTTTTACAAGACATCTGGGTCATGAAATAGGCCTGCCAGGACTCAAGGATGACGCTAATGGAAAGTTAAGTGACAAGTGGTCATTTAAGACAGACATGCCTGGCTCTAAATCTGGTAACTACTAATACTCCCACATTCCAGGATGTGGTGTGGAAGTTTGCAGCACACAGCACTGTCAATTCAGGAAGCAAAGAACAAAGGGACTTGAAATGTACATATTTTATAGGTTGTGTTTAATTAACCAAAATAGGAAGGTTGATGACCATGATGTTGATGCAGGAACAATATAGAAACTTTGCTAACAGAACTATTTCTACTTGTACATATAATCAGAAAAAGATGCAATGCAAAGACTCTTTTAGTAGACAATGAAGAAAAAAATCTGGCTGCTAATTACTGGCATTTCTGACAAAAGTTAGAATAGTAAGAACTGTGACAAAGTCAGGCAAATGCTGCACACCCAAGTGGGGGTGTATGAAGAGGTTATCACCCTGCTGCATGCTAAAGAGGCAGCCGCCTCAAACTGAGCTGCCACGTGGGAATCGAGCATGCCTGAAAATCCCAGAGAGCTCCAGGGAGCTCCACAGAAGAGAGAGAGGCATATCAGCCAGCCAAGCTGTGTCTGGGACGAACTAATCAATTAATTGACAAATTGACTAATGCATCACAAATTCTACTTTAGCCTCCAAGCCTCTGTATGTGCTGATGAGAATATTTTAATTGACTGCTGAGTCAAACGGGCACGGACACAATGTAAAGATTTTTGCAGGCATCTGTAGCTTAAAAGCCAAGGACAGTCAGTCGTCAGCTGAGCAGAGGATCATTCACCATGCAGGTGCACAGACACAACTAAATATAACTGACTGTTTTCTTAGTTAGGAAATAGGTACTGTATATTATTCAGCAATGTTTGTAAAGACTGAAGCCCGGAGACTGTGAGACTGTAACACCATCTACACTTAAACATGTAGATGTTTTATGTTTTTATGCAGTCAGTGCATGATAAGGTTCTATTCAAAAGCCAAGATGCATTGTATTAAGTCAGTTATAAAATATCTCAAGTTAGGATTTTTCTTGAATTTACAAGTTTTTTAAACTGGAATATGCAGAAGGTGTCATGTTGAAGCCTTATCTGATTTTGGCCAAATAGCTTATATTTAAAATAAAATATAATTTTTTGTGTTTTAATTGTTGTGTTCTCTTTGGGTGTTGGAACAAATCACGACAGCTTCTACACTGTAAAAAAAAAATCCGAAAAATACTGGCAGCTGTGGTTGCCTGAAAAATCTTGTAAAAAATACAGTAAAATGTGAACAGCATGACGGAATAACTTGTGCATTTCACTGGGCTTCCATGTGAAATTATTTATAACAAAATGTAAATTTTACAGGTATGCAATGTACAATAATCAGTACAAAATTGTTCATTTTTGCAAAATTATTTCTATTGGCTAAATGACAGAATGATGAGAAAAGGATTTTTTTTAGACAATTTTTTATTACTTTCTTGAGTACATACATTTCATTAGTATTTGGTAGTGTAGTGAAGGCTCATAGACTTTTAGATTTAAACTTAGAGTTGTTTGTTCAGTAGCCCCGCCAATGTAATAATGCCCACAAACGTAATAAACCACAAACGTTATAAAAATATGGAGCTTTTAATGTAATAATCCTGCAAATGTAATACACTTTCCACAAACGTAATAGCCGCTGCCTACTACAACGTAACACGCGATTTCCCACAAATGTAATAACTGTTACATTTGTCGAGATTTATTACATTTGTGGGGAAGTGAAAATCTTCAACTTTCAATGTTGTAATAACTTCCCACAAATGTAATAATGCAATGAATAATGGCTGATGCTGCTGTCTCCCTAAGCCGGAGGATATCTCTCTCTCTCTCTCAGAGCGCGGTGTGCGGTTATTAATTCAATCGATAAACTTTTGGATTCTTGCCTATTGACTGATAAGTGTTGTGTTTACAAATGAGTAATAAATCCAGATTTCTTCATAATTTCACAGGATTTTTTTTATTCTGTCAGTATCAGCCCTGTCAGCAAACAGGTAGGGGGGAAACCCTCCGACCTAACTTTTTTTTTTAACTTCTCATAACAATCTGTAGACTGTTAATGTTGCAGAGGTGCAGTCATAGGTGGCAGATGAGGCTGAGGATAGGGAGGCTAATATGAATAAAGAAAGAAAAATCTTCCCAAGAATCCATCAGAAAACTCACACCAAGTGAGTGGATGTGTTTTATAGCTTTGTTTTTTAGCTGAGTAACTTTATTGAGTTACTGACACTGCACCGCACACTGTGACGCCTCCTGACGCTCCCACAGCGTCTGAATGTGTTACGAATCAGGTTAAGAGGCTCAGGTGCAGACAACATACTCAGCAGACCAAACGTTCACAAGAACGAAAGAGAGTTACAAAAGCTACGACTGTGACTGAGATTCAGATACTATGAGCCGATACTACTGACACAAGGTAAGTTTACAGTCTGGCATCGTGTAGTGGTCTGCTGGCATCTTTTAAGGGAGGCTGAAACAATGACAGAGGCAGAACCACTCCCCGCTGCAGCTGGAGACACTCAATGATCACTGATCGGCTGCGCCTGCCCACGCTCACTCACTCTCCCTGTCTGCCGTCACCTGTATGGGAAAAGAGGGAGAAGGAGAAGAGAGGGAGAAGCTCCGCTAGGTGGAGCCAGAGGTGGAGGGCATGACAGAATGAGCCTCTTTTTAGAAGGTTTGGTTCTTCTTCTTTTAATTAGTATTATTTTTTAGTAATACAAATGATAAAGAACATTGAAATGTTAAATAAATAAATAAATAAAATGTATAGGCCTATCTCATCCAGCCTGTATAGTAACAATGATTCCACAACTAAAATGTTAATATTTTAATATACAATTGGTGTCAGGCCGGGACTGAATAGAGGACTCAGGTGCAGAGTGGCAACGTAACAGGCTTTTATTGTACACACAAAAACAACCAGTGACCTCTTCGATGAACGTGAAAGCAAGTGGCTATGAAACTTATTCTAGATTGACACGTCCTGGACCAGGTAGTGGCCAGAACATGAGGGAACAAATTAACCTATAAGAAAAACAACACAAAACGCTCTGAAGAGAGGGATCGAGGCTATAAAATTTAGAAAACAGATATCGCTCCAGAAGGAGGAAAAATAACAAAACTATCAACAATTATCTCTGAAAATTATGAAACAAAAAGCGCTCACAAGGAGGATAATGATTAGGCTACGAGGTAATTTCGATACTGGACTATTAGGCTAAAACAACTGAAAAACTCTCACAAGGAGGACTATGAAATATCTAGGACAATGACTACTAAACCTGAACAACAAAAAAACACTCACAAGGAGGACTATGATTATACAAGGAAATAACTAAGGAACTCAAAAACTCAGAACTAGACTATGAAAATTTTCAAAACACAAAACGCTCACGAAGAGGATCAAAGGCTTACTTGGCAACTTGAACTATGGCTGTGGATCTTGGGGGGCACGGGTGAAACGACCATCTGACGAAAAACACACTGGCACGGGACAAGGGAGACGCAGACTATTTAAACACATGGAGGGTAATAGGCAACAGGTGGAGACAATAGGTAATCAGGAGGACGCACCAGTGACACATGAGGGAGGGCAAGTGCTCTGAAACGAGAGGAGAGTTAGGTTCACAAAATAAAAACAGGAAATAACAAGACAAAAACCCAAGACGGGACAAACCTCACCGCGGTGTGACAGAACCCCCCCCTCTAGGACCGGCTACCAGACGGTCCAGGCTGGTCACGATGCCGTCTATTAAAGTGCGCAATGAGCGTCTTGTCCTCTATGAAACGGGAGGGGACCCACTGTCTTTCTTCCGGGCCGTAACCCTCCCAGTCGACGAGGTACTGTTTACCCCGGCCCCTGTTGCGCACCGCCAACAGGCGATTCACCTTATACACGAGCCCCCCATCCAGCATCTCCGGAGGAGGAGGGGGAGGGAGGGTTGGGACCATGGGGCTCTCCTTGGCAGGCTTAACCTGGCTGACATGGAAGGTGGGGTGGACCCGGAGGGAGCGTGGCAGGCGGAGACGGACAGCGGCCGGGCCGATGACTTTAGTGACGGGGAATGGTCCGACAAAACGTGGTGCCAGTTTCTTCGAGGGGACCCGAAGGTGCAAATCCTTTGCCGAGAGCCACACCTTCTGTCCGGGTTGGTAGGCAGGTGCCGGGCATCTAGCAATCGCTGCAATACGACCGAGACGTGCTTCTTGTGTGTCTCGATGTCAGGTGAATAAATAAGGATGTCGTCAAGGTAAACATAAACAAAATGATCTATGAAATCTCTTAAAACGTCGTTGATCATGGCTTGGAATACAGCAGGGGCATTGGTCAGACCGAATGGCATAACTAGATATTCATAGTGGCCACTGGGGGTATTGAACCCTGTCTTCCACTCGTCACCCTCCCTGATCCTAACTAGATGATAAGCATTCCTCAGGTCTAATTTAGTAAAGACTCTGGCCTGTTGGAGCTGATCAAAGACGGTGGACATGAGCGGAAGTGGATAGCGATTCTTAACGGTTATGTCATTTAACGGGCTGTAATCTATACAGGGTCTGAGGGATCCGTCCTTCTTGGCCACAAAGAAAAACCCCGCCCCGGCCGGGGAGGATGACGGGCGGATTAGACCCGCCCTAAGAGAGGTTTGAATGTATTCATTCATGGCCGCTCTCTCAGGGCCGGAGACCGAATACAGTCGGCCCTTGGGAATGGTGGAGCCGGGGATGAGGTTTATGGCGCAATCATATGGTCTATGAGGAGGGAGTGACATAGCTTTGGTCTTACTGAATACCTCACGGAGGTGGTGGTAGCATGCGGGCACGGATGTCAGGTTGGTCTCGGCGTCTGTGGTGACATGAAAAGAGACATGGTTAATGGCAGACGTGTTATTTCCTTGAACTGTGTTGACCCCGCAGTGATCGCTACAGTCATGCCCCCACCCCCTTATAGCCCCAGTTTTCCAGTCTATGTGTGGGTTGTGTCTGCATAGCCATGGATATCCGAGAACCAGAGTCTGTGATGTGGATCTGAACAGGAGAAAGTTAGTACATTCCTTGTGCCCGCTTATAAGCAGTTCCAATGGCTCAGTGGTGTGCGTGATAAAAAATAGTTCTTTGCCGTCTAGGGCCCGGGCCCGAACAGGGGTGGGCAACGGCATGGACTTTAACCCCAGCTGGGTGGCCAAACCCCAGGACATTAGACTTTCATCGGCCCCTGAGTCAATAAGCGCTTTGAGACTAGTGGTGGTGTTACGGTGGATTACCTTGACCGGGGTGAGGGCTCGTGGAGATCGGTCCGGCGTCGCGACCGCACTCTCCGGTTTAAGTTTCTTGGTGGGGCATGAGGCTATGAGATGACCAGCCTCCCCGCAATAGAAGCACCGACCTTCCATCAGCCGACGCCGGCGCTCCTCAGGGTTTAACCGCGCCCGGCCGAGATGCATGGGTTCGGGACCTCCACTCGAGGAGGCGGGGAAATGTGAGTCTGGGAGCGAGGATCGGGGTTCCAGCCACACCGGTGCCGGAGCGCGTGCGAGTCTTTCCTCTGTGAGCCGATTTCCTCGGCAATGCTTGAGCTCTTGTATTCGGTTGTCGGTGCGGATGGCCAGAGCGATGAGCGAATCCAAGTCAGGAGGCAAGTCCAGCGGAACCAGCATCTCCTGGATGGATGAAGACAGCCCTTTCAAAAACACGTCGTATAACGCCGTGGAATTCCACCCACTCTCTGCCGCCAGCGTGCGGAAATGAATGGCGTAGTCGCAGACAGAATTTTTGCCTTGTTTCAGTCCACTCAACTCACGAGCCTTCTCCCTGCTGGTTGTCACCGGATCGAATGTCCTCAACAACGCCTCTTTAAAGTCATTGAGTGCGTTACACAGAAGTGAGTCGCGATCCCACTCCGCCATAGCCCAGGTCCTTGCCCGCCCGGTCAGGTGCGAAACCATAAAGGCGATCTTGGATCGCTCTGTGGGAAAAGCATGAGGAGAATGTTCAAAATGGATGGAGCAGTCTGTAAGGAATGACTTACACTGTCCTGGTTCTCCAGAATAACGCTCCGGTGGTGCCAGCTTGGGACCTGCTCCGCTGAAAGGAGTGTGCTGCACCGAACCCGTGGCGGGAGGTGGAGGCTGTGGCTCTGCAGGAGGCATGGTGGTTTGCCGCAGGTGGTCGACCAAGTCCCTCACCTGGGACGAGAGTTGCCCGAGTTGGGAAGCCATGGCCGCCTGAAACTCCTCCTGACGGGAGATACGGGCTTCCTGGGCGTGCATGGCGGCCGTGAGCTGGTCGGTCTCTGCTGAGTCCATACTGGCCAGTGTGTACTGTCAGGCCGGGACTGAATAGAGGACTCAGGTGCAGAGTGGCAACGTAACAGGCTTTTATTGTACACACAAAAACAACCAGTGACCTCTTCGATGAACGTGAAAGCAAGTGGCTATGAAACTTATTCTAGATTGACACGTCCTGGACCAGGTAGTGGCCAGAACATGAGGGAACAAATTAACCTATAAGAAAAACAACACAAAACGCTCTGAAGAGAGGGATCGAGGCTATAAAATTTAGAAAACAGATATCGCTCCAGAAGGAGGAAAAATAACAAAACTATCAACAATTATCTCTGAAAATTATGAAACAAAAAGCGCTCACAAGGAGGATAATGATTAGGCTACGAGGTAATTTCGATACTGGACTATTAGGCTAAAACAACTGAAAAACTCTCACAAGGAGGACTATGAAATATCTAGGACAATGACTACTAAACCTGAACAACAAAAAAACACTCACAAGGAGGACTATGATTATACAAGGAAATAACTAAGGAACTCAAAAACTCAGAACTAGACTATGAAAATTTTCAAAACACAAAACGCTCACGAAGAGGATCAAAGGCTTACTTGGCAACTTGAACTATGGCTGTGGATCTTGGGGGGCACGGGTGAAACGACCATCTGACGAAAAACACACTGGCACGGGACAAGGGAGACGCAGACTATTTAAACACATGGAGGGTAATAGGCAACAGGTGGAGACAATAGGTAATCAGGAGGACGCACCAGTGACACATGAGGGAGGGCAAGTGCTCTGAAACGAGAGGAGAGTTAGGTTCACAAAATAAAAACAGGAAATAACAAGACAAAAACCCAAGACGGGACAAACCTCACCGCGGTGTGACAATTGGCTACATTCGGCTACATTAGGCTACATCTCATCCAGCCTGTGTAGTAGTGCAATCCTACAGTGATTTTGAGGCAGCTGACCAAACATTTTATTTTCATTGATTTATTATTAATTGTTCATATAAAGATTAAGAAACAATTATGATGAGCATTGAATTGTAATAAAAAGAGGTGTACCTAAACCAGCCAGTGTAGTGACATGATCCCACACTAATATTGAGACAATGATCTGATAATTATATTATTAATATTATGCTAAATTGCTAATAATTTCTTTAAAAATTAATGCTAAAAGTTATTAAAAGGAAACTTTGTGATCAAGTGACTCAAAGTCAGTGTGGGATCATGCCACTTACACAGGCTAGGTTATAACTAGAAAACTACTTCACTGTGGATTGATATTTATACAATGTATTATTTGTGTTCTCACAGATTGAAGATGATTCTGCGCATTACATTACTTGTACTGTCCACACTCTGTGTGATATGTGTTGGACAAGGCTTACAGACTATGGATGATGAGACCTACAGTGTTGTACTGAAGGTACTCAAGGGAGAATTTGATGTCCCTGTTGCAGACAGGAGAAAAACTCAACGGGCAGCTCTTGTCAGAGTATGGAGAAACAGGCACCAGTATTCCTTAAGTGATGACGGAAAATCCATTTTGTGCAACGGGAAGATTGTGGTCAAGAAGTCTGATATCCAGGATCTTGCCAAGAAAGGGTTTGATGCCACTAAAGGTTCTAATGCCCGAAAAGTTAACATCAGACTGAGAGAGAAGTACTCCGGGTTAAGTGAGAAAGCTGTTCAACAAGCATTTCATTCATCCAGACAGTGCCAGTTGCTGGGGGCAAAATTTCCAAATAGACCACCTTTGAAGCCAATTACAGCTAAACAGGTTCAGGAAAGACACCAAATCGATCTACTTGACATGACAGGATGGAAAGTTACACATGGGAGAGTGACCTACAAATATGTCCTCACGGTACAGGATGTGTTCAGTCGATATGTGTGGTTGAAACCATTAAAGGGGAAAAGCAGTCATGAAATAGCTCGGCATTTGGAAGATATTTATATGGAGCATGGACCACCCAAGATCTTACAACACGACCAGGGGTGTGAGTTCAAAGGTGCAGTGCAAAGGCTAATGAACAGCATGAACGTAAAAGTCATCCAAAGCTCACCTTATCACCCTCAAAGCCAGGGAAAGGTTGAGAGAATGCACAGAGCACTGAGGAAGAAGATCCTGTATGATCTCATTAAGGTGGAAAGAAGAGGTGTGAACTGGGTAAGCCATTTACCTAAATATGCTCAAGTCCTCAATGAAGATCCGAAAAAACAGTTGGGTTGGATGACCCCATCCCATGTATATTATGGCCGTAAGAGCAACCTAGATAGATAGATAGATAGATAGATAGATAGATATACTTTATTTATCCCAAGCTGGGAAATTGCAGTGCAGCAGCAGCATTACACACAGTGAAATAAGTGAAAATAAGACTATAAAGAACAAACTATACATAATGAAAACATAAAAATAGCGAGCAGTAAAAAGATTATATACATAACAAAATAATAAAATAGCCAAATAGTAAACAGTAGTAAAAAGTATTGCACAAAAGGAATATCAAATGCAAATGAATATCAAAATAAGAATATCAAAAGCAAATGGCAGTGAAAATAAAGTGTACCGTGACTGTAAGAACTATATATAATAAAATATCGAAATAGCAGCAGTAAAAAATTATATACATAATAATAAAATATCAAAAGCAAACAGTCGTGGTAAGAAGTATTGTATTATTATTATTATCTTCAGCTGTTATTGTACAGTGTAATGGCATGTGGCAGGAAAGATTTCCTGTATCTGTCCCTTCGACAGCGGAGCTGTAGCAGCCTGTGGGGGAAGGTGCTCCGCTGTCTGTCCACTGTGTGATGGAGAGGGTGCTGATCATTGTCCATGATGGATAACAGTTTATTCAGCGTCCTCCTCTCCACCACAGTCTGAAAAGACTCAAGTCTGAGTCCAAGAACAGAGCCAGCCTTCTTGATGATCTTATCAAGTCTGTTGGTGTCGCTGGCTCTGATGCTGCTGCCCCAACATACAACAGCAAAGAAGAGGGCGCTGGCAACAACAGACTGGTAGAAGATCTCCAACATTTTGCTGCACACGTTGAAGGATCTCAGTTTCCTCAGGAAGTAGAGTCTGCTCATCCCCTTCTTGTACACAGTCTCTGTGTTGGATTTCCAGTCCAGTCTGTTGTCGATCACCACTCCGAGGTATTTGTAGTCCTCCACCTCCTCCACCACCTCCCCTTTGATCCGTAGTGGCTGTGAAGGCGTCTTCTTCCTCCTGAAGTCGATCACCATCTCTCTGGTCTTGCTGATGTTCAGCCTCAGGTGGTTCTGTTCGGACCACTCGACAAAGTTGTCTATCAGTGTCCTGTACTCCCCCTCCTCTCCCTCTCTTATACACCCGACAACAGCTGAGTCATCAGAGAACTTCTGCAGGTACTTAAAGTCAGTGGTGTATAAGGTGAAGAGGAAGGGAGAAAGCACAGTCCCCTGTGGAGCTCCTGTATCACTGACCACCAAATCAGACAGCCTGTCATGACCCGTGCCATGCACGGCGGTTTTGTTTAGTTTTTCTCTTGTTGATTCTTGCCATTGCCTCAGTTAGTTAGTGTTGTCTCAGTCACGCCATGTTTTATGTTAGAGTTCTTTATTGTCTTAGTCTGTACCCTTGCCCTGTCTTGTTTGTATTTTGTTAAGTTCCCCATTGTGTCTCATCTTTGCCTGGGTTTTGCTACTTCCTGTTTTATTTTGAAGGTTCATGTCATGTGTCTTTGTGTTGCTTTACTTCCTGTGTTTTCCCTCCCGTGTGATTGTGTCCACCTGTGTGTCATTAGTGTTCCTCCCTTGTGTATTTAAGTCTGTGTCTTTCCCCCAGTCTTTGTCGGGTCGTTGTCTGTGTCTCCTTGCCAAGTCCATGAATTCTTGTTGCCCATGATTCCTTGTCATAGTCCTAGCCAGTAAGTGAGTGTTTGTCATTGTGAGCCCTTTGCCATGTCCGAGTTGTGTTTCTTGTTGCGTTACCTTTTGTTCATGTCCGTGTTTCTGTTCAGGTCTAAGTTGTTCCTTGGTTCGTCTTTGTCTTTAGTTTGCCACAGTCCTAGTTAGTTTATCGTCTTGTTCTTGTCTTTGTTCGTGTTCATGTCTTGTTTTATGTAGTGTACCCGTCCTTAGTGTTGTCTGCCATTCCCTTGCTCTTTTGAGTTTCCCAGGCCATAGTTCCGTTGTGCGTGTTATTTGTTTGAAACAGTAATAACTTAGTTTCTGTTTTCTTTTCTTAGTTCATAGCCTTGCCGAATTGTTCTCATGTAAGAGTGATTTTCTGTTTGATTACTTTAGTTATTTAGATTCTTGTTCCTCCGTTTATCGGAGTGTATTTTGAGTTAGTTTTTCTTACCTAGTTCTTTCAGTTGGTCAGTTCCGATCCATAGCCCTTTGTGTTTTCCTCCTTCGAGAGCGTTTTCTGTTCTTTATTTTATTCATAGTCTCGTCCCTTGCTTTCATGTGTCTTGTGTTAATGTGTTGTCTTTCCCTGTGTTGCGTCGTTGTTGTGTGAACTCAGTTACCCTTGTGTGTCAGTCATTAGTCCCCTGAGTTTTGGTTGTCTTGTGTTTTCTCTGAGTTTAATAAATGTATTAATTGAACCTAGCGCCCCCTTGTGTGTCTGCATTTGGGTTCAGTTCCCCTTAGTCCCAGCTTTCCTGACACAACCACATACTTCTGGCTCAAAGCCCACATTTATTGCCTGCCACCATAGGTGACTGTATGGCTAATGCAGACACACCGCTTCCTTCCAGAAAACAAATGGATTTGTTTGAAAAAGAGTGAGAAGAAGAGCGAAAAATGCAACCAAGCATTGCAACAAAAAAATGATTCAGAAAGCATCTACTGCAAATCCTCCATCCATCTATAATGTAAACGATGACGTTTTGGTTCGAATTAGGTGCAAGAACAATAGACTTACACAGAAACATGCTGTTCTAAATGGAGTCATTGTAAAGAGAAATCTCCAACTATCCAGGTACAAAGTGAAGTATACACCTGTTCGGAAAGCAGCTTGTAGCCTGAAGTGGTTTTCAGTCAAAGACATAACCAGTGTCACCAGTGGTGAAGAACACAGTCAACAGAAGTCAAAAAAAAAGAAATTTCTGGATCCGCTATACACATGAGGACCGGTTAGTGTCATTTAGCTCATCCAATTTCTCCATAGAACTAGATCCACAGCCCAATGGTGTTTGCAGCACGTGCTAACCAGTTGATGAACCTTGGGATATTTCGGTCATCTACATCCCTTAGGCACGAAATTGTCATGGATTTGCTGTCAAATCCTCAAACAGCACATGGAACACCACTGGCTCATTATGTGGAGGGGAACTGGGATACTTACCTACAGAGCATGGGTCAGCAAGGCATGTATGGGGACCATATCACACAGCAAAGAGCCTCTTAAATGTTTAATGTGCAGGTGCTCATAATTTCAAGTCTGGGTCCAGTTGCAATGTCTCATATCGCCTTCAAATACTTACAGTGACGATTTGCCACTTCTCATTCTTGGCCATATCGCCGAAGATCATGGAGAGCACTATGGCAGAAAGGCAGAAAGAGAATATATCATGATACTATTGAGGCCGAACTCTCCAATATTGATGAGGCCAAAGTCCCTGATCTTGATGATGCTGAACTCTGCCTTCATGATGAGACTGAACTGTCCAGGCCTGATAATGCTGAACTCTGCCATCCTGATGAGACTGAACTGTCCAGGCCTGATAATGCTGATGACACTAAACTCTCAGATCATCATGAGGCCACACTCTCCAATTCCAGTGAGGCTGAAAGGTCTGGTATTCCTGAAGAAGCTATACCGTTTCTTCCAGAAGAAATTATATCCACAATTATTAGACTCACCCTCAATCTGGACATGTCCATGATCGGCACATTTAATCGAGTGTCTCCACAGTTTAGAGAGTTAACTCGAAGACACCTTCCCTCAATCTATATTAGGCCTCCTCTGTCTGAGCATCTTGATTTATCTCAAAATCATGACACAGTTATCAGTGTTATGAGAGTATACAAAGATGCTGGTCGGAACAGCGGATTGGCACAACGTCTCAAAGAACTTTTTGCCAAGAACAAAAAATGGATGAAAGCGTGGATGACCCTAGCATGCCTCACTCTTGGCCACTACAGAGTGAAGGATTTATTTTGGAAGTAGCCTGTGCTATCACACTTATCCTTTTTAGTCCCAGAATTGTTCCATTGTTATTCATAGGCTATATTTAATTTGTTATGAAATGCACGGGTTATTTACATTTTGATTTATTCTAATGGTTCAGACATATGCCTGCTGTTTAGTGAGGATAACTAATTTACAAGGAACATCCAGTTGGCCCCTTGTAGCCTGTGCATTCTTTTTTTTCATCAACCTCTTTGCTATAGCCTTCAGTCTGTTAGAGTTTGACAGTGTATAATTCACTCATTCATTTTTTCAATAAAGATGTTGAGAAATCTCGATTAATTGCTTATTTGTAAACACAACACTTATAAATAGCCTATGTAGGCAAGATCTGACACAATTCAATTCAATTCAAATTAATTACAGGCATGTGTGTCTGTGTTAGACTACATTGCTATGTTGTATGTGGCAACCTTGACATTTCAGTAGGCCCATATTATTTATTTATTTATTTGGCATTGTTTTTGTTTTTGACTAACCAGATTTAAAGGTTAGCGTTAACCCCTGTCAACTAGAGAGTCATCATTTGGATTCCGTACCCATGGTCAGTAGCCTATTAGTAGGTAAGAACAACAACAATCAAACAGCAGCAACAGCAAGATTTTCACTTCCCCACAAACGTAGTAAATCTCTACAAACGTAACAGTTATTACATTTGTGGGAAATCAAGTGTTACGTTTGTAGTAGGCAGCGGCTATTACGTTTGTGGAAAATGTATTATGTTTGCAAGATTACTACATTAAAAGCTGCATATTTTTATAACGTTTGTGGTTTATTACGTTTGTGGGCAATATTACATTGGCGGTTGTTTCTCATATTCTCGCCCTGACCTTAATGGTCCAATTTATTATTTTAATTCATTTATTCTCATTGATGTGGAATATGCATTCTTCTTGAGAATTCATTTGTCCTATGTTTATACAGTATTTGAATGTTGCACGTAGTTTGTTATGTTTATATACCTGTTGCATTGTGGGATAAGGCTCGCTCTCGCATAGACGCAAGTGAGAAAAGTATTAAGTCGTGTTTCGTTAACTGTCCTTGTTTTAGTGTGGTCAGTGACCGTAGCAGTGCAGTGTGAATCTCTTTCATTATTTTTAATGAATTGTAGAGTACTTAGTGTGTGTTTGTGAAGAAGACGGAGCAAAGGACTGCTGCTAGCTAACTGAGGGAAGTTAGCTCAGATCGTCTGCTACTACTAAGGAGGACCGGACTTCCGGCAAGATGGTGTGTTGAACGGCAACGCAACTCGGAGGCTGCAACAATTTAGTCCCAAAGTTTTTCTTCAAGTACACTCAGAAGCTTAAATTGAATCAGAATAACGTACTAAAGCCTGCCCAATTGATAATACCTGGTGGAAACGCCGTGATGACCCAAATGCCGAGCGAACCGGAGGCAATGTCAACTAATACGGAGCAGGCCTGCGACCACAACTATGCTATGGAGGCTAGCCTGGTCAATCAAGCCAAACGAAAAGATGCTGGGTCTGCCCCGCCGACTCCGAGCAAGCCTCCATCCGGCAAGAAAAGCAAAAACGAGACGGAGAACTCATGAACTAAAAGAGTGAATTAAAGAGCAGGAAAGATATAAGATGCGGTGGTGCCTGAAGCTGAAAGGTTTGGAGGAAAAATCTGAGGAGAACGTCTGAGTTGACACCATACAGCTCTTCCGGAAAATTGCTCCGAACTTGCGCCAGCTAGAAGAAGCCGGGTCGGAAAGGAGGACAACAACCGCAGCAGACCTCTGGTTGTGCTGTTCATACGGAGGCTGATTAAAGAAGAGCTTTGGCGCAGAAGCAAGGATTCCCCGGTGTGCAAAGAGAGAGGCGTCTGCTTCGCGGAGATGATGCCGCTGGAAGACAGAGAGGTGAGGAAAAAGTTGTGGCCGCAAATTGAGCAGGCTCGCTGGGAAGGAAAACGGGCCTACTACCGTGGGCCACACGGATACATAGAGGGTCGGATAATATGCAGATTTTGTTACAAGAATACACAATATGAGTGAAAGATGGTATCAAAGATGGCTGCATAGTTAAAAGAGAAAGTTCAGCTTTATACTTAGAAACGCTGAGTGTTATTGTTAAATCTGTTAATTTTATTTTGACTAAATGTTCAAGTGCACTATTTCATTTGCTTCGTTAAATGTGAGGGGTCTGAAAGACTTGTGTGGCATGAACGAGGGGACGGCAGGAGAATTTGTATTACTGTTGTCGACAACGCCACCTAGGGTAGGCCTAGGACACTGCACAAGGCAGACACAGGTTCGTTTTACCACCTTCAAGTACGGCGCAGAGACAGTACTTTTAAACATTAAAATACAGATTTTATTTAATACAATTCTTTTAAAATTAAGCTTCAATAAATGACCAATATAACATGAATATGATAAATGATGCAAACAACAACAACAACAAAAAGAAATCTCAAACCAAAAATACACACAACATGCAAAGAATATAAACACAAAATTCACATTAACAAACCACCAGTTATTTACAGTTAAAATTTACAATATGTACATAAATCCTGACTGCTTCTAACACCAAGGGACCTAAAGTTCTTTTTGTGCAGTACCAGTCAAATAAAGAGAAACAGTTTTACCAGAAATCCGGAACCCACGACTGAACTGGGAGGAGGGACATCCAGAATGGACCAACCCCACACTTGCCAGTGCAATCCAGAACACCGCAATCCAGAACACCGCAATCCAGAACAGCGGAGCGCTTTCAGGAGATGCAGCTTAACCCTGCAAGCAGAAGAAGCACCGGTCTCCAGACCCCCACGGAGGCGTACTCTCAGCCTCCGAATAAACATGTGTGTTACCACGCACAAGAAACCACCACACCGAACATCAAATGCCACAAGACCACGCAAACGGCGGCCTTTACGCACAGCGGAGACACCACAGAGCAGCGCGAGGTTCCCAACCGCAGCTGTAATTTGCTACAGCTGACCAGGTGTCCACACACGCCACCAGTGCACCACGGAGAGCGGAGTGCTATTTACGCGGAGTAAATCCAACGCAGCTGGACACACCAAACGCCGCCACAGGCACAACTCCCACGAAAAAGCAGCAAGGATCCACGCACAGCAGAGGCAAAAGAGGATCTGAGCCACTTCAGACCTGGGTTTAAATCCCCTCGGTCCTGCCCCGCAATCAGCGCGAGAGCCAGGTGCGCACACAGGTGCACTCCAAGAAACAGGTGGGGGAGGGTGCACGCTCTCCACACTGCCACACTTGGTTAAGAGAAAATTAGAGAATTCTCTATCAAAACCTGTAAAGAACTAAGTAAAAAAAAGTAGAGAAGAAGAAAGCAGTTTGTTTTCTGAAATTAATTAGTGTTGTGGCAAACCTGATTTATCTAATGAAGACAAGGAAAAATTACTACTTCTACAATCAAAAATTGATGACATTTATATGAAGAGAGCCCAGGGTGCTTTTGTCAGGTCAAGGGCAAAATGGATGAAGGAGGGAGAAAAAAATACATCATACTTCAGCAGGTTCAGCAAGATTTCAAGTAAACAGGGGTATTAGACAGGGTTGTAACAGCTCTCCCTTATTATTTATTCTAGTAGCAGAACTATTATCAATTATGATAAAAAATAATGATATTGAAGGAATAAACATTTTGGAAAAAAATATAATAAGTCAATTCGCGGACGATACAACTTTATTTTTAAAACATGAAATACAAATTCCTAAGGTATTAAACTCCGTCGACATATTTTCCAAAGCGTCAGGCTTGAAATTAAATATTGACAAATGTGAAATATTGGCACTTCATGATCAGCCGGCTCTGTCGATATGTAACATTTCAGTCAAAAGTCAAGTGAAATACTTGGGCATAGTTATTACTAAGAATAAAGAAATAAGGGAGAAGGAAAATGTCTGTTAAAATGTGGATAAATGTAAAATAATTCTGAATTCTTGGTTACAAAGAGACATTACTTTATGTGGGAGGGATCTGCTTTCTAAAATGGAGAGTTTGTCAAGAGTTATTTATCCTGCCTTTTCACTTGAAATTTCAGATAAAATGGCTAAACTTAATAATAATAATTTAAACTTCAAATTTATTTGGAAGAATAAATGCCAGTACATTAGAAGAGCTGATGTGGTCAAAAGTATCGAAGAGGGCGGTTTAAATGCTATTGACTTCTCAGTTATGAATGGTGCTCTAAATCTAGAATGGCTCAGTTCCTTTATTATGCACAAAGACTCTTTTTGGTTTATCATTCCAAAAGCAATTTTTTTTAAAAATGGGAGGCATTGATTTCCTATTATGCTGTGATTACGATGTTTGTAAACTACCTGTGAAACTTTTGAATTATCACCAGCAAGTTCTCCTTTACTGGAATCTAATATATAAACACAATTTTACACCTCACAATTCTCCTTTGTGGAATAATCAATATGTTTTAACCAATCGTAAATCATTATTTTTGAAGACTTGGCTAGACAAAGGTTTTTGGGCAGTATCGCATCTTATGGATAATCAGGGCCATCTACTAACCCACGAGAGCCTTTGTGCTAAATATAACTTGCAATGCTCGATCAAAGAATATGAGAAAATAATAAAAGCCATTCCAACTTCTTTTAAAATGATGACTCAACAACTGGTGATACATTCGACTGTTTCAGAAATGAGATCACTCTGTGTAGAAGGAATCAGTTTAGACAGCAAACTTTTTTCGAACAAGTTCATTAGAAATGTTGTAACTTCACATTATTACCAATGTCAACTAAAAAGAAAATATGTTTTAAGTGATTATTCTGTGGTGGAGGCAAAAAAGATAAGGAAGCGATATGTCTTATCCAATCCCACATAAAGCAAAAGAGAGGTTGTACATAAAATTCTAAATGATATCTATCCCTCTAATCATTTCTTGCACTTAAAATTTAATTGGGAAAATAATACATGTGGATTTTGTGAAAGAGACTGTGAGGGACCAAGCAGGCAAGCATGAGGAGACATAGGTGGATTTCCAAGAAAATGATTTATTTACAAAAAAATGAAGTCAATATATAAAGTTCTGGGCCCATAAAAGAGGTCAACTGAACAGAACTTAACTGAATAGAACTGAACAGACCAAACTAACATAATAAGGACAAAATAGACCTAACTGACCTAACCAACACAAGAACAGACCTGACACACATAATAGACCTCACGAACTGCACACAAAGGGGACATATATACTGGCTGATCAGACCATTGTAAAACGAGGGGGATAACAAGAAACAAACATGACCAACTATACTACAAATAAAACACAACAGGACAACTTGTCTGTCAGTAAGGCTATTTTGATAATTAATCTTAACAAAAAAAACAAAGGCTCTACTATAATTTGAAGAAATAAAGAAAATCCTAAACTAAACATTGGAAATCACACCCGGATGCGGCAGGCACTTGGTGTGGCCCAATTGGCCACTTCCTGCATTTAACAGGTCTGCTCCCACAGTCGTGCCTTTTGCTCAGGTCTGGCCCGATGTCCCTCCAGCAGCAGTGAGACCCTCAACACTGGTAACTCAGAGAAAACCATTAGAACTTAAGACAAACTAAATAGACAAAGTGCAATGTGACTGTACAGAAAGCTAACTAAATGTGCGCGCTACAAATAGAAACCACTGTACTGTCAACTTATGCTAAATAAATATGTATGTGTTGTATGAAACCAAAAGGTATGTGTAATCCTTAATGTATTTGCTGTCTGTATGTGCAATGTGGATGTCATGAGGTCAAAAAGGTAAACTAAATGAATAATTAAATATAAAGAAAACTGAGTGTAGGAGGGTTACCGACATTTATATCAGCTGTGTGGCAGCAGTTGCAGCCATCACACACCCCCCCTCTTCAAAATCATCACTGGGACAGCGAGAGAGATAGTCTGCAGTGACGTTATCCCTGCCTGGGATGTGATGAACTGTGAACCGGTATGGCTGCATGGCAAGGTACCACCGGGTGATTCGTCCATTGGTGTCTTTCATCCTCTCCAGCCAATGTAGTGCTTTATGGTCAGTCTCCAAGGTAAACTCCCTCCCCAGCAGGTAATACTTTAAGGAATCCAGTGCCCACTTGATCGCCAAGGCTTCTTTCTCCACTGTCGAATAGCGGACCTCCCTGGGGAGTAGTTTGCAACTAATGTAGGCGACAGGATGTCGGTCCTCTGATGGTCCCTGCAGAAGCACAGCTCCAATACCCCTCTCAGATGCATCAGTTTGCAGGACAAACCTTTTCTCAAAATCCGGAGTATGGAGAACTGGGTTTTTACTCAGGGATTGCTGGATGTTCCGGAATGCTCCCACTGCCTGTGTTGTCCACTGGATCTTGTTTGGGGACCGCGAGCCTGTCATGTCTGTCAGCAGTGCAGCCCTGGCTGAGAAGTTTGGTATAAATCGATGGTAAAAACCAGCCATCCCAAGGAATGACCTGAGCTGCTTCTTGGTTTGTGGAAGAGGACATGATTCAATTGCATGAACTTTGTGCACTTGTGGCTCAATCAACCCACCTCCAATGGTGAAACCCAGGTACTCTGTCTTGGTTCTGGCGAGAACACACTTTGCTGGATTGATTGTCAGGCCTGCAGAGTGCAGGCGATCCAGGACTTCCCTCAGGTGCCCTAAGTGCTCCTCCCAGGTGGTGCTGTAAACAACAATATCATCCAAATATGCACATGCAAAATCGGAAGTCTGGCAGAGTACCTGGTCCATTAGTCTTTGAAAGGTTGCTGGGGCGCCATGCAATCCAAATGGCACTGTGAACACTGTGAACTGGAACAGTCCCCACGGAGTCTTGAAGGCTGTTGGCTCAAGGGTACCTGCCAGTACCCCTTACACAGGTCAATGGTGGTCAGGTACTTTGCTTTCCCCAGACGCTCAATCAGATCATCAATTCGTGGAGTTGGATATGAATCAAATTTTGAAATGGCATTCAGGTACCTAAAGTCAATACAAAATCTTATTGTTCCATCCTTCTTGGGGACCAAAACAATAGGGTTACACCACTCACTTTTTGAAGGTTGAATGATTCCAAGGGACAGCATGAGGTCCACTTCCTTCTTCAGTGACAACAGGAGTCGCTCTGGTATCCTGTAACTCATACGTCTCACAGTTGCACCCTCTTTCAGCACAATATCATGCTCCACCAGATCTGTACGACCGGGGTGCTCTTGAAATATTTCCGTATTAAGTAAAGTTTGTACCTGTGACTGCCGGTCTTCAGAGAGATGACTCAAATCGATTCCATCAGATGTCAGCAACGGCAAATATTGGTCATCCACCTCCTCTTCCTCCTCAACACCACGAATCAGCAACACCTCTGCTCCCTTCTCTGTCCTTGGAACCCACTCTTTGAGAAGGTTGACATGGAGCACACGACTGGAACGCTGGTGCCCTGGGGTGGAAACTTGATAAGTGGTGGGCCCAAGCCTTCTCTCCACCTCAAAAGGCCCCTGCCACTTTGCTAGCAGCTTGCTGTCACTGGTTGGCAGCATGACCAACACCTTTTGACCAGGGTTGAAGCTTCTGGATCGGGCTGACTGGTCATACCAGGCCTTTTGGGACTGCTGGGCCCTTGCCATGTGTGCCTGGGCCAATTCACTCATCTTCTGTAATTTCTCTCTCATTTGCACCACATAAGAAACAACATTAACAGGCTCCTCCCTCCTCTGGTGTCCTTCCCAAGTTTCCTTTAATAAGGCTAGAGGGCCTCTCACCTCATGACCATAGAGCAGTTCAAAGGGGGAAAAACCAGTGGAGGCCTGAGGCACTTCCCTGTAGGCAAAGAGAAGGTAGGGAAGCCACTGGTCCCAGTCAGAACCAGTGTCGTTCACAAACTTACGCAGCATTTGTTTGAGAGTCTGGTTAAACCGCTCCGTCAGTCCATCTGTCTGTGGGTGATAAGGTGTTGTTCGCACACTCTTGATGCCTAGCAGCTGGTAAACCCGCTTCAAAAGAGTGGACATAAAGTTAGTGCCTTGGTCAGTTAAGATTTCGTGGGGGAAACCTACTCTGGAGAAGAGCTGAACCAGAGAGAAAGCCACAGCTTTTGCTTTGATAGATTTCAATGGAAACACCTTTGGGTATTTCGTGGCATAGTCTGTAACAACCAACATGTAGCGATTTCCTGTTTTGCTTTTTTCCACAGGGCCAACAATGTCCATACCAAGACGTTCAAAGGGAGTGGTAATGATTGGAAGAGGTTGGAGTGGAGCTTTAGCAGGGGTTTTAGCTGAAGTCTTTTGGCACTGAGAGCAACTTCTACAGAACTGGGCAATATCTGAGCGTAGGCCAGGCCAGTGGAAATGACGTTTAATACGAGCAGTGGTCTTGTGTTTCCCTAGGTGGCCAGCCCAGGGAATAGAGTGGCCCAAGGTGAGTATGACATCTCGAGCTGCCTGAGGAACCATTAACTGCTTAGCCTTGCCATGCTGATGGTAAAGAACACCATTCTGAAGGAAATACTCTTCCTTTGCGTAATCAGACTCAGTCTCTGGCTCTCTCTCCCTAGCTTTCAATAAAAAAGTAGACAAAGTTGGATCACTTTGCTGCATCTGAATGATGTTAGTAGGTAATTGAAAGCCCAAGGGGATCTCCGGAGGGGCCTCAACTGGGGGTTTTACAACCATCCGTTTGAACTTCTCTTGCCTCTTCTGGCTACGTGGCTTCCGAGACTTCCCGGGTTGCGTCTCCATCTCGACACCATGAAAAGGCAAGGCACTGAGGGTTGGGGAATGCGTGTCTACATACTTTGCTTGTGCTCGAGTGACAGCAACATTACAGTTTTCTCCTGGGTTCAGTAAATCAAAGAGGACTGGCAGATCATGACCCAAAATCACTGGAAAAGGCAAATTGTCAGCAACTCCTACATTCAACAGATATGTTTGTCCTTGCACCTCAACATAAAGGTCAGCGGTGGGATAAAGTTTTTCATCACCATGCACACAGCAGATGGGAATGGTCTCGAGAGTACAAATAGCATTAGCTAGTACATGTTGCCTGTGCACAAGAGTCTGAGTACTGCCAGTATCAATCAGTGCTTTGAGATTTTTCCCGTTCATCTTTACCGTGGTAATTTTCATCGACCGATTACTCTGAGGTTTAAAGTCACACATCTGGCGTGGGACAAAACACATTTGAGTGAGCTTAGCTGGATTTTTGGGGCACATTGGTTTTGTATGACCTTCCTGTCCACACAGATAACAAATGGGTGTTCTGTTAGGAGGTTTTGATAGTGCATGAGCTTGCTGATTCTCCCTTCCAGGAGGCTTACCCATCCCTGGTACTGGTCTCTGGTGATACTGAGGAGGCGTTGACCTACGGGTGTCTTTAGCAGCCTTCCAGGCAGCATTGCTCCAAGGCTGGTTCTTTTTCCGGGAGGCCACAAACACATCAGCCAGGGTGGCAGCTTCAGCAGCTGATTTAGGACCATGCTCCTTGATCCAAACCTGAAGCTCAGGGGACAATGTCCTCAAGTATTGTTCCATAATAATGATTTCACCAATTTCTGAGACTGTTTTACCTTTAGGCTGGATCCATTTCTCATACAGCTCTTTCAGTCGCACATACAGCTCTTTCGGGCTCTCACCAGGTGCAACATCTAGGGAGCGGAATCTCTGCCTGTAAGTCTCAGGATTAATGTCGTATTTTTGTAAAATTGCAAATTTTACCTTGTCATAATCAACAGAATCATCCATATCCATATGAACATAGGCACCTCTGGCTCTCCCAGTCAGCAGTGGAATAAGGTGAAAAACCCAGTCAGATTTTGGCCACCGACACACTGCTGCAATTCTCTCAAAAGTAACCAGAAAATGTTCAACATCATCATTTTCTGTTAACTTCTCTAGTCTAGGTTCATGAGACAATCGAAACTGACCTGCTGAGCCATCGGCTGAATGGAAGCTTTCTGATGGAGGTGCAGCTCGGGCCTGTTGATGAAGATTACCTGGTACAGTGGCAGACAGCTCTGGAACAGGAGAAGTGCGAGACAACACCTCCATCTGCAGAAGCTGGAACTGATGTTGTAGTGCCCTGAGACGATGCTCCTGCCTTGTAGTTTCCTCCTTATGTTGTACCTCTCGAACCTCCTGCTGCCCCATGAACGTCTGAATAATACCAGCCAGGTCTTTCAGTGTAGGCTCCCTGATGTCTTCATCCTCAGTGCCACTCGCTCCTCCAGAAACTTCAGCCTCCATCTCCTCTTCCTCTACTGGGCCTACTGGTCTGGTGTGTGCCTCCTCAGTCCTCGCCCGGCCTCCTCTCACACCCCTTCCTCCACGTTGCATCGCTCGCCAAAAATGGGAAAAAGGGAAAAGAGAAAAAAAAACAGAGGGGGCAGGGAGAAGAGAAAAAACAAAACACCTGTCTCCTCAACTGGCTGATCCCACCACTGCCACCATATGTGAGGGACCAAGCAGGCAAGCATGAGGAGACATAGGTGGATTTCCAAGAAAATGATTTATTTACAAAAAAATGAAGTCAATATATAAGGTTCTGGGCCCATAAAAGAGGTCAACTGAACAGAACTTAACTGAATAGAACTGAACAGACCAAACTAACATAATAAGGACAAAATAGACCTAACTGACCTAACCAACACAAGAACAGACCTGACACACATAATAGACCTCACGAACTGCACACAAAGGGGACATATATACTGGCTGATCAGACCATTGTAAAACGAGGGGGATAACAAGAAACAAACATGACCAACTATACTACAAATAAAACACAACAGGACAACTTGTCTGTCAGTAAGGCTATTTTGATAATTAATCTTAACAAAAAAAACAAAGGCTCTACTATAATTTGAAGAAATAAAGAAAATCCTAAACTAAACATTGGAAATCACACCCGGATGCTGCAGGCACTTGGTGTGGCCCATTCCTGCATTTAACAGGTCTGCTCCCACAGTCGTGCCTTTTGCTCAGGTCTGGCCCGATGTCCCTCCAGCAGCAGTGAGACCCTCAACACTGGTAACTCAGAGAAAACCATTAGAACTTAAGACAAACTAAATAGACAAAGTGCAATGTGACTGTACAGAAAGCTAACTAAATGTGCGCGCTACAAATAGAAACCACTGTACTGTCAACTTATGCTAAATAAATATGTATGTGTTGTATGAAACCAAAAGGTATGTGTAATCCTTAATGTATTTGCTGTCTGTATGTGCAATGTGGATGTCATGAGGTCAAAAAGGTAAACTAAATGAATAATTAAATATAAAGAAAACTGAGTGTAGGAGGGTTACCGACATTTATATCAGCTGTGCGGCAGCAGTTGCAGCCATCACAGAGACATTGAAACTGTGGAGCATATTTTCTTTGAATGTGAACATGTGGTAGATTTTTGGTTAGCTTTTCGAGCTGGATGTCAACCAAACAAATCACTTTGCATCAGCTGAACTGGATGTCTATTAAAGTCAGAGTACAGCTAAAGGAGAAGAACTTGGACTTCTTGGTGAACAATTTAATTATACTCGGTAAACTTTACATTCACAGATGCAAATACCTCAAGGTCAAACCCCACATCAACGGATGGAAGAATGAACTGAACCTATACAAGAAATCCTTATTTTTCATGTCAAATAAAAATGCCCTGAGACTTTATTCACTACTTGAACTATACTTACTCCTTGAGTAAGACCCTCACTGTTTACTTAATTTTCCTTTTTGTTTGTCTTATTTGTTCTTTTTTCTACAGCTGTTTTAACATTTCTTATAATATTTTCTCAATATGCCTGACATGTTTGTACTGATGATTGTTATTCAATAATAAAATAAAAAAATTAAAAAAAAAAACTACTAAGGAGGACCGGAGTTTTGCTGCTGGCTGGCTAGCGGCGTTGGTTCGTGTCGTGTTTGCTGTTGGCGAGGACCGGGCGTCTGTTGCTGGCTAACTAGGACTGTTAGCTGATATCATCGGCTTTTGTCTACTGTGACCAAGGTAACGAGTGACGGTCTGTGTTTTTGGCTCACATCGTCACCGTTATTGAATTCATTGTTTCTTCGAGACATCGGCGCCCCGCCCCCCTCTGCTTCGTTCTCACTCTCTCGCTGACAGTCACCTGCACAGCAGCTGCTCTCATCTTCATCGCCCCTTCTACCGTCAAGACACACATCCCCCCAAAGAGCTCCACCCGGCCGCAACGGTACCATTTAGTTAGATAGGGAAATATAGAGAAAGTCAGTTCGACAGGAATTATATTATTATTTCTTGATTGTTTATATGACAGTTGTATGCATTTTGTTCTGCATCTGTGTTACATAAATAATTGTTTTGGAATTACAGTCTGCCTCCTTCCCCAAGTTATTTAATTGAGTGTCCACTGTAAATTATAAGTACATAGAGGTATGCCGGTGGCCGTACACAGCGCCATATTTTTTTGGGTTTAGTTATTATACAGTCCTTGCATTAATTTAGTTTTAAATTTAGTCACCACCACAACAGGTAGCATTGCCTTTAAACTGTATGATATGGGTCAAACGTTTTGGATATGCTTCCAAAAGCTTCTCACAATAGTTTGCAGGAATTTTGGCCCATTCCTCCTGACAGAACTGGTGTAACTCAGCCAAGTTTGTAGGCCGCCTTGCTGGCACATGCCTTTTCAGCTCTGCCCATAAATTTTCAATAGGATTGAGATCAGGGCTTTGTGATGGCCACTCCAAAACATTGATTTTGTTATCCTTAAGCCACTTTGTAACCAGTTTGGCAGTATGCTTTGGGTCATTGTCCATTTGGAAAAACCCATTTTCACCCAAGTTCCTAGCTGATGTCTTGAGACGTAACTTCAGTATTTCCACATAATGTTCTTTCCTCATGATGCCATCTATTTTGTGAAGTGCACCAGTCCCTCCTGCAGCAAAACAACCCCACAACATGATGCTGCCACCCCCATATTTCACAGTTGGGATGGTGTTCTCAGGCTTGCAAGCTTCCCCCTTTTTCCTCCAAATATAACGATGGTCATTATGGCCAAAAAGTTCAATTTTAGTTTCGTCAGACCACAGGACATGTCCCCAAAAAGGTCTTTGTCCCTGTGTGCATTTGCAAACTGTAATCTGTCTTTTTTATGTTTCTTCTGGAGTAATGGCTTCTTCCTGGGTGAGTGGCCTTTCAGCCCATGTCGTACAGGACTCGTTTCACTGTTGATAATGACACACTCTTACCAGCTTCAGCCAGCGTCTTCACAAGGTCTTTTGCTTTTGTTCATGGGTTGATATGCACATTTCGGACCAAAGCACGTTCATCTCTGGGACACAGAAGCCGTCTCCTTCCTGAGCAATATGATGGCTGGACATTCCCATGGTGTTTATACTTGCGTATAATTGTTTGAACAGATGAACGTGGCACCTTCGGCATCTAGAAATTGCACCCAAGGATGAACCAGACTTATGCAAGTCCACAATTCCACTCTTCCTGATGTCTTGGCTGATTTCTTTTGATTTTCCCATGATTTTACAAACTGAAGCAGTGTGTTTCAGGTGTGCCTTAAAATACATCCACAGGTGTGTCTCTGATTATCTCAAGTGTTGTCAATAAACCTATCAGAGGCTTCCAAAGACATGACATCATCATCTGGGCTTTCCCAAATTGTTTAAAGGCATAGTAATCTTGGTGTATGTAAACTTATGACTTTGAAGAAAGTAACAAAACATTTTCTGAAAAATTATCTCTCTCATTATTCTGGTATTTAGCAAATAGAAATAATTTTGGTAATCCTAATTGACCAAAAACAGGAAAAGTTTAATCTGATTTAATGTTAGACAGTGAGAAAAAAAGGTTATGTGCCTTTTTATATAGTGTATGTAAACTTCTGGTTTCAACTGTATGTACCAGTCACAATGGTGTAAAGTGCTGTCGGTTGGAATGCCCTTTTGGAACCGTGGCCCTTCATATTAAATGCCGACATGAGGGAGTTTGTCATCAGCCTGAAAAATTAGCACATGAGGTGTCTACACTTAATCAGTTAACTTCTAGTTAACTGCTGTTTAACCCTTGTATTGTGTTAGAAAGCTGCCCACGTCTTTTGTGTTGGCGGGTCAAATTTGACCCGTTATTTAACACTAGTTATCATCCAATATTGTCTTTCACCTCATAGCTAACTTAGTATGTATTCATATCCATGGAAACAGTTTCCATTTTTTTTTTCCTTTGGCTCCACAGACCTTTTATCTTACAATATACCACTCGTTTTCAATTACAAAAACTGTTTAAATATACTAATTATATGTCCTATAGTGATAAAATCAGTAATTATATTATCCATGTCTTGTAAACTAATATTAGAGTACACCTACCTAAAAAAAATCTGTGATTTTTTTTTTATTATTCAAAATGATTGACAAAAGTGACATCTGTGGTGTTACGGGTCAAAACCGACCCGCAAAGATTTATGGTAGGATAAAGACAAAAACTCAATTCCTTTTCATAAAACTATATTTATTTTAATCAGAATTGCAAGTGCAAATTGAAAATTAAACCATAAAATGAACACTGAAAAACAACGTGTGTGTGTGTGTGTGTGAGTGTGTGTGTGTGTGTGTGTGTGTGTGAACCATAAACTCAACATTGAAAAACAATATGGTGTCAGGCAGATATGTGTAGTTGTGTATGAACCATAAAGTAAACACTGAAAAACAATGTGTTGTGTCTGAAAATTGGAGAGATAATATTTTGTGTGTGGTGTGTGTGCGTATGTGTGTGTTGTTTACATGCATGAATCAAAGTATGTGATGGTTTTAGTGTGCTCCTTGCAAATGGATTTCTTGCATGTGTGACAAGTGTTGCTGGTTTTCCTGTCCTTGTTGGAGGGGCAGGACTGGCACCTTTTTCTCTTGCTCCCCCTGGAATCCCCTGCCTGGTTCCCATTGCAGGATGCTGGTATGTGTGTAGCCTGAAGCTCTCTCACCAAACTGAGAGAGACTTGGGCTCGGGGCAGCCGCTGCCGTCTTTCAATGTGGGGATTGACCAGAGACTTCCCCAACTCCTCCAGAAAAAGCCTCCTCTTGAAGGGTTTTCCAGCATTCCATCCAGGATTTATTTCTGTCCATACCACATATGCATTGTATGCAGAAACATCCAGTATATTGTAGAAGACAACCATTGGCCACCTTTTTGTCTTCCGCTTGCATGTGTATGTACCAGTGAGCTTGTCCAGATTGTCAACTCCTCCTTTGTTTTTGTTGTAATCCAGAATAATATCTGGCCTCTTGTCCTCCCTACTGCTCACAGCAGCATCCCTATGGAGAGTGGACATCACAAGGACATTTTTGTTTTTTTTGGGACAGTACGACACAACTGTGGTTCGCTCCGAGATTGCAACTTTGAGGAGAGAGGAGCCCTGTCCTTCGTTCCAAGAAGAGCAAGGGGAAGCTCAGGTTTGTTTTTCCTGACCGTTCCCACCATGGTTAGCTTCTTCTTCAGCAGTTCTTGCCCGAGATCATATGACGTGAAGAAATTATCACAGGTTATGTTGTGCCCCTGAAGACCCTTTGTCATATCCAGGACCACCCGCTTGCCCTGATTCTTTTCTGTCACTCCGCTGGCAGATTTCCCTGTGTATATTTGCATGTTCCATGCATAGCTGTTTTTCGCATCACATGCTGACCAGATTTTGATGCCATATTTTCCAGGCTTGCTTGGCATATACTGTCTGAAGGGACAGCGGCCTCTGAAAGGGACTAGCCGTTCATCCACTGTCACCTCTGGCCCTGGATTGTACATGAATGGCAATTTCTCCACCCATTTGTCCCAAACATCCCTGATGGGAGCAAGTTTGTCATTCACACGACAAGCAATTCTTGTCCCTGTTGTCAAAGCGGAGCACTCTTGACAACACGTGAAAGGTCTGAAGTGACATTGTGGCACGGAAAATGGAGCGGCCTGACTCACCATCTCATAAGCTGGCAGTGGCTTCATTACAGGATCTGTACACCCCAGCAAGAAGCAACAGTCCCATGTACGCATCCAGCTGCGTGTTGTCAATGTCCATCCAGCTATCACCAAACACTCTTCTCCCTTCCATGTTCGTCATCTCCAGCAGGATCTTCTGAAGAGGTTGTGGAAAGAACAGCTCAAATGTTGTCTTGATGTCTTGGGCATGCGACACAGCATATCTCGTAGGCCCTGGAGTCATTTTGAGGATGTTCTCCCTTGGTGCCCTGCATTGAGTGTCAAGAGGGCTTGATGCCCATGAAGTGTCACCTCTTCTTGATTTGAAGACCTCTCCTTCAGCATCTGTGCCTTCTGGGTCATCTTCATCAGATGTGTGGTCTTGTTCAGGGTCATGCTGAACCTCATCTTCATCCTCAGACACATCCTCCTCAGCTTCACTTTCCTCTCTGTCTTCAGGATCACTGTCATGGCCAAAGATATGATCCAGCGCCTCATAAACACCATACCTCTTGCTCATGTTGACTGATGCTCCAACAGAATGCAACTGATATTATCTCACCCAAACCCTGTTTATATATGCCAATGTTTATTTTTTTTATTCAAAATGTATCAGTAAGCTGCAAGAAAGTTTGAGTTCACGTGGGGTGAAGGGGGTGTATGTGTGTGTGCGTCTGCAGGTGTCTGTGTGTGTGTGTGCGTGTGTGTGTGTGTGTGTATCAAGAAAAGTTTGAGTTCACCTAAGGTGAAGGGGGTATATGTGTGTGTGTGCGTCTGCATGTGTCCGTGTGTGTGCGTGTGTGTGTGTGTCCGTGTGTGTGCGTGTGTGTGTGCGTGTGTGTGTGTGTGCGTGTGTGTGTGCGTGTGTGTGTGTGTGCGTGTGTGTTGTAGGGCACATTGAGCCATATTTGATCCACAGCAACCCACAGCTTTTAAGTGATGCATACAACAGCCAGTATTCTCTACTGGGTCAAATTTGACCTGTAACACAACAAACGTCACTTTTTTTTTTTTTGACCTTTAGAATTTACTAAAATGGATAAAACTAATTTTGTTGCATTAAACTAGCTGTGTCTGAGCATTAAATGAAGCCTCGTTCCAGTCCAAAAAAGCAAATGGTACTTTTTACATACCTAAACTTGAAAACGGGTCAATTTTGACTCGAACATCATATAAGGGTTAAGAGCTGGGGAGGGACGGGTGGTGGTTTGGGTGGTAGAGGGAGTTGATAGGTAGGTAAAGGTAGATAGAGGGATTGAATAAGTGAGGGAGATCAAGATATTGAGCAGGGAGGGAGGGACAAGGAAGGTAGAGAAGAAGATGGACATGGGGGAAGGGATAGAAAAAGGGGAAGAGATGTGAGGGAGGTAGGGAGGGAAGGAAATAGAGGGAGAAAGGGATTGTGCGCTGGGGGAGGTATGGAGATGAGAGAGGGAGGATGGGAGACAAAAATAAGGAAGAAGTGAGGGAAATAAAGGAGAAAGGGAGATTGAAATGGGGAGGGAAGGAGGGATAGAGGGGGTGCAGTTAGCATTTCACCAACAGGCATTTCTTTTACCATCAGATAATCTTAGCTTTTATTATGAAAGGATCTGATTCTCAATACCTGACCAATGTTTGTTGTGCAGTCCCTGATGTTTTTACCTCCAAACTTACTTAACTGTGAAATCTATGTGAAAAGAGTTCATATTTTTAGTATATCACTATATATCACTATATTTGCAACAGACATTTTACAGCCCTTGAACACTATACTTTTAAAACTTAGCATTATTCCAGCTAGCACAGGGGTGGGCATCCTTTTTGGGCATAAGATCAACTTTATCTGTGTGGCTGGGGATGGTAGATCTTTGCCGCCACACACAAAAGGGCAGAGTGAAAATCACCAACATTTGGTGATGTGAAGTCTTGTGTGGACACGTATGTAACAAAGTGGTGGGCAAAAGTGGAGTAGTGACAGAACTGATGCGGCATTACTGATATTTGTCGCGTGTGTACCTGCATAATAGTTATGTGCATGCACGCTTATTAACACACAGATACTGTGGGAGGGAAAAGCTGCACTGTTGATACTGTACATTGTCAGACCGAGGGCTGGAGGGAGGAGCCTCTCTGAGGGTCTTATTTATGATGGTGGCCTCAGGACGGGTGGAGGGCTGAGCTCTCTGAGGGCGGAGTTCATCTGTAGCTCCTCCAGCTTGGCTCGCTCCATAGGGTCACTATACAGCAAGATCTTTACGTTTGAAAATCAAGACAGAAATCATAAGATCAAAGGTTTAAGTAGGCAGTTGCAGCGATACTTCAAAAATCTAAACAGTACATTTGTGTGCATGCCTGCGTGTATCTTACCTGTAGACAGTGCAGTGTTGATTTTAATGTGGCAGCTAGAGTAGTTCCAGGTGGTGAAAGACTGGTGTCCTCTTAGCAACGAATAGAAGAGCGCGCCAGCTGGTAAGCAGTGGTGAGACAGGCCCAGTATGCCTGACAATCAAACCACTGTGGAGGGTAGTATACAACAGAGGAATGGAAGGGGATGGACAGAGAGATGGAGAGAAAAGAAAGACAAAGGATGAGGTGAAGCTTAATTTAAACATGAGAGTCATTATTTCAGAGATGAGGAGCAGAGAGCCAGATATCATACCACCGATAGAAGTGTAAGTTTCCTCCGTCGAGAAGCTGCCACAGCCAACGTCGATGATTCGCACTCTCGGTACGTCAGAGTCCAACTTGGAGTGAATGTTCACAGCCACGTCCACCAGCTGTCTCAGAATCATCTGAAACCCAGAGAGAACGAGTTGAAGCGATCGTAAGGAAGTATTTTCTCCTGATTCCCCTGATTATTAAATATGGCAAAAATATACCAATTAATGAGCTCTGTGTGATTTTTTTCCATGAACTCAGAAAAGGTCCAGTCATACCAGCGTTTAAAACAAAACGTTTTTAAGGAAAATGGATTCATTTCAATAGAATAGATGCAATTCATGGATTTGTCAGTGGTGGTAAAGTAAATGCACACTGATCTTTTGGATCAAGTTGAACTTTGGTGAACGTTGGCGCTGTGAACTAAATAGCAGAGAACAGAGAGGTGGAGAGTCTAAGAGGGAGGATGCTGACGTAGCTTGTTAGCTGTGCTGCACCACTTTTATTTGGCCTCCTCTGTCAGGGTATAAACTGCTTCATAAAAGAAGCATGTTTCCACACCAGTTATTTACCTCATTTGAAAAACTCTCTGTCCTGTTAGCAACTGAGCTAACACGCCATCCAACTGACATTCAGCATCTAACTAACACAGAGCTACTGCAGCCATGATTGTGACTGACCACATGTTCTTGGCTGACTTTTGTGTGAACCGTTAGCTTTCTAGCTACAGTACTTCATTAACTAGTAAGTATTTCCTCCGTCACTCAATTTCTAGCACCACCTATTTTGCAAGCAGTGGTGGATGAACACTTATTGGTGTGATCAGGCCTTTTTACAGTGCAGTGAAATCTTAACACACCAATAAAACTGTGATAAATACAGTTTTTCAGCTGTGGTTGAACAAAACGAAACACAAAACATTCTCCATCCAGCTGTTTTACCTTTGCCTCCTGTTCATCCAGGCATCTTCCGTGGGATTTTCATCTGTGAAGGTCCATGGCAGACTTTGGTTTCTCCATTACCAGGATCAGCTCCTGGTCCTGAAGGTACCAGTCCAGCAGGGACACAGCAGCAGATTCTCCAGTGGATCCTGGTAGACCTGCGGTTTTGAGCATGAAGACCACCTTGAGGACAATGTCAAACACCTTCCCATTGCACTTCTGAAGAAAAACAATGCATAGATACCAAGTAGTTATGACCTAAAGCACGTGTTTGCTCATCCAAAGTGGAAGAGTGATAGAAATATTTAATATTTATTCAGGTTTTATTTTGAATTTCAACAGTTACTCTTCAATATCAGATTAAATTACTCACCACTCTCACATCTCACAGCCTCTCTGGGAATGTGCTCGATGGCCACCTGCAAGACAGAAACACAAATCATTTAGTTGGTACTTCCTTTCTCTTCTTTTCTTAGTGAGTGTTCAAGTGTGTGTGTGTGAGCATGTGTTTGTACTGGTAAATTGTCTGATTTTCGGAGGCCAGTGAACACCGAGCCGAAGCTTCCTGTGCCCAAAGGAGAGAGCTGCCAGTAGGGTAGACCGAGTACGTTTGAGACACTTTTTGCTTTTCCATTTTTGAACAGATATTGCAAAAAAAAACTATACAATGAAAATAAGTGATTTTTCACATGCTGCCTAATTAGTTTGTATACTAATTTATTATTGATGAATATCATTTATTATTTGTTTATTTTTTTCACAATCAGGTCATAAACATGAGGTGCATTTTTACCATGGTACCGTCTCAACCATACCCTATAGGTGTACAGTTGAGACAGTACCATGGTACAGTTGACCTTTCTGGGGTGAGCTGAGGCGAAAAAGTCTGGAACAGGCTCCTGGTGAACAGGAAAACACACACACACACACACACACAGAAACACAGAGAAACACACTTAATGAATACTTATATTCATAATAAATGAATAAATTTATATTTCAGAATTGGACAAGCATACTATTTATTAAAATACATTTTTCTTACTTCAGTGGTAGTTGACTCCACTTGTCTAGACAGAGGAACATCAACTAATGTGAGGGTCACTTCCTGAACACCCTCAGAGTTGATGGATATGACAGGAAGAGCAGTGGACGATGGCAGGATGACAGTTGATAGTTCAGCTGATGTGAGGGAGGCAGAGAGCAGTTCAGGTGGACTGAGGCTGACCACGGATGGTCCGGCTGTTGTGAGGGAGGCAGAGAGCAGCTCAGGTGGACTGAGGCTGACCATGGATGGTCCGGCTGTTGTGAGGGAGGCAGAGAGCAGCAAAGGTGGGCTGAGGTTGACCATGGATAGTCCAGCTGTGAGAGAGGCAACAGATGGCCCAGATGTTGTGGGGGCGACAGTGGGCAGCTGAGAGAGAGATGCTTCTGGAAGGGGCTGGTCAGTGACTGATGCAGGGAGAAAATCATCTTTCTTGAAAATGTGCTTTGTAAGGCCAGGCAGGTCGTAGATGGTAAGGGTTTCCCCTGGATGGCTTCGGTGCCACTTGCCCATCTCACTGTTGAAGTGCTTCTTAAGTGGCCCATGGACAGCCTTGTCCAGAGGTTGTAGATGGTGCGTGCAGTGTGGTGGAAAGGACAACATCACCACACCGTTTTCCCGACAGAAGTTGATGGCTTCGATTAAAATGTGGGAGGAGTGGTTGTCCAATAGAAGCAAGTGTAACCCATGTTAAAATATCATATAAATAAAAATAAATAGTAAATAAAAACTGCATAAATAAGTTTAAAAAAAAGTTTAAAGTGATTCATAAAATGTCAATTCATCATCAGAGTTAATTAAAAATGTTAATTCAGCAATCATTTAATGTTTAGGATTAAAAGTCTGTAGGCAGAAAATAATGTCGCTCCCCTTAAAGGGACCAGCGACATAGACGCAGCACCTCAGTGACGCTGCAGCAGAGACCTGAGGGAGAGAGCAGAGGAAACGAGAGGTGATCAATTAACAGAAAAAGTAGAGAAAAAGTCGATAAAACAGTCGCGAAAACATAACTTATCTGGTCGGGAACTGACGGGGATTTTTGTGAGAACTAAGCCACATCGGTTTTGGTGAGTTTTGTCTTTATTTTCATGCGTTTTCTTACTTCTTTTTTTCCTTTTTGGCGGAGAGTTAACGCTAAAAACGCTGTTTACAAAGTAATGCTCCGTCATAAATTGTTTACCCGTTAATATTCTGTGTTTATGGAGAATGTGAATAATTTATGTGTGTGAATTGAAGATTTAAAAAAGAGCTTTATTGTGTTCATGGCCTGTTACACAGGTCAGGTTTTTTGCTCGGTCGGAGCAAGGATTGGTCTGCCATGTGCAGGCGTGCACATCCACAGACGGGATTCAAGATGGCGAGCCAGACCCAGACCTTGAACTCATCTCCTCCATCGCATCATTGAGGAAATCCTCTGTGTGTGGTAACTCACTGCCAGAGCGGTAGGAGTGTCAGGAACTAATTTGAACTGAACTGAACAGAACTGAGAACTGATTGAACTTTTTTTTTGGACTGAATCGAACTGAAACTTTCCATTGAACTGAACGCTTGAACTCACATTAGGATTTGAACTTAAATTTGAAGTGTCAAAACTTTTATTTTCATATGTTCATATTTTGAATGTGATTTGAAAAACTGTGGTCCACTTTGATTCACTTGGGTTTTGAAAGTATTTTCTTACCTGTAAAAGAAAAAAGGGTTAACTCAGGAAGAAAAATAGGAATCCTAAAATAGGTACAACCTAGGAAAAAGAGACTGGTCTAATTAAATTAGATTAGCTTTATTAAAATAAACTAGGTGAACCAAAGAACAAAAACAAAGAGTGAAATATATATATTTTTTATTTATACTTACCTCATTTTTGGGAACCTGCAGGGTATTTTTGGTTCTATGTATTGTGTTTTATATGTGTGTTTGCATTCAGTAAATTGCCGGCCTTTTCTACTAAAAGCAACGGTCTCTGGTGTAATTATTTTTGCTCCCCACTCCTTAGAGCCTAGAACTGGTCCAGTGGCGCAGTTAGTGGTGTGATACCGGTGCTACAAACTTGGCGAGCCAGCCAGGAGTGGCTTAAAGCATTTAAAACTAGAAACCAGAGACCGTATAATATTGCTATCAGTTTACCAATATGGATATTATTCAGACAAGTAGTGTAAAAATCCCTAACTCAGTCATAGTTAGCGGTGTAACCGGTACAGAAACTGACGAAGAAATAAATGACTTCCTGAAACAATATGGTTCCGTTCAAAGGGTAATTCCAGTAGATTTCACTGAACAAGAGTCAGGCAAACAGGTTATTGTAGAGTATGTGTATGGTACAGCTATGCAGTCTCTCTTACCTTCATTGCCATACAGACTTAACAGTAAGACTAAGACTGATGTCACCTACCATATCAGAGCTTTAGCCAGTGTTTACACACCTGTAGCCAGCAAAACAGCTACACAGACTTACCTTACAGAGTTAAAGGACATTGCAAAACAGACTGGCAAAGACTTCGCAGCTGTCCTCAGAGAAGAGCTCTCCCTCATCAGTGAGACTGTCGGTCTAGATCACTCAGAGACACAAGATGAAGATACAGAGCAGAACTCACCTGATACCCCAGAGCAATATGACCCTGATAATGCTGCACAGGTAAGCCCCCTGCCCAGCATAGCCCCGGAGCAGCATGTTCAACATCACTGGTCTCCACCATCGACGCCATCTAAAGAAAAGACACAGCCTGCTCTGAAACTTTCTGATGTCAATCCACCCGACATACAAAAAGTAATCGTTGAGCACATAGTGAGAAATGAAGACTCTGCTCTGCAGGTGCACACTTCCTTGAGACTCAGACCCTTCTCTGGGCGTGTCCCACGTCCCAATAATGAAGTGGATTATGAGGCATGGCGCTCCAACGTCGAACTTCTTCTTAAAGACACAACACAGTCTGATCTTTACAAGTCACGAAAGCTCCTTGAAAGTCTCTTGTCACCTGCTATTGATATTGTGAAGCACCTGACACCTGAATCTCCTCTTAATGTGTACTTAGAGATCTTGGACTCCGCTTTCGGCACCGTCGAGGACGGAGATGACCTCTTCGCAAAGTATCTCAACACAATGCAAGATAATGGTGAGAAACCCTCAGCTTATCTACAACGGCTGCAGGTAATGCTTAGCACCACCCTCAGGAGGGGAGGTGTAACTGCAAGCGACCTTGACCGGCATCTTCTCAGGCAGTTTGTCAGGGGCTGCTGGGATAACATCTTGATAGCTGAACTCCAGCTAGAACAAAAGAAACAGAACCCACCTACCTTTGCCGAACTTCTCTTGTTACTCCGCACAGCAGAAGATAAGCGTTCTTCCAAAGTATCGCGCATGAAACAGCACTTCAATGTTTCAAAGCCAAGAGTGTCTTCTCATTATCAAGGTGTTGATATGCAGAGTGAAGAAGACTGCAACTCATCTCAGCCAGCTCTTGATCACAAGTCTGAAATCCAAGACTTAAAGAAACAAATAGCTGATTTACAGTCCCAGCTCACACGTATCACACAGAAAGACAGTAGAAAAGCTAAACCAGCTTCCAGACCACTAGCTCCCCAAACAGCTAGCACACACTCCCCAGCTATCGCTCACACATCTCAAAGGCTACAGCCCCACAGCCGAGATGTAAACAACAACACAAGCAATAGACCAAGGCCCTGGTATTGCTTTAGATGTGGAGAGGACGGACATATCAAGCCTCAGTGTGAAAGCGAGCCGAACCCATCTCTTGTGGCTGAGAAGAGGAAGCAGCTGAAAGAAAAGCAGTTAGCATGGGACAGTCGACATGGCGCTCCAAAGCCTGATCCTTTAAACTAGACTCAGTTCCGGTTGTGGGACAAACGGGGACTGGAACACAGACAAAGTGTCCCAAAAAGAAGCTGCACAGAGCCCATGTGTACTCTCATATGCAAAGACAGTCAGTGACCCTGCCAAAAGGTCTGATTGGAGCCAAGTGCACTGCACAATTGATCATCGCTGACAAAGACTGCAGTTGCTTGTTAGATTCAGGCTCTCAAGTAACAACGATCCCCAACTCTTTCTATCTGGAGAACCTGTCTCACTTACCTCTCAATTCTTTGAATGACCTGCTTGAAGTGGAAGGAGCCAACGGTCAAAGCGTCCCTTACCTTGGCTACGTTGAGGCCACCATCAGATTCCCTGAGAGCTTGCTTGGAGCTGACATCGAGGTACCTACGCTGGTCTTGGTTGTACCCGACATGCGTTCCACCTTGTCATCAGTGCTTATAGGCACAAATACGTTGGATGTACTCTATGAAAAGTATGCAGACATCGCACCCCAGAACTATGAGTCTCTTCCTTATGGCTGCAAAGTCGTCTTGAAGACCCTTGAGATCCGGAAAAGACAGTCCGTTGATTCCAGCCTGGGAGAGGTAAGGCTTCATAGTAGAGACTTCGAGACCATTTCAGCTGGGCAGACCAAAGTCCTCAAAGGATCAGTAAGCTGCAGGACGCCTGATGTTGGAAAGTGGGTGATGGTAGAGTCACCAAAGTCATCGTGCCTGCCAGGTGGCATCCTGGTGACAGATAGCCTGGTAAGTCTACCACCAAAGCTGCCACGCTGCATACCAGTCATGCTCAAGAACGAGTCACACCATGACATCACCCTGACTCCAAAGGCTGTCATAGCAGAGATACACACTGTCACGAGTGTTCAATCTGTCAAGACCCCTGATTCAGACTCCCCCACAAAACCTGACCAAAAACCAGATCTCAACTTTGACTTCACTGACTCTCCTGTACCCAATGAGTGGAAAGAGAGGATGACAGAGAAATTGAGTTCCATGCCAGAGGTGTTTGCACTGCACGAGCTAGATTTTGGCCGCACTGACAAAATCAAGCATCACATAACCCTCAGTGACGAGACGCCATTCAAACATAGGCCGAGACCTATACATCCCCAGGACATAGAGGCTGTGCGTACTCACCTCCAGCATCTCCTCGATGCAGAAGTCATTCGTGAATCGGAGTCACCTTTCTCCTCGCCGATTGTAATCGTCAGGAAGAGGAATGGCGATGTCAGACTCTGTATCGACTACAGAAAATTGAACACACAAACAGTAAAGGATTCATATGCTTTACCTAATCTGGAAGAGTCCTTCTCGGCGTTGAGTGGGTCCAGGTGGTTCTCGGTGCTCGATCTCAAATCAGGCTTCTATCAAATAGAGATGGAAGAAGCAGACAAACACAAAACTGCATTTGTCTGCCCACTAGGATTCTTCGAGTTCAACAGGATGCCTCAGGGGATAACTAACGCCCCCAGCACGTTCCAGAGGCTTATGGAGCGTTGTATGGGAGAATTGAACTTAAAGCAAGCCCTAGTTTTTTTAGATGATCTCATCATCTTCTCCTCAACACTGGAGGAGCACGAGGAAAGGTTGATGCGTGTGCTCAACCAGTTGAAAGAGTTTGGCTTGAAACTGTCGCCAGGGAAATGCAAGTTCTTCCAAACCTCTGTAAAGTACCTCGGCCACATCGTGTCTGAAAAAGGCATTGAAACTGATCCTGACAAAGTAGCAGCATTAAAAACCTGGCCAAAACCAAGCAACTTGAAGGAGCTAAGAACCTTCCTGGGTTTCTGCGGTTATTACCGCCGGTTTGTGAAGGACTATTCGAAGATCGTGAAGCCACTCAACGAGCTCACTGCGGGCTATCCGCCGCTGAGGAAGCACGCTAAAGCCACAATTAACCTTGACAAGTATTTCAACCCAAAGGACCCATTTGGTAACAGATGGACGCCTGCTTGCCAGGCAGCGTTTGACACCATAATTGAAAAGCTGACGACCGCACCCATCCTCGGGTTTGCTGACCCTAAGCTCTCCTACATTTTACATACAGATGCGAGCACCTCGGGCCTCGGTGCTGCCCTCTACCAGGAGCAACAGGGACAGAAGCGCGTTGTTGCTTATGCCAGCCGAGGTCTGTCGAAGTGTGAGTCCAGGTATCCTGCGCATAAATTAGAATTTCTTGCCCTTAAGTGGGCAGTAACGGAGAAATTTCAGGATTACCTGTACGGGAACACATTCCTTGCTGTCACAGATAGTAATCCATTAACATACATTCTTACCTCTGCTAAGCTCGATGCCACGAGTTACAGATGGTTGGCCGCTCTGTCGACATTCGATTTCCAGCTACAGTACAGAGCCGGTAAGCAGAATCAAGACGCGGACGGGCTGTCCAGACGTCCTCACAGCAGAGTACCTGATGACACAACATCACAAAAAGAGTTGGAGAGGATACAACAGTTCACAAAGAGACACTTGTCGGAGGCTGATTATGCACACCTAAATGAAAACACTATCAAAGCCATCTGTGAAAAGCACTTGGTCCACCAAGTGACCGACAATCACCCTGTGGAAACATCACCCAGCACCACCTTGGTTGTGTCACTTGCCCATCATCCAATGGCTCTCCCACAAAGCTTTGAGGAGGAGGATCAGCTTGGTGGCTTACCAGTCGTCTCCTCGTTAACACCAGCTGAAATAAGAGACAAGCAAAATGCTGATCCCTGCATCTGTGAAGTCCTCAGGCAAGTGGAGTTGGGAGAGAAACCCCCACCATCTTTGAGGAAGGAACTTCCTGAGCTTGGCCTCTTATTGAGGGAGTGGAGCAAGCTGGAGGTCTTAAATGGTGTCTTGTATCGCAGGCGGCAAGAGGGCGCTCAGACTCACTACCAGCTTGTGCTCCCTGAAGCCCTGAGATCCTTAGTCCTCAAGAGCCTCCATGACGACATGGGCCACATGGGCACAGAGCGCACCCTGGATCTTGTCCGGAAGCGGTTCTATTGGCCCAAAATGTCTGCCGAGGTGGAAACTAAGGTCAAAACCTGCAACCGCTGCATACGACGGAAGACCATGCCAGAGAAAGCCGCACCACTGGTCAACATCGTGGCCACAAGACCACTCGAACTTGTGTGCATGGATTTTCTCAGTGTGGAGCCGGACTCCAGTAGTACAAAAGATATTCTGGTCATTACCGACCATTTTACGAAATATGCAGTGGCAGTCCCCACCCCGAATCAGAAAGCCAGGACAGTGGCCAAGACCCTGTGGGACCACTTTTTCGTCCATTATGGCATTCCTGAAAAACTCCACAGTGACCAAGGTCCTGACTTTGAGTCTGAAACAATAAAAGAACTGTGCGAGCTCATTGGTACTCAAAAAGTAAAAACCACACCTTACCATCCGAGAGGGAACCCTGTAGAACGCTTCAACAGGACCCTGCTCAACATGTTGGGAACCCTCGAGAACAAGAAAAAGAGTCATTGGCGGGACTACGTCAAGCCGTTAGTACACGCTTATAATTGTACTAAGAACGAGACAACAGGCTTTACCCCTTACGAGTTGATGTTCGGGCGTCAGCCGAGACTGCCAGTTGACCTAGCCTTTGGCCTACCAGTCAATCATCAGCCAGGCTCTCACTCGCAATATGTCCGCAACTTGAAATCCCAACTCAAAGACAGTTACAGAGTAGCAACTGAGAATGCTAAAAAGACAGCCAGTCGCAACAAAGCAAGGTTTGACAAGCATGTTGTTGAGTCCACCTTGGAAGAAGGTGACAGAGTCTTGGTCCGAAACGTCCGTCTCAGAGGCAAGCACAAGTTAGCCGACAGGTGGGAGTCCGACGTGTATGTTGTCCTGAGACAGGCTGGAGATGTCCCAGTGTATGTTGTGAAACCTGAGACCAGAGATGGTCCACAAAGAACTCTTCATCGTGATCTCCTCCTGCCATGCGGTTTCCTTCCTGTGACCCCAATCGAAAGTGAAACTAACCCGCCAAAGGCAGTGAGGCGTCCGAGAACTCGACAACATTCTAAAAATGACACATCAGATGGAGCTGAAGGGGATGAATCCCAATCGGACTCTGAGGAATATCACTATCACAGAAACCTAAGAGTGAAAACACTAAGTTCCGATCTGACCCCTGAACCCATGGAACACTTACCTGAAAGGGATGAACCGGAACCTTCCAAGGAGTTGACTGCTGTTGAGCAAGATCCTTCAGACGTAGCTAAAGCTTTCCCTGAGGATTCTCCAGTAGAGACTTATGATCTGAACTTACCTGAACCCAGAGATAAAGACTCACCTGATCCTGCAGTTGATGACTTTTCTGACCCTGAAAAGACAGACTTACTTGACCCTGCAGACTGTAACTTACCTGATCCTGCAGACTGTGACTCACCTGATCCTGCAGACTGTAACTTACCTGATCCTGCAGACTGTGACTCACCTGATCCTGCAGACTGTAACTTACCTGATCCTGCAGACTGTGACTCACCTGATCCTGCAGACTGTAACTTACCTGATCCTGCAGACTCCGACTTACCTGATCCTGAAGAGAGCAACTCAACTGCTGGACAGGAAACTGGAAACCTACCTGAGGAAGACCTGGAAAATGTCCATCCGTCTACTCAACCTGCTCAGGAGAGCAAAGAAAACACAAGTGATCTGGACCAAACTGACAACCAGGACGCAAGCGACTGTTCAGGAAGACCTGTCAGAGACAGAAAAGCGACTAAAAGACTGACTTATCCTGAGCTAGGAAACCCGTTGGTTACAATAGTTCAGTCTTTATTTCAAACCTTGAGTGATGTGTTTACAGACTCCCTTGAAGAACCTAGCTTTCCAAAACCCCTTAGAGTTATGACAGTATAAATTAAAAATGCACAGGGACGTGCATTAGGTAAAGAGGGGAGGATGTAACCCATGTTAAAATATCATATAAATAAAAATAAATAGTAAATAAAAACTGCATAAATAAGTTTAAAAAAAAGTTTAAAGTGATTCATAAAATGTCAATTCATCATCAGAGTTAATTAAAAATGTTAATTCAGCAATCATTTAATGTTTAGGATTAAAAGTCTGTAGGCAGAAAATAATGTCGCTCCCCTTTAAGGGACCAGCGACATAGACGCAGCACCTCAGTGACGCTGCAGCAGAGACCTGAGGGAGAGAGCAGAGGAAACGAGAGGTGATCAATTAACAGAAAAAGTAGAGAAAAAGTCGATAAAACAGTCGCGAAAACATAACTTATCTGGTCGGGAACTGACGGGGATTTTTGTGAGAACTAAGCCACATCGGTTTTGGTGAGTTTTGTCTTTATTTTCATGCGTTTTCTTACTTCTTTTTTTTCCTTTTTGGCGGAGAGTTAACGCTAAAAACGCTGTTTACAAAGTAATGCTCCGTCATAAATTGTTTACCCGTTAATATTCTGTGTTTATGGAGAATGTGAATAATTTATGTGTGTGAATTGAAGATTTAAAAAAGAGCTTTATTGTGTTCATGGCCTGTTACACAGGTCAGGTTTTTTGCTCGGTCGGAGCAAGGATTGGTCTGCCATGTGCAGGCGTGCACATCCATAGACGGGATTCAAGATGGCGAGCCAGACCCAGACCTTGAACTCATCTCCTCCATCGCATCATTGAGGAAATCCTCTGTGTGTGGTAACTCACTGCCAGAGCGGTAGGAGTGTCAGGAACTAATTTGAACTGAACTGAACAGAACTGAGAACTGATTGAACTATTTTTTTTTGGACTGAATCGAACTGAAACTTTCCATTGAACTGAACGCTTGAACTCACATTAGGATTTGAACTTAAATTTGAAGTGTCAAAACTTTTTATTTTCATATGTTCATATTTTGAATGTGATTTGAAAAACTGTGGTCCACTTTGATTCACTTGGGTTTTGAAAGTATTTTCTTACCTGTAAAAGAAAAAAGGGTTAACTCAGGAAGAAAAATAGGAATCCTAAAATAGGTACAACCTAGGAAAAAGAGACTGGTCTAATTAAATTAGATTAGCTTTATTAAAATAAACTAGGTGAACCAAAGAACAAAAACAAAGAGTGAAATATATATATTTTTATTTATACTTACCTCATTTTTGGGAACCTGCAGGGTATTTTTGGTTCTATGTATTGTGTTTTATATGTGTGTTTGCATTCAGTAAATTGCCGGCCTTTTCTACTAAAAGCAACGGTCTCTGGTGTAATTATTTTTGCTCCCCACTCCTTAGAGCCTAGAACTGGTCCAGTGGCGCAGTTAGTGGTGTGATACCGGTGCTACACAAGACCTTCCTCTCTTGAGTTGACCTGATGTGATGGACAAAATGCTGTCGGAAGATGACAAAGTCCTGCTCCTGCATCCATCCGCTGCCATTGGCTGTGCCTATTGACCCCTCAGGACCACCACAGATAAAATGTGGCAGGTACTTCTTCTGGACAGTCACGAGCCCTGTCTCATCAACATTCCAAACATCTTTGGTCTCAAAGTTGTGCTTCTTGTAAACTGAGACTAGCTTATCAAAGAAGGTTGCCAAATTAACATTTCGGTGGAGACTTGTAGCCTGAGGCCTCCTGATGGCCAGATGTTCATGCCTCCGCATGAAGCTGGTAAACCAACTCGCCCCTGCCATGCCATTTTCTGCCCAGAGTGGAGGATAAGGCAGCCTGTAGAAAGCTGCCAATTCAAAGGCTAATTTGTGAACCTAAAACAATAATAATAAAAAATCATACTTTGAAAATGCACTTGTATTTAACTAGTCTAATATGTTTCATGTCTGAATAATCATTTAATAAAATTAAAGGCTATTTAAAAATGCATTTACAGAAAATTGATGTGCAACAAAACAACTTTTTATGTGTTATGATACTGTTTTATCTGTCATTGTATTTGACCTGGTCTCTCCCTATAGGTGTTTTTAGTGCAATCCTACCTCTTTCGGGGGTAGCCTGTAGTATAAGGCTGCTGCATTAGGCTACCAGGCTGCGCTCCTGTTCAGCAGTAAAAACTGCATTGCAGCTCCTGTACCCTCCTGAGGGCAACATGCTTGAGCCCTGTTCAGCCAATGCTCTTCTTTTTGACATATCGAGCAAGGGAAGGAACAGCAATGCAAAATTCCTTCGCTACACTCCTAATTGACCTCTCTTCTTGCACCACTTCTTAGGCCCTCTTTGTGGTCATAGCTCTGAAGCAGGGCATCCTGCAATAGGTATAGCACAAGAATACAAACATGAACAAAAGGTCCATACAGGCTACACAACAAAGCTAACACACACACACACACACTGCATGCCTTTTTATTTTTTAACTCTGAAGTAGGCTGGGCTACACATCCCATTAAGGCTGTATCAACTGTACCCGTTCTACCACTTGTCTATTACACCACATGCTAAATTATCCTTCTACCTTTCATCGTTAAAAAATTGTCCATTAATATAATACTCTTCAAGTATCACAAATATTGAATTTTGTTTTAGTTTTCTTTGTTTACGGTCTTATAACATGTTATCGTTACGCTGCACAACTTAACAGCATGTGATGTAATAGAACTCTAATCCTAACCCTGCTGACCACTTTGTGTATTTCTCTAGATTGTGCAGTGAGCTAACATGCTAGGATAGCATGAAGTATGTGAGATTTTAGGTCACAAAATAACATTTGCAATTATTTAAGTCATGTCTGATGGTCACAAAAGGACAATAAGCTATTCATTGTCGAAGGGACACGGTAAAGTCAAATTCTTACCTTAGTAAAAAGACTTTTGCAGATATCTTTAGATTGGAGATGCTAACATTCCTCAAATTTTCCATCACCAGAGAGGATGCTAATATGCATGTGCTGACTAAAAATGGCAGCTCAGCCTTGCAGCATGGGCAAGATATTAAAAGTGTTTCAACTGTACACATGTCTCAACTATACTCACTCCACCCTACTTGTCCTCAAAATCAGCTAAAATCACAGACACATTGTCATTTTTTAACTTTTTGAAAAAGTCAAACCTGAAACATGAAATAACAAGCCGTGTAAATCGACTCATTCCCAAAGTCAATTTGTTTCTATTAGCTTACCTTTGTAATGTTTTCTAAGGAGGGCATCTCATAGGGTCTCTCCTCCTCCGCTGAGCAGCTGCCAAAGTCTTGACTGATCCGTCATCATCAGAACTGACATTCTCCACCTTAGCACTGGATTCAGTGGTGCTAGTAGGACGGTTGAGGACTGCACCTCATCTTCTTCTCAGGTGCGTCACAATCAACACTGGCCTTCCTCTTACCAGGCTTACCAGATCCTTCCATCCTCCACAGCTCACTGGGGACATTATTGTCGGGGTTGTTGATTCTACACCTTGACCTTTTTTCAGGTGTTCCGGGATCAGCACTGGCCTTTCTCTTGCCCCGCTGGATCCTTGCGTCCTCCACTGAGACCTCACTGTGTTCAGTGGGCTTGGTGAGGTTACTACACTCCTCCTTTAACAGGGCACCTCTCCATCATCACCCGTCCTCCTCTTCCTCACACTGACATCCTCATGCACATTGTTGCAGCTACCAGTGGAGTGGGTGGTGTTGCCTCTACCCTCAATCTTTGTCCTGGGTGATCCTGAAACATCAGGGGTCTTCCTGTCCTCCCTCCATCTTTAAATGCCTCAGCATGTTGCTCTCTACAAAAGCCAAAAACAAAGTTCAAATAAAGGGCTGAAGCGAGCAAAGACTTCATATTAAACAAACCTTTCACATGTCTGAAAAAGGGTTTTACTGTGAACTAAAGCCTGAATTAGCTTTCTATCTGCTGTTTGCTAACAGTCAATCTTAATCTTCAGTTTCTACATCAAATGACCCTCAACAGACATTGAACTAGGTAGAGGCATGTTTTGAGATCATACTTAAAGCTATGCATTTCAATTACCATCAGTTTGTGGCAGCACAGTACCACATTACAGATCAGTGTTGAGGATTTGAAAAAACACAAGACAACGAGCTGGATGCACTCCACACTTACCCCGATCTGTTTCAGAGCTCAAAGTCATCAAGTCACGGGTAAACTGAGAAGACGTGACGCTGTCCAACTTTCCAACAAATGTTTCTGAACATACAAACACCTGCAGATACCTGAAGAGTGTTTAGTCATACAAAGTGAGTGTGTGTTCAGAGGTTAGATAAACACTTGCATTCAGAATGTGATGATATCATGACACATGACTCCAGCCATTTTTTTTTCAAATATTTCCAAGATCACTTCTTCTACTTTATCATGGACCCCCTGAAGACCTGTGGAGTCCATGTTTATGACTACAGGGAGGGTAAAAACAACTACAAATATTGTACAATATTCACCACCTCTTTATGTTATTTAGAACAGAATAAAAGACAAATATTGACAGGCAGTAACTAAAATGTTTACCTCAGTTTCTTTCCCTTTGTTCCTTGCTAGAACTCATGGGAGATCTGCTCTGGGACAGCAAGAAACTTTTTTGCATTTTCCTTCCAATGGTTGGATCCTAGCAAGAGAGGAAGACAAGTCATGTAACAGGGGCATGCATGTGCAGTCTTTTTTGTCCACGAAGAAAAACCCCGCCTGTGATGATGACGGGCGGATTGATTCCTGCTTTTAAGGAGGTCTGAATGCAATTATCCATGGCCTTGCGTTCAGGGGCTAAGAGAGAGTAGAGTCTACCTTTAGGTATGGGAGGCCCGGGCTACAACTCTATTGCACAGTCTCATTCTCTATGGGGAGGCAGGGAGGTAGCTTTAACTTTTATTAAACACCTCCTTCAGGTCCATGTAGCACTGGGGAACCTGCGCCAAGTCAGGGTACTGGGCCAACTCAGCCTTCGATAAGGCGGTGGGTTCTGGCTCGGGTTTCTTGGACCTGTGAACATTTTCAGACAGACACAAGGTTAATTCATCCTTTCGCCATCCCAGAATTTTACCCGTCTCCCAGTCAACATGCAGGTTATTCTTATGTAGCCAGGGATAACCCAGAATCAGGGTGTGCTGTGCCGAGTCAAACAAGTGAAAAGTCACAATTTCAGAGTGTTGCCCTTCAAAGGAGATTTCACATGGTTCAGTAAAGTGAGTCACTTGAGAGATAATTTGCCCATTCAATGCACTAGCGTTTATAGGTTGATTCAGTTTCTTGACACCTACTTGGTTATTTCTGGCAAACTGCCAGTCCATGACACAGCCATCGGCCCCTGAATCTATCAGTGCTTCTAGTTGAAGCTTTTGGCCGTTTAACAGTAGGGTTACCTGGGTTAAGGTGCGAGGAGTATTGTGAAGTTCTGATTTCTGGCTCACCAACGCCCTCCTCTGGGTTGATGAGCCCTCTCTTTTACCGGACAGTCCGCTAGGCGATGCCCCTGATCCCCGCAGTAAAAACAGGCTTTTTCCTTGAGACAGCGTTTTCGTTCTTCCGGGTCGGGTTTAGCCGGTCCTAGCTGCATCAGCTCTGCTCTGCCGGACGGTGGCGACTTCGGAACGGACCTGGGCTGAGGATGACTGGAAAGTTGTGTACCTCTCGATGGGTGTATCCAGCTTCTCTCTGAACACATACCTTCCCTCCGCCGGGTGTCAATGTGGATGGCTGTGGCGATTATCGTCTCCAGGTCCGAAGGCAGGTTGAGGGGCGCCATCTGATCCTTTAATGCGTCAAAATGCTCAAAATGAACCTCGGCTCACTTTTTGATATCTTTTATGGTTTTTGATCCCTGACCATCTCAAGACCATAAAGTTTCTCAAAAAATGCTCAGAATTTCTGCCCCTAGAATGGGTGATGTCATCAGCTAGAGTATGAGAGGCAGTGAGAAACTGCCTGAATTTTTTTTTTTTAATTGCCATAAACTCCAAACGGTGAATAGGAGACACATAATTTTTGGATCCTTTTGTAGACAAACATCTCTTCTCGCCTCTGATTTCAATTTTAAAGGGTTAGCCTTTAAGAAATCTTGAATCTTGTTCTGTAGTACATTCAGTTTAACTTCCTAAAAGGAACAAACTGTTTCCCAAGGGTAAAGTTGTTTGATACAAGTATGGATTTGGGTTGAATGCCATACGGTCTAGGTGTTTATTGTGCAATATGCCTTTGCTATTTGGTGATTTAATACAGACAGATGATAAGTAGTGGAACAGATTGTTAACATTGTATTTTCACCAGTCCTGTCAGAAGGCATGACCAATTACCTCAAGCATTTAATCACTGATCATCATCAGCTCTTCAAGCCATCATTTCCTGCAATCAATCTCTTACCAAAGCATCACTTCATGATACATTATCCTCGTAGTATAAGGACCATCAGCCCAGTTCTGCACATGTGGTACATGCACTACGAAGCCAAACATTTTTTTGAGAAGCAATTAAAAAGGTTTTAAAACATTACAAAGGCACTAGCCAAAAAGCACCAAGCACAGTATCTACTCAATACAGATAATATCTGTAAGAGCATGGTAAATAAATATAGGCAAAGAAACTTTGATTCTGAACATAAACATGATGTGGTAAGCAGAAATGTTGCTGTAAATTTACTTGCCTAGTTACATTGAAACAGACGGACATACATACGTATACATACATTACAGGCTTATGACAATGCAACTTTCCTTTTCTCTTTTCATTTTAATACACCCCGAGTAAACCCCCATGCATGCTGTTGTAGAATGAACAAAAACACATTCACATATACACTTACTGTCAGGTACTGTGTACAGTTCCTGCTGTGGTCTGTTCACAGCAGCCTCAGCAAGAATCAGCATCACATCAACCCATCTTAACATAAAGCCACACACACAAAGACAGGTGTACAGGGGAGAGAAACAAAACAACAAAGAGTAGTCCACAATGACAAAAGCATCTCAACTGAGACAGATCACATATAGTGCAGGTTAATGAGGGGATCAGTGTTTTCCTCCATTTTGACAGTGTGTTGTCAAATTTGAGGTGAAAAATCATTTCATAAAAGAGAAAGTCACAAAGAAGCTTTCAGCTGCTATTACTCACTTTGCCAGTGGCCTGGATAGATTTTAGTGAAACAGTTTATGTTGGCAAGTTGCACAGTTTGATGCAGCTTACTAAAACTTACATGTAGATAAAATTCAAATTTTCAGTAAGATAGATAAATGAATGATTCGGAGTGCTAGATCTGGTTCACGCCCAATGATGGTCATTCTTCTTGTTGAACTTTGCTCGTCCAGATTTCCCAGCTCACGTTGCATAGAAAAATAGACCCCTCCTTTCACCTGAATCCTGAGCTAGAGGTAAGATCTTAAGCCCAAGCCCAAGCCCAAGCCCGACTAAAATGTCAATCATTACGTTCGGGTCAGGTCGGGTCGGGCTTCTCTCTCGCTGACTTTTTTTTTTTTTAAATGAATATATGTTTATAAAAATGTATACTAAAACGATACTAAACTACGGAATACTTGTTATAAAATAACTTGGATAAAACAGAGAAGGCTAAACAGGAGCCGCAGAGCCAGAGCATGCTCTGCGCACGCGAACGTCGTCCTCTTAAAATTCTTCCCCTCCGCAGGTCCGCATCTGACCTGCTGGTATCCCCGATATGGAGCAGCAAGAAGTGAAGGATAAACTAAAGACAGGGGAACTGAAAAGGCAAACACCCACCGGTAAGAGTGAGGTGTGGAAAAGCTTCAAATTGATTGTTGAAAATGCTACAGAAACTTGGGCTGATAAAACTTGCGTCTCTGTCTATTATCCATCTGTCATTGTTCTTCTTTGTCTCTCTGCCTCTCTCTCTCTTAAAGTGCCGCGCTAAATTCTTAAGGACGTACTGCTGCTGTGGTTTATGGCCCAATTTTCAACCCCTCAAAATGACGGACGGCCTTAAATTTTTCCCGTCAACGCTTAAAAAAATCCGTCAATGATGGAAAATTGTCGGTTAATGTAACCTCTGCAGACACAGAAATATAAAAGATGTAAATGTTTATACAGTCTTGTTTAACTTAGATTTCGTTACAAAAGACAGGCTTTAATTTGTTATCATAAATCACCCCTCCTCCTCCCGAGTTCTCACAAATAAAATATGAAATTTCGGGTTTGCCTGCAAATCACGTTAATTGGTCGGGCTCGGGCTGGGTCGGGCTTTAATACTCGCGGGCCTGGGTCGGGTCGGGCTGGATTTTTTGGGCCCGATCTTACCTCTATCCTGAGCTGGCCCAAAGACCACCCCTTGACCTGACCATGAGCCTGAGGCTCCCACTAGGAGACAGTCAGAATGTAGTCGAGTGACAGAAAATTCATCAACACTAAATTACTCCTCTATTTGTTATTTTCTAATGGACCAATTAGGAGCATCCCAAAGTCGAAGCTGCATCTTGTACACTGTTGCAAAGGAGAATATTTCTCAATAGGACAATGCCCAGAGCATGATCTAGTCTTCGAGTTTGGAAAGATATGGGTGGAGTAAGACATAACACCATGCTATATATTGTGTTGTCTATATGTTAAGGGCAGAGTTTTCTGATCTGACCCTGAAGCTCTCTCAGATGGCTGGCATCTGATCTGATACTGCTTGTTAATAAAGTTCTATTTAACCCAAGCTTGGATCAGTGGAGTCCTTTCTACACCATCATCACACCACTGCTCGGCAGTACCTGGCTTATAAACATCATGAACATGTAGATGAAATTGCTGATGATAGTTCGGCAACAGCAAGGCTGGAGCCATTGTGAGGGCGGCCTTCAAGTCCTGAAATGCTTTATGCATGTCTTCTGTCCACTGCACAATGGGCGGGGGTTTCTGCACTGTGGCAGTCCTCAACACAAAATCCATCGCTGCATAGTAAAAAATCCAATGCCTGCAATAGTTAGCCATCCCCAATAATGAAAGTGTGCCTTTCTTGTTTGTAGGGAGAGACATATTAGCCAGGAGTTTCACTCTATCTGGCGACAATTGTCCGTTCCTCAGAACATGACCCAGATAAGTCACTTCAGTTAGACAAAACTGCAGTTTGGACAGCGATGCTCTATGACCACCCTCAGCCAGTCTCTGTAGGAGCAAGATGGACTCAGTATGACAAGCCTGACGGCGGTAAGGCTACCAACAGGTGATCAGTGTTACAACTGTGGTCGTAATTTCTGTTTGTTTCAGGTGTTTGCTCTGTATGTGTTTCTGCTGCCCTTTTTATGCAGACTAGTGTGTGGCATTGCGGAGAGCTGATTGGGAGATTCGTTTCGGTCCTGGCCAGGGAATTGGCTGTTTCTGAAGATTACAGTATAAAAAGATCCAAGATGGCGGCCGGCGGTTGGCAGCAGCCGGCATTCCTCACCTCCCTCTTCTCCCAACCAGCCACACTTTGTTCGGCAATTGTAAAAATTGTGTTTACTTGTTTACTCGGTAGGGGTGGACTGCCAGGTTTTGTTTAACCGTTCGTTTTCTCCTGTTTTAGTTTATTTAGGGAGGTAGATTTATGTCTTTTGGTTTCTTTGTTTTTATTAGGTAAGTTATATCCTCCCCAGTTAGAATTGTTTTGTTTGTTGTTTTGGCCTTGGTCCATTCTGAAGCCCTTAGTATCTTGAACTTTCTGTTCACTTATTTTTTTTCTGTAAATAAATATTGTGATCAAGTGTAAAACTCTCTGGCTCTGTGGCTACTTGAGACTTGGGGAAGATGGGGACTCTCCTTCCTGTTACGTCTGTGCGTAACATCAGCGTATTGCAGGGGGATAGAACCTCCAGTCAGGTGCAAATCTTCCATATCACGTTTAACCGCTGCTCAACCAAACCTTGGATCAACCTACGCCAGGTGTATTGTTCACCTTTGAATGTAAATGCAAACAGATGTGGCTATCTGGATGCAATGGGATGGAGAAAAATGCTGAACACAAATCAATGACTATGTAGTGTGTTGACTCAGGTGGCAGTGAATAGAATTAGTGTCTGGCACAGTTGGAGCTGTTGGTACTACAATGTTGTTATCAGCCTGTAGGTCTTGCACAAAATGGCATTCATCTGGGTGATTAGGTTAGGGCCCTTCCTAGTCATGTCAATTATCTCTGATGGTGTCCAAGGGTATCCCAGTTGGTCTTTTGTGAAAGGTTCAGCTGCTTCCAGAAAGAACAGGGTGACAGAGGAAAAGAGGGACAGACGGCATAACATCGTCATTCCATATGTGTCTGGTGTATCAGAGAAACTCAGGCGAATCTTTAACAAACACAACATCCCGGTACATTTCAAACCTGGGAACACTCTCAGACAAAGGCTGGTGCACCCCAAAGACTGAACACCTCACACTCAGAAGAACAATCTGGTGTATGCAGTCCAGTGCAGTGAGGAATGCACAGACTTGTATATTGAGGAAACCAAACAGCCACTGAGCAGAAGCAGAAGGGCTAACTCTTCAGGTCTAGACTCAGCTTTTTACCTGCACCTCAAGGAGGAAGCACACTCCTTTGAGGATAAAAATGTGCATATTCTGGACAGAGAAGACAGATGGTTTGAAAGAGGAGTAAGAGAAGCCATCTATGTCAAGGTCGAAAAACTGTCTCTGAACAGGGGGGGGTGGGGAGGGGTCTGAGACACCACCTATCTCCCACATACAATGCTGTCCTTTCATCTCTCCCAAAAAGATTCAAAGATTTAGCCTCTGAGAATAAACAACAAAGCCATTTACACATGGCTCCAGGAGCCTCCCAATGACAAGAATGGGACACTAACGAGGCAGACGACTGTCGTTGACACCCAAGGGTTGCACCCTACCCCGCCTTAATGGGGGATCGTTGCACCCTACCCCGCCTTAATGGGGGATTGTTTGCCTCACAATAGAGTGATACCAACCTTGGTTTGGGGGGTTGGCCTCACTCAGAGGGTAAATACTTGAACCTAACACCATTTCATTGGACTAGAGCTGTCCTATCAAGTCTGGTGCGCATGAACTGATGAAGCCTGCTCGGATGAGAGGCGAAACGTCTTCTAAGACAAACTGACGAGGTCCAGTTGCGAACGATTAAATGCCCGAAAGCTTGCAATGACCTGGATGAATGAGAATATTCGCAGGCTTAATATATAAATTTGATATATCAGTCATTGAAAAGAAACAAGCTTTTTCCATGGCCATTGTGCTGTCACACATGTGTATGCAGGGGCACAAGAAAACATGGGGTTGGATCCAAGTATGCCAGGCAGGCAAGCTGAAGAAACCAAAGCCAGTTTTAATACCATAAAGCTGATACTAGTCAACAAAAAAGGCAGGCAACAAAACTGATGGAGCATGATGAAGCAAATCCAAGAGAAAAGAAGGTAGAAATACAAAACCTGAACGAAGAACAGCCTGAGATGATACAAGGAATATGGGCAAGAATACTGGCAGGGAACTCAACAAAGGCAGATGACCTGACAACTGAAACAGGGAAAACATTAGAGAGGAATGGCTAATGAAGGACAGGTGACTCATCAGTAAATACAAAGGCAGGGAAGAAGAATTAAGACAGGAAGTAAAAACAAAACATGACTCATGAGAAGAGTTTAATTTCAAAATAAAACAGGAAACAGACTACAGGCAAAATCCCAAGACCATGACAGCTGTATGAAGTCTGAAAACAATGGAGCTGTAAGTCTGAATGTGCGTGTAGTACAGTAGGTTTGTCCTACTTTAAACTTTATTGCCCTCTGATGAAAAATGCATGGCCCAGCCCACATAAATGTTTCAAATTTCCCCGGGACTAAATTACTTTAAAGTTTTGGAGGGAGCTGGACTGAAATTAGGCTATCTTGTGCACAAAGCAAAGATTCACTTCAGGAATTGCAATGTCTGGGAGACACACAGAGCAATGCAGGACCGCAAGGACAACATGTACACCCCAGCTCTGTTTTTATCATTGTTAATTTAAACACAAGATACTTGTGCTCAAAAAGAGGATTCATTCTCAGTGAAGAACCTTGGAGCTCTAATCTGCCTCTATACCTGCCAAAGAGCAGTGATTCCTAACACGTCTCTGGGGGTCATCAGGTGGAAACCTCCCTTCAACAGTGTTTCGCCTACTTAGTCCCACTACACCTCCAGGAGGTTAGGCAGTGAACTCCGGCGTCCCAGAGTCACCCCCCCTAGTGCCAGTTCACACTGCTCCTACACAATCCAAACAGCACCGCCACGTTCAACTGACCCAGAGATGCTCCAGGTAGTGGCCAGTACCGATGCTACCATTTAACTATTGCTAATGCTAATGCTAACCGCTAGGAAGAACAGAAGAAGACAATACAGTTCCGATGCTACCATTTAGCTAATGTTACGTGCTAACCGCTACCTGCTAAGAGGAACAGAAGAAGACAATAAAGCTAGATTCACCTATACTGTTAATGTTAATTGCTAGCTACCAATACTAACTGCTAAGATACTATCGTACTCTCACCGCTTTAGCTATTGTTAGCTGCTACAATGCTACCACAGGCCTAGATGCCACATGTAACTGCTGATTGCCACACTACCATCATCTACCCCTGCCTCTCACCAACTGCACCAAGAAAAAAGCGGGGTGGGAATACAAACCCTGGTTCGGGTAGGGGATAGAAAATAAAGAGGTAGAGTCAAAAGATGAAAGTAGGGATTGGATACAGACCCTTGTTCGGGTAGGGGGTGGAAAATTTAGAAGGTGCTGAAGGTGGAGGCCTAAACCACAGACTAGATTTAACAGCCTCTTCTAACATTTCCTTCAAGAAGCAGCAAACCCTACCATTTCCTTCAAAAAGCAAACAGAGCAGGAAAACAAACCCTAACATTTCCTTAAAGAAGCAGACAAAACAGGAAAACAACCCAAAAGATCAAAAAACAAGCCAACTCTGTATCTTACCACGCAAACTCACCTGAACAGGCCGCATGGTCCCAAAGAGAGACTCTAGCTGGCCACACCCCCCACCTTATCTAAACTTCCTGGTTCTCTTCCTATTGGCAGAGCGAGAAGATGGGGCGGGGAAAGCAGAGCAGAGGAGAGGTGTCTTGTTCAGACTTTAACCTCTTCTCTTGCCGGGTTAGGCATGCATGTCCTCTGCCTCCCCCCCCCACTGTCCCTATTTCACCCCCCAACTACTATTATTTCTCCTGATCCATATCCACTGACTAGACCTAGCAGCCTCATCTGACATCTCCCTCACTGTCTTTCTTAAATTTTGCCCATGCACTCCCAGCTCCCTCAACAGTGAAACAGCTGACCCTGCAACAAAACCTCTACACCCCACTTCAACCGGACAGACCCTGGTCTTCCATCCCCTCTGCTCAGATTCTGTCTTTAAATCTGCATACTTAGTCTTCTTCCTTTCATAAGCTGCCTCCACTGAATTTTCCCAAGGGACTGTTAACTCAATAAAATACACAGTCTTTTTACTCATGGACCATAAGACAATGTCTGGCCTCAGATTACTATAAACTATTTCCTGGGGCACAACTAGCTGTCCTCCCAAGTCGACCTGCATTTGCCAATCATCAGCCCCTACCAGGCAGCCACCTCCCTGCTTTCTCCCTGACTTAGCAGCTTTATTTTTCTCCCCCTCTCGAACAAACTGCACATCTAACCTCTCCTTTCTAGAACTTCCAGAATTCACCTGCTTCCTTCTCTCCTCAATGCCTGCGGCTAAGCTTCTCAGCACCTGATTATGCCGCCATGTATACCAGCCTTGTGATAAGCTAATTCTACAACCTGACAAAATGTGCTTTAAACTTGCTGTACCTGAGCAGAGTGGGCACGATTGATCGCCCTGTACCCAGAGACTTAGGTTCTGCGGGGTTGGCAACACATCGTATGTCGCCCCTATCAGAAATTTAATACGGCCTTCCTCCATATTCCACAGGTCCCTCCAACTAAGTTTCCTCTTCTCAACACCTTCCCAATTCAACCATTGTCCCTGTTTGGCTTGACCAACTGCTTTTGCCCCTCTTAACAACTCCTCCTGTCTACGCACCTGTTCCACTACAAGCTTTCTTTTCTCCTTTAGACCTGCTTTATTCCACACTGGTTTGCCTGGGCCAAGCCCCAAGCCTCCCCGGCCAAATTGAACATTTCCTACTATTTCTGCATGCCTAAGAGCTGCCTCTGCCTCCTGCACTGCTGCCCTTGGGTTCCATTTCCTCCCCCCAGAAGGATTCGGAACCACATTGCTAACTAACATGTCCTTACTCCCAGATAATAAAAGTTCTGTCCTAACCTTAGTGCATTTAAACTCCTCTGTTAGACTGGATACTGGCAGCTGAAGCATTCCTTTCCCATACAAAGCTACATTGCTTAAGCACCTGGGAGCACCCAACCATTTTCTAATATAAGAGCTAACTAGCCTTTCCATTCTCTCTGCTACAGATAATGGGACTTCATATACTGACATTGGCCACATTAACCTAGGATACAAGCCAAACTGCAAGCACCACAACCTCAGTTTTCCTGGGAGCCCTGATTTATCTATTCTCTCCAGCCCTTCTGCAACATCCTTTCTAAATTGCACAACCTGTTCAACATCATTCAGGTCCACATTGTACCACCGTCCTAGACTCTTAACTGATTTCTCCCTAATTGTTGGGATTTCCTCACCATCTATAGCAAACTTTCTATCACTTACTTTCCCTCTGTATATTGAAATACTCCTTGACTTACTAGGCTTAATCTTCATACTAGCCCACTTGAGATTCTGATTGACTTTATCTAACAACCTCCTTGTACATGGCACTGTTGAAGTTAGCAGTGTCATATCATCCATATAAGCCCTAATTGGTGGAAGACGCATTCCATTCTGCCGTCTCTCTCCACCTACGACCCACTTGGAAGCCCTAATAATTACCTCCATAGCCATTGTGAAAGCTAGCGGGGACACTGTACATCCTGCCATAATACCAACCTCCAATCTTTGCCAGCCTGTTGTGAGCTCTGCGATACTTGCACACAGTCTGATGTCTTGGAAATATGCTTTCACCAAGTTAACAACTATCTCCGGCACTTTAAAGTAGTCAAAGGAACTCCAAATAAGGTTATGTGGCACTGACCCAAACGCATTAGCCAGATCTAAAAATACAACATTCAAGTCTCTTTTCTCCCTCTTAGCTGTCTGAATCTGATGCCAAATCATGCTAGTATGCTCTAAGCATCCCGCAAATCCTGGTATCCCTGCTTTTTGCACTGTCGTATCTATCATACCATTCCTTTCTAAGTATTTAGCCAGCCTCTGTGCTACGATACTAAAGAAAATCTTTCCCTCAACATTTAGGAGAGAAATCATCCGAAATTGGCTAAGGTCCGATGACTCCTTCTCCTTAGGGATGAAGACACCTCCTGCCCTGCGCCATGCTCTTGGAATACTTTGTTTCTCCCAAACTATTCTCAGGTATCTCCATAGTGTCCTTAAGATGCCAGGTGCACTCTTATAGACACGGTAGGGGACTCCATTAGGCCCTGGGGCCGAAGAAGCCTTTGCACGCCTAACCACCTCCACCACTTCTCTCCACCTAGGTGGGCTCACATCCATCTCCTGCTCCACTTCCCCTAATGGTGGCATGTCAGGTGGAAGACCTATGTTCCTATTCTCCTTTGAATCTGAATACGTCGACTTCAAATACTGTTCAATCTCTGATTTCGTTGCCTTAAGTTGCCCTCCTTTTTCTTGATTAAACAAGCCTTTCACAAAATTAAAGGGGTTCCTAAAAAATGCTGACCTTGCACGTTCCTTCTTCTTTCTCTTCTCCCTAAGGTGTTCTGCCCTTCTGAGTACTGCTAACCTGCTTCTCAGTTCCTCCTGCAACACCTTAATTCCCTCCCTTTCTTCTTCTGTCGCCTTCCTCCACTGCTTTCTTAACTGCCTCCTTTCCTTTACTAACTTCTCTATTTCTCTTTGCCGCCTAGACTTGCCGACCTTCACCCTCTCGCCTTTCCTTTTGACAAGCACCCCAAATCTCTCTCGACCATAGGAGTAGATCACATCTCCAATTTTATCCAATTTCTCCACTACATCTCCTCTAAGCCTGCTTAATATGACTGATAAATCTCTATCAACTGCCTCCCACTCTTTGCTATCATTAGCCCTCGGCCACTTAACTCTAGCTTTCTGCTCCATGCTTCTCTCCTTGGCTGGCCTGTTGCCCTCAACACCATCTGCATCCCCTCTCCGTACCTCCTCCTCTCCAGGGATAGTGTTACTGATATCCTGCGAACTGTGGTTTTCTACCTGTCGCTGGACTTCATCCGACTGATTCGACTGACTTCTCAAGAAATACTGGTCGATGCGGCCACTCTGCCCTTCCACCGCTAAACACTTCCTCCTTCCCTGATGAGTTCTAAGGCCTCGGATTGATGTTATTTTCTGCCAGCCACATGGGCAAACTTGAAGCTTCTTATCCTCTGCTGCACAACTTTTGCTCTCCTTAGTTGCCTTCCCTGTCACCTGAGTACTGCTACCTCTGGCCCTAAGAGATGGGTCCGTGCCCCCATCCCTCACTGAGTCATGTATCCAAGGCATAGTCATATCCGTTATCCTGTTCGTTACCATGCAATCCACCTGTGAGTCATCTTCCACCCCTGCTCTCGCTGACTCTTGGGGTATTTTCCTTATATTGGTTGTAGCTAAGTCTGGTTGTAGCAAGGTTAAGGCTTGCCACTGCTGCCATGGGTTGCTAGCCCATACCAGCACCTGTGGGGTCTTTTCCCTCCTGTCAGCTGTCTTTCCAAGCAGTCACATGGTCTTTCCCATGTTGTCAGCTGCTCTATTCACAACAGTCACTAGCCAAGCTAGTTGTGAGTTAATTTAAACACAAGATACTTGTGCTCAAAAAGAGGATTCATTCTCAGTGAAGAACCTTGGAGCTCTAATCTGCCTCTATACCTGCCAAAGAGCAGTGATTCCTAACACGTCTCTGGGGGTCATCAGGTGGAAACCTCCCTTCAACAGTGTTTCGCCTACTTAGTCCCACTACACCTCCAGGAGGTTAGGCAGTGAACTCCGGCGTCCCAGAGTCACCCCCCCTAGTGCCAGTTCACACTGCTCCTACACAATCCAAACAGCACCGCCACGTTCAACTGACCCAGAGATGCTCCAGGTAGTGGCCAGTACCGATGCTACCATTTAACTATTGCTAATGCTACTGCTAACCGCTAGGAAGAACAGAAGAAGACAATACAGTTCCGATGCTACCATTTAGCTAATGTTATGTGCTAACCGCTACCTGCTAAGAGGAACAGAAGAAGACAATAACGCTAGATTCACCTATACTGTTAATGTTAATTGCTAGCTACCAATACTAACTGCTAAGATACTATCATACTCTCACCGCTTTAGCTATTGTTAGCTGCTACAATGCTACCACAGGCCTAGATGCCACATGTAACTGCCGATTGCCACACTACCATCATCTACCCCTGCCTCTCACCAACTGCACCAAGAAAAAAGCGGGGTGGGAATACAAACCCTGGTTCGGGTAGGGGATAGAAAATAAAGAGGTAGAGTCAAAAGATGAAAGTAGGGATTGGATACAGACCCTTGTTCGGGTAGGGGGTGGAAAATTTAGAAGGTGCTGAAGGTGGAGGCCTAAACCACAGACTAGATTTAACAGCCTCTTCTAACATTTCCTTCAAGAAGCAGCAAACCCTACCATTTCCTTCAAAAAGCAAACAGAGCAGGAAAACAAACCCTAACATTTCCTTCAAGAAGCAGACAAAACAGGAAAACAACCAAAAAGATCAAAAAACAAGCCAACTCTGTGTCTTACCACGCAAACTCACCTGAACAGGCCGCATGGTCCCAAAGAGAGACTCTAGCTGGCCACACCCCCCACCTTATCTAAACTTCCTGGTTCTCTTCCTATTGGCAGAGCGAGAAGATGGGGCGGGGAAAGCAGAGCAGAGGAGAGGTGTCTTGTTCAGACTTTAACCTCTTCTCTTGCCGGGTTAGGCATGCATGTCCTCTGCCTGCCCCCCCACTGTCCCTATTTCACCCCCCAACTACTATTATTTCTCCTGATCCATATCCACTGACTAGACCTAGCAGCCTCATCTGACATCTCCCTCACTGTCTTTCTTAAATTTTGCCCATGCACTCCCAGCTCCCTCAACAGTGAAACAGCTGACCCTGCAACAAAACCTCTACACCCCACTTCAACCGGACAGACCCTGGTCTTCCATCCCCTCTGCTCAGATTCTGTCTTTAAATCTGCATACTTAGTCTTCTTCCTTTCATAAGCTGCCTCCACTGAATTTTCCCAAGGGACTGTTAACTCAATAAAATACACAGTCTTTTTACTCATGGACCATAAGACAATGTCTGGCCTCAGATTACTATAAACTATTTCCTGGGGCACAACTAGCTGTCCTCCCAAGTCGACCTGCATTTGCCAATCATCAGCCCCTACCAGGCAGCCACCTCCCTGCTTTCTCCCTGACTTAGCAGCTTTATTTTTCTCCCCCTCTCGAACAAACTGCACATCTAACCTCTCCTTTCTAGAACTTCCAGAATTCACCTGCTTCCTTCTCTCCTCAATGCCTGCGGCTAAGCTTCTCAGCACCTGATTATGCCGCCATGTATACCGGCCTTGTGATAAGCTAATTCTACAACCTGACAAAATGTGCTTTAAACTTGCTGTACCTGAGCAGAGTGGGCACGATTGATCGCCCTGTACCCAGAGACTTAGGTTCTGCGGGGTTGGCAACACATCGTATGTCGCCCCTATCAGAAATTTAATACGGCCTTCCTCCATATTCCACAGGTCCCTCCAACTAAGTTTCCTCTTCTCAACACCTTCCCAATTCAACCATTGTCCCTGTTTGGCTTGACCAACTGCTTTTGCCCCTCTTAACAACTCCTCCTGCCTACGCACCTGTTCCACTACAAGCTTTCTTTTCTCCTTTAGACCTGCTTTATTCCACACTGGTTTGCCTGGGCCAAGCCCCAAGCCTCCCCGGCCAAATTGAACATTTCCTACTATTTCTGCATGCCTAAGAGCTGCCTCTGCCTCCTGCACTGCTGCCCTTGGGTTCCATTTCCTCCCCCCAGAAGGATTCGGAACCACATTGCTAACTAACATGTCCTTACTCCCAGATAATAAAAGTTCTGTCCTAACCTTAGTGCATTTAAACTCCTCTGTTAGACTGGATACTGGCAGCTGAAGCATTCCTTTCCCATACAAAGCTACATTGCTTAAGCACCTGGGAGCACCCAACCATTTTCTAATATAAGAGCTAACTAGCCTTTCCATTCTCTCTGCTACAGATAATGGGACTTCATATACTGACATTGGCCACATTAACCTAGGATACAAGCCAAACTGCAAGCACCACAACCTCAGTTTTCCTGGGAGCCCTGATTTATCTATTCTCTCCAGCCCTTCTGCAACATCCTTTCTAAATTGCACAACCTGTTCAACATCATTCAGGTCCACATTGTACCACCGTCCTAGACTCTTAACTGCTTTCTCCCTAATTGTTGGGATTTCCTCACCATCTATAGCAAACTTTCTATCACTTACTTTCCCTCTGTATATTGAAATACTCCTTGACTTACTAGGCTTAATCTTCATACTAGCCCACTTGAGATTCTGATTGACTTTATCTAACAACCTCCTTGTACATGGCACTGTTGAAGTTAGCAGTGTCATATCATCCATATAAGCCCTAATTGGTGGAAGACGCATTCCATTCTGCCGTCTCTCTCCACCTACGACCCACTTGGAAGCCCTAATAATTACCTCCATAGCCATTGTGAAAGCTAGCGGGGACACTGTACATCCTGCCATAATACCAACCTCCAATCTTTGCCAGCCTGTTGTGAGCTCTGCGATACTTGCACACAGTCTGATGTCTTGGAAATATGCTTTCACCAAGTTAACAACTATCTCCGGCACTTTAAAGTAGTCAAAGGAACTCCAAATAAGGTTATGTGGCACTGACCCAAACGCATTAGCCAGATCTAAAAATACAACATTCAAGTCTCTTTTCTCCCTCTTAGCTGTCTGAATCTGATGCCAAATCATGCTAGTATGCTCTAAGCATCCCGCAAATCCTGGTATCCCTGCTTTTTGCACTGTCGTATCTATCATACCATTCCTTTCTAAGTATTTAGCCAGCCTCTGTGCTACGATACTAAAGAAAATCTTTCCCTCAACATTTAGGAGAGAAATCATCCGAAATTGGCTAAGGTCCGATGACTCCTTCTCCTTAGGGATGAAGACACCTCCTGCCCTGCGCCATGCTCTTGGAATACTTTGTTTCTCCCAAACTATTCTCAGGTATCTCCATAGTGTCCTTAAGATGCCAGGTGCACTCTTATAGACACGGTAGGGGACTCCATTAGGCCCTGGGGCCGAAGAAGCCTTTGCACGCCTAACCACCTCCACCACTTCTCTCCACCTAGGTGGGCTCACATCCATCTCCTGCTCCACTTCCCCTAATGGTGGCATGTCAGGTGGAAGACCTATGTTCCTATTCTCCTTTGAATCTGAATACGTCGACTTCAAATACTGTTCAATCTCTGATTTCGTTGCCTTAAGTTGCCCTCCTTTTTCTTGATTAAACAAGCCTTTCACAAAATTAAAGGGGTTCCTAAAAAATGCTGACCTTGCACGTTCCTTCTTCTTTCTCTTCTCCCTAAGGTGTTCTGCCCTTCTGAGTACTGCTAACCTGCTTCTCAGTTCCTCCTGCAACACCTTAATTCCCTCCCTTTCTTCTTCTGTCGCCTTCCTCCACTGCTTTCTTAACTGCCTCCTTTCCTTTACTAACTTCTCTATTTCTCTTTGCCGCCTAGACTTGCCGACCTGCACCCTCTCGCCTTTCCTTTTGACAAGCACCCCAAATCTCTCTCGACCATAGGAGTAGATCACATCTCCAATTTTATCCAATTTCTCCACTACATCTCCTCTAAGCCTGCTTAATATGACTGATAAATCTCTATCAACTGCCTCCCACTCTTTGCTATCATTAGCCCTCGGCCACTTAACTCTAGCTTTCTGCTCCATGCTTCTCTCCTTGGCTGGCCTGTTGCCCTCAACACCATCTGCATCCCCTCTCCGTACCTCCTCCTCTCCAGGGATAGTGTTACTGATATCCTGCGAACTGTGGTTTTCTACCTGTCGCTGGACTTCATCCGACTGATTCGACTGACTTCTCAAGAAATACTGGTCGATGCGGCCACTCTGCCCTTCCACCGCTAAACACTTCCTCCTTCCCTGATGAGTTCTAAGGCCTCGGATTGATGTTATTTTCTGCCAGCCACATGGGCAAACTTGAAGCTTCTTATCCTCTGCTGCACAACTTTTGCTCTCCTTAGTTGCCTTCCCTGTCACCTGAGTACTGCTACCTCTGGCCCTAAGAGATGGGTCCGTGCCCCCATCCCTCACTGAGTCATGTATCCAAGGCATAGTCATATCCGTTATCCTGAAGGATTTAGAGGTTTAGAGGAAGAAAGGGGTAGTGGTGCAGACACAGTTGAAGGGTTTCTTTTTAGCCTTAAACAGTCATTTGCTGAAAATGAGAGATGGGGCTGTGTGTTTTCCCTTGGGACAGGGGCTGAAATGGACAACAGATCCCCTATATTAGCCTATCGCAATGTTATTCCACTTGCTTTATGTGTGTTTTTTTCATATTACTTGTATCTCAGGAGGGCAAAGCAGGCCTCTGAGTTAATCTTCTCTATTTGAACATAGAAATTAATTCCTGATCTGACCAAACCAGAGTTGGATTTGATTTTTGTAACAGTGGTAAGACAATAAAAAAATCATAGTTGTGACGATGTGAGTAGAGAGGAACCCAGGAGCAGAAACGGAGAAGGTTTGAACAGAGTTTATTGCACAACACAGGGGGCAAAACAGGGAAATGGTGAATGTGATCCAAACAACAAAAGGAGGCTTCAGAGAGTGCTGGGCTGTGTGGGCACGGAGGCACATGGTACGTAGTGGTATACTCTGGCATCGAGGAGCGTCTCCGCAGAGTATAAATAGGCGTCTTGATTCTGAAGTCGATCCAGGTGTGTCCAATCGCTCCTCAACGCAGCAGGGGGGAAGGGAGCCTCAGAAAATAAAGGTAAAGTTAGCGCACACACACAGCAACACAGGAAGTGGAACGTAAAAATTAAAGCACCGGGAACACCAACCACCACAGTACCCCCCCCCTCAACGAATGCCTCTAGGCGTTCTACCCGGTTTGCCCAGGTGGGCAGCATAAAAGTCATGGAGAAGCGACTCATCCAGAATGAGTCCTCTGGAGACCCAGGAGCGTTCCTCCGGGCCATAGCCCTCCCAGTCCACCAGGTACTGGAACCCCCGGCCGCGGGCGGACATCCAGAATCCGAGACACCGTGTAGGCGGGATGACAGTCAATGAGCCGGGGGGGGGGGGGGGGGGGGGGGGGGGCCGGAGGGCTGAGGTCACTGGAACATACTGGCTTAAGCAGGGAGACGTGGAAAGTGGGATGGACCTTCATGGAGTCCGGCAACTTGAGTGTCACAGCAGAGGGATTAACAATCTTCAGGATCTCGAATGGACCAACAACGGGGGGAGAGCTTACGTGATTCAATGTCCAATGGAAGATCCCGAGATGACAACCACACCCATTGACCTGGACGATACTCCGGAGCGGAGACGCGGTGAGCATCGGCCAGCCGTTTGTTCCTCTCGGCCGAGCGTGTTAGAGCGGCTCTGGCGGAATGCCACACCTCCTTGATCCTCCGGAGGTGCTCTTTCACCGAGGGGACGGCCACAGCTGTCTCCTGCTCAGGAAACAGGGGGGATTGATAACCGAAACAGCACTCAAAAGGTGACATACCTGTGGCCGCGCAGGTGAGGGAGTTATGGGCATATTCCACCCAGGGAAGCTGGGAGCTCCAGGAGACAGGGTGGTGACGAGCCACTCCGTGACAGCCTGGACCTTAGCTGGGTCTGGCTTCAACTGACCTTTGGCTATAATGTATCCCAGAAAGCTGACAGAGTCGGCATGGAACTCACACTTCTCTGCCTTGACATAGAGTTTGTTCTCTAGTAGCCTCTGGAGAACCAGTCTGACGTGCTGTTTGTGCTCAGCTAGGTCACGGGAGAAAATCAAAATATCGTCTAAATAAACAAATACAAATCGGTTAACATGTCTCTCAGCACGTCATTAATAAGGGCTTGGAAAACTGCGGGGGCATTAGTGAGACCAAAAGGCATAACTAAGTACTCAAAGTGACCTAGTGGTGTGTTAAAGGCGGTCTTCCACTTATCACCCTCCTTTATCTGGACAAGGTGGTATGCGTTTCGCAGGTCCAGCTTGGAAAAGATGGTGGCGGAGCAGAGTGGCTCGAAGGAGGGATCGATAAGTGGGAGAGAGTACTTATTTTTAATGGTGATATCGTTGAGACCTCAGAAGTCAATACAGGGGCAAAGGGAGGAGTCTTTCTTTTTCACGAAGAAGAAGCCTGCCCCTACAGGCGAGGAGGAAGGGCGGCTGAGACCAGCAGTGAGGGAATCCTGGATGTAAGACTCCATAGCCTCCTTCTCAGGGTGTGATAAATTGTACAAGCGACTGGAAGGGAGAGGGGCGCCGGGGAGGAGGTCGATGGAGCAGTCATAGGGGCGATGGGGAGGCAGAGTCAGGGCCAACTCCTTACTGAACACTGGGGCCAGATTGTGGTATTCAGGAGGCACGGAGGTAAGCACCGGAGGTGCGGGGGGTGGCACAGGTGAGCGAGTGGAGAAGGGGTTGGCTGAACGGAGACAATGGGCATGGCAAAAGGGGCTCCAGGTGGTTATGCTGGCTGTTTTCCAGTCGATCTGGGGATTGTGTTTGAGCAGCCAGGGGAGACCCAAAACCAGGGGGACATGAGGGGAAGGGATGACCACTACCTGTACATCTTCTCTATGGTTACCAGAGATAATGAGCGTGACTGGGGCTGTACGTTGTTTAACCAGGGCTATGCGCCGGCCGTCTAAGGCAGTGACATTTCTAGGGAGGGGCAGTGGCTCCAGGGGCAAGTTAAGTTGTGCGGCTAGCTCATCATGGATGAAACTCTCATCTGCTCTCATCTCATCAGTCGATCAAGACCTTAAGGGGTAGAGAGTCACGCCCCCAGAGCAGACAAGCGGGGACCGTTAAGCAGGGGGGAGAGCTGGGAATGGAGGAAGTCTGACTCACCAGTGCACTCTCCGTCACGGGTGAGCCTGCCCCTTTTGCGATCTGGGGGCAGTTCGCCAGATAGTGACCTCCCTGGCCGCAGTAGATGCAGAGTCGTAGGTTGAAGCGCCGCTGCCGTTCACTGGGGTGTAGGCCGGTTCAACCAAGCTGCATGGGCTCCGCGGGGGAAGAAGAGGAAGTGGCGGGGGCAGCAGGCAGAACGGGGGAACTGGCGGTGAGGACCGCTGGTGGGAGAGCACAGGGGGTTGGCTCGAAAACACGAGAGGAGCGAGCCTGAGACTTCTCTCTCTGTCGCTCCCGTAACCGGTTATCTATGCGTATAGCTAACAAAATTAAAGACTCTAGGGCAGGCATCTCAAACTGGTTCCATAAAGGGCCGCGTGGCTGCAGGTTTTCATTCCAACCCAGGAGGAGCACATCAGGCCAACCAATCAACATCAAGGGATCACTTAGTTGTCAGCTGAAGACTGAGATCAGCTGATTAATTGATTCCAGCCTGGTGTGTTCCTCCTTGGTTGGAATGAAAACTTGCAGCCACGTGGCCCTTTATGGAACCGGTTTGAGATGCCTGCTCTAGGGAATCTGCATCGTCTCTGGCGGCCAATTCATCCTTAAGCTCACAAGAGAGGCTCCGTAAGAATACTCCCCTTAGTTCGAGCTCCCCCCACCCACTCTCGGCGGCTGCAATGCGGAAGACAATAGAATAGTCTGCCACTGATCTAGAGCCCTGACAGAGTGAAAACAGGCATTTAGCTACTTCCTGTCCCTGCCGAGGATGATCAAAAATCCTACCGAGCTCTCTAGAAAAGCTATCAAATGAGGAGAGGATAGGTGATTGCTGTTCCCACAGAGCGGTAGCCCACTGTGCTGCCCTACCTCGTAACAAATTGACTGAATAAGCAATTTTCGATCTATCGGAGGAGTAACTAAGGGGCTGCTGGTCAAAGACTAATGAACAACGTAAAATAAACCCCCCTGCACTCCCAACCTCACCTGAGACACATGGGGCTCTCGCTGAGAAACAGACTGAGGGGCTGGCAGGGCTGAGGTAGGCGCTGGGGAGGGTGCTGGAGAAGGAGGGATCACGGGGGAGTGAGCGCCGCGGGTGTCCGGGCGGCTGAGCTGCGTGGTGAGGACTTGGGCACTGAGGGTTTGAACCGTTTCCAAAACTCCCCGGAGCATGTCCTCATGCTGACCGAGTCGTTGTCCTTGGTGGGCAAGGGCAGTCCGAATAGGGTCCGGTTCCGCTGGGTCCTTAGTTGGCCAGAGTATTCTGTGATGATGTGAGTAGAGAGGAACCCAGGAGCGGAAACGGAGAAGGTTTGAACAGAGTTTATTGCACAACACAGGGGGCAAAACAGGGAAATGGTGAATGTGATCCAAACAACAAAAGGAGGCTTCAGAGAGCGCTGTGCTGTGTGGGCACGGAGGCACACGGTACGTAGTAGTATACTCTGGCGTCAAGGAGCGTCTCCGCAGAGTATAAATAGGCGTCTTGATTCTGAAGTCGATCCAGGTGTGTCCAATCGCTCCTCAACGCAGCAGGGGGGAAGGGAGCCTCAGAAAATAAAGGTAAAGTTAGCGCACACACACAGCAACACAGGAAGTGGAACGTAAAAATTAAAGCACTGGGAACACCAACAGCCACAACAGTTTCTGTAAATGGAGACTTTGATGAGAGAGATAGCGGCTTTTTCTCGTTAAACAAAAATTATCTTACTCTTTAAGAAAAAGTTATCTTTGTAGGGATCCTTTCTACAATGTTGTCAAACACTTAAAATAACAATCTGAGCCTGTCAGGTGCAAAAACAAACACTTTTGTGGACGTGCAATGACGGTGCACAAGCACCCGGAGAGATTACATTGCAGCTCGTTTCGTGGCAGCACTTTACTCAATGCTGAACTGTCAGGAAGGTGGGAATCACGGGGAACTTAGGGAGCTATGGGGTGAAAAGCAGATGCAGACTCGAGGGTGCTTGGTTCAAATGATTACATGAATTAAAAACAAAGAGAAACACAACTAAGGGAACTATGGTTTAACACACAGGCTAGGGATAAGGGCTATACATGCAACAAGGGCAACACAGGGAAAAACTGAACAATTACAACACACTAACACAACAGGGCGTGGATGAAACAAAGACGGCACAAGAAACAAACCGTCACCCTATTAAAATAAGTCACTTTTTGATGAAAATGAGTTTTTGGCCTAAGTCATCTCTTGATAATGCTGGCCATCTCTGGTAAAATCCCCAAATCCCTAGTTAAAAGGATCATGCTCTATATGTCCTATAGGAAAATGGCCTATGTCAAGAGGGTGACTTAGGCCATTTTATTTTTTGCCTAAGTCAACATTTTTGATTCTTTAGGATAAAACATCTGACTTAGGCAATTTAACAAGTTACACCGGGAATACCAACAGGCAGCTGTAACTTCTGGAATGAGGGCTGTGTGTGTGTACCACTTGTACCAAATGTGTTCCATTCAGAAAAATATTCTGTATTCATTCCAAGGAAGGATCAGTATGATGTTTGTGTGTCATTCAAGCATGGGAATATCAGTAGGGCTAAATATGATGCACATGTGAACAAAAAAGATGAAGCAAGGAAAGAGAAACCCAGTGACAAGGAGTCTGCAAACAAAGAGAAATCTGTATGGACAATGGACTTGCAAGCTGTGCTGCTGTGTCCAAAAACCCAAGCCAGCTGCCTGTATTACAAAACAAAACTGCAGGTCCACAACTTTACCCTCTTCGATTTGCTTTCAAAGGAAGGGTACTGCTACATCTGGGATGAGTCAGAGGAGGACCTCAGCAGCGATGTTTTTGCACACCTTCAGTATCGCCATTTTGAAAGACTGATCAAAGAAAATCCTGAAATCAAGGAGATAGTAGTTTGGAGTGATGGCTGCGGTTATCAGAACCAGAATGTAAGTGTTCCAAATGCATATTCTGAGCTCTCGAGAAAACATGGTGTTCTTATAACACAAAAATACCTTGTCGCTGGCCACACACAGATGGAATGCGACAGCATGCACAGTACCATTGAGCGCAAAATTTGAACCAAGATGATGGCGCTTGCAGACGCAGCGGCTCGTAGCTCCGTGTTTACGTTTTTGTTTGTTTGTTTTTACTCACGACTGTGCTGCCATCCACCCCACCAACACAGTCGTGAAGTTTGCGGACGACACTACAGTAGTGGGTCTCATCTCAGATAACGAGACCCACTACAGAGAGGAGATACGCCAGCTCACCCAGTGGTGTTCAGCCAACAACCTGGTGCTGAACACAGAGAAGACCAAGGAGGTCATTGTGGACTTCAGGAGGTCCAGGAAGTCGGATCACGCCCCCCTCCTCATGGACAGAGAAGTGGTGGAGCGTGTGGACAACATCATGCAGGTGGTTAAAACTGCACAGGGCATCGTGGGCCACCCCCTTCCTGACCTAGAAGAGGGCAAGATCCATCACCATGGACCCCAGCCATCCGGGCCACAGACTGTTTGTACCGCTTCCATCAGGAAAGCGGTACAGGAACCACAGCACCACCACCAACAGACTGAGGGACAGCTTCTTCCCCAGAGCTGTCAGAGCTATCACCCCCAGCAGCCCCTCACTGGAGTGACAGACTGTGAGAACTGTGAACCACTGCACACTGCACTTTTATACCTTCACCTCCACCTCCACCTGCACCTTCTGTGTACTTAACATTTAAGTACACACACATACTTAACTAAATTATATACATTTTAGTATATTGGCACATTTCATTTTCATTTGTATATTTTATTGTCCACTGGTATATTTTATTCTGTTGGCAGATTTCACTTGCATATTTTACTGTTTATTGTTTGTATATTTTTATTGCCTTAGTATATTTTTATTCTGGTATATTTTTAATTGCATTTACGAATATTTTTATTGCATGTTGGTTTATTTTATTGTAGTTATCTTAATTTTATTCTTTCTAATCTTTCTAATCTTTCTTATTATCTGTTTCTAACATGGGGGTTGCAATGCAAATTTCATTGACATGTCATGCTCAATGACAATAAAGAATCTTGAATCTTGAAAATGACAGGAGACATCATCACCCCGAGAGACTACACGATCATCCTCCAGACTGCAAGACTCAAACCAAAACCCCATAGATGTTCGAAATGGGTTGTGTTCAATAAAAAAAAAAAACAGCAAAGAAGACCTGGAGAAGTGAGGATAGAGACTGCCTCCTGTTCCAAATTGATTTACCTGACATTTGATTAATATAACTCATGGAAATTTCAATTTTGAGTTTGCATTGTTGAATTAAAAGACAGTTTATGCCAGGTTTAAAGTTGCCTAAGTCACAGTAGAATGTTTAGATTTTGGCCTAAGTCAGTTTATTCTTTAATGTTACACTATTGACACACAACGATCTATGTATGTCAACAGTCATCCACTGTCAAGGCCTTTTTGTTTAAAATGATTAATAAATATCATATGCTCTGAATTTGAATAATTTTTTTGTGTTTTCCCAAAAACTTGAAAATATGACTTAAGCCATAATCTTAATAGGGTGGCGCAAACACAGAACGCAACAGGGCTTTCAACAATGACGAGACTTGGAACAAACACGCTGTGGTGTGGGTAAAAAACAAACACAAGATTTGACTAAACACTATGGCTACAAAAATTAGAAAACCAAAAACGCTCCCAAAGGAGGGAGAAATAAATGGCTACAAAAGATCAAAGAACTACACTAACAAAATAACAGAAACAAAATTCACTCCGGAAAACTAGGGCGAAAATAATAAATATACAGTACACCTTGTTTTTTACGTTCCAAAAAGAACCCGCGATAGGCAAAATCCATGAAGTAGAAACCTTTATTCTTTTTTTTTTTACAATTATTATACAATTAAATACTTTATTATACATTGAAAAGAAAGAACAAACCATTTTACAGGCTCAAGCATTTGTTTCACAAATAAAAGTACTTTAGAAACGTTTTTTTCAACAAATAACTTCTGTACTGTACTGTCAAATAATAATTTTAATCATCAATGTGAACAGAAGGCTTCAAATTGCGGAGATTAGCACCGCCCAGCGCGACCCAAGTAATTGGATTAAACTGGAGAAAATTAAAAATGATTATGAAAAAAATACAAAGTACAGTCGGACAAATAGTGACTCAGGTGTATTTCACTGCTCTTCAGACTGAGCCGCTGCATCCTGACTCCGCTCTGCAGTGTTTTCTTCTTTTGAAGCCCGCGGTGCAGGTGTGTTTGGTCGGGAGAAGAACATAGTGATAGGCAGTTGTTGTCGCTCTTTTTTTTTCCCGCATCTTGTGGTGCCTTTTGGGCCCTACCGCAGGTGCTTTTGTCGGTCCAGAGCGTTTTGTCGGCATTATGGGTTTTAGAGAAACTCGAAATTGCAAGAGAATTTGCACGTACGTAATGTAAATTTGGCAAGCTGTTTTACGTACATGCAAGTAAGAAGAAGCGGAGTGACTTTTTAGCCAATCAGAATGCAGAACACAATGCACGATGCAAATCTGTGAAGTAGCGAAACCGTGAAAAGTAAACCGCGTTATAGCGAGGGATCACTGTAATATAAAATAAAACAAAACCAATGAATAAACTAACAAAGAACTGAAATTGAACTGAAATGAAAACTAGCAAAAACAAAACAAAGCTTGACTATACAAATTATAATAAAAGGAAAACTCACAAGGAACACGGCACGGACATGAACACAGACAAACCAAGGGACAACTCAGACATGAACAGAAACACAGACATGAACAAAGACAAAGTAACAAAAAACACTCACTGAAGGACTATGGCAATGACTATGGAAAGGGAATGCAGACAGCAAGGAAACACAGACACAGACATGAACAAAGGTAACGCAACAAGAAACACTTACATGAAACACGACAAACACTCACTGTGGGGGCTAAGGCTAGGACTATGACTGTGACTGTGGCTAACGGCAAGGGAATTTACAGACAAGGTAACGCAGACAACGACCTAACAAAGACAGGGGGGAAGACACAGACTTAAATACATAAGGAGTGATCGCTAATGACACAAAGGTGGAAACAATCAGACAATCACAGGGACAGAAAACACGTAAAGCAACACAAAGACACATAACATGAACCTTCAAAATAAAACAGGATGTAACAAAAACCAGGCAAGGACAACACACAATGGGAAACTTAGCAAAAACACAAACAAGACAGGGCAAGGGTAGAGACTTAGACAATACAAAAACTCTCTTACATAAAATGTGGCATGACTGAGACAATGCTTACTAACTGAATGGGGCAACAGCAAGGATCAACAACAGGAAACTAAATAAAACCGGCATGCATGGCACGGGTCATTACATGAACCAGTTTAAAAAAATGTTAGTCCCCCTTAATTACAAAACTTAAAAAATAGGCTCCATTATCACAGATAATATTTGACAGAAATTTATCCAATTTTTCCAGGAGACTGAAATCACTGAGGACACAACACAAAGGACAACGAAAACTCTGTCTCAGCTTCAAAGAATGTACAGTGAAAGTCAAATCAAGTCATGTTAAAAATCACTTCCATGAGGCTGTTCTCAAAAGACAAATCACAAGCAAGGACCTTGGCATTCATATTCCTCACAGCCATAGCGAAGTTCAAGTTACATATTACGTTTATATTATATTTAATGTAATGTTGATTAACACAGTGGTCTCCTTGGTTTCTGTTGTGTTCAGGGCCATCCATACTTTGGTCCTCAGATGACATCTGTGCAATACCAATGTCAATTGAGTAAACTCCAGCCACTGATGGAAATAGATAGCTTGGGAAAAAGCTTGAGAGATTTTATTATTTTCATTAATTTATTTTGTCAAAATATAATTTCTAGATCAATAAAACGTACATGGACAAGAATGAACTTTCCCACTCACCGCCACCCACAACATTTTATGGTCCTCTTAAAGCCTAGGTCATAATCTTAACCCATTTCTTTTTGGGTTTGGTTGCCCTAACCAGTTAGTATTAGTTACGTCTCCGCCACACCAGTAAACATGCTGTGGTAATGGTTTCTATCAGCAGTTAATTTTTTTCACATCAAATTAATATTATTAATCAATATTCATGTCATGACATGTCAATTCAGATGACATATTATGTCATGTTGGGGAACTAAATAAACCAAAAAGCAGCAGTAGTAAAGCAGGAGTAGTAGAGTAGAATAGAGAATGCAGGATACAGTTTATTGTGCACACAAAAATTTAAGGTAAACCAAACAGGGCGTTGGAGAGTGGTAGGCTAATGGCAGCAGGTCCGGGTCGAAAAATAGCATTCAATGGCACAGGAAAATCCAACAGTGTCGAAGTCTTCTCAGGAATTTTTCAAGAACAGGGAGTCAGGCAAGAATTGCACCACATGGGTAAACGGACGATCTGATGAAGACAGCAGTGAAGAGCTGGGGTTTTTATTTTGTGGTGTGAGGTGGTGCTAAGTGAGCCACAGCGGGAGGAACCTGGTAACCACGGCCAGCTCCGCAGAGACACAGCAAAGACATACAAGGGGAGAGAGAGAGGGACACACAGGAAACACAAGGAAGGGAAAAACATTGGAACACAGGGGAAACAGGGGCATAAGGCTGAGTTCTGACACTCTGAGAATCAGACAATAATCATTGTGTCCTCCATGTCGATGACTTCTTGGTCCATCAGGTGTACCAGGGCCTGTTTCAATGAATAGCTCACTCAACTGTCAGATTCTGTTAAAAACAAAAAACTGTACTGTTTGTCAATATTACAAAAACCTCACCCTTGTTGATGTTCGGAGGTATGGTGGCCTGCTGAGTTTGTGTCGGTGTGCTGACAGCTTCTTTTGTACAGGCACGTGTAAACCTCCCAGCCGTGGTTGACCCTGAGTTGGTCCCACATCCCATGGTTGACCATTGCAGATCTGGAATAAATTAGTGTGGACATGGGGACATGGCTGCACTAAACTTAACTGATCCAACAAGAAAATGGCATCCCATTAAATGATGTCGGTTTTAAGCGGCGGTATGACGACATGACACTCATTCTGACAGAATCTTCTAACACGCATTTCTGCAGCATGCAGGAAATCTCTGCAAGTGTCTGGCCAGTTTCAAACAAGTCTTGAATTAAATTAGCATAAAGTTCCAGTGTGGCCATGTCCATACCAAACTTTGGCCTGTTTTTTTACAATTTCCCATCATTGATCTGAGAATAAATCAAAACAATCAGACTAATAAAGGATTGATGTAAAAAGGAATTGTTCTTTCATTGCCTGATTTTTGATTCTCTAAATATTAAAAGATCAAACAATAAATAGATTGTATACAGGCAGCTGTGAAGTATTTTTTTAAACTTAAACCATTCACATAATGTGTGCAGGCTATGTCCAGCCATATAAATGGCAGTGTGGAGTCGAGTTTGAGACACCACCTGTCCTCAACTTATAATGATGTGCTAAAATCATATTACCGGACTTTAGGATGTGCTCCAGATACAGTGTCTACTCTTGGTTTGTTGCTGACTCATTAGGGGGATGTTTGATGTTTGTTCAGACCTCAGCAAGTAATTGTTTGAGTGATAAGAATAGACTTTAAACTTTCCAAAGGCATCATGTTCATCCGCTAATACTAAGTATTAGTGAAGCACTGAGCAGTTCAACTGAGCCATAAACTGTCTGCAGTCTTTGTGGAGAGAGTCATAACTGATGAGGTGATTATCTGTATAATAACTCACCACTCAATCAGGCAGACTTCATGATTCTGCTATCATGTTTGCACAGCAGTAATTTATTGTAGTCCAGCATCAAGCAGTTTCAAGCATTTGTGACATGTAGGCTGTAAAGATGCAGCATAAAGCTGGCCAGGCCCCTGGGCTTTCCTCTTGGCTCTGCTGTGGGCACCAGAAGTCAGGCCTTTCCTTTCCGTTGGTTGGGGCAGTCAGGAGAAATGAGAAAAAGTCCAACCGCATGTGATGGATAAGTGACGAATAGCACTGAAGGGCATAGGAAAACAGAAACGAGACTGGAAAGGAGTGACAGGGAGACAGACTGTGACACTACCGGTGTCTGACCCAGTCACCAAGAATCTATAGCCAACTGTAACACCAGTAAATGTTATGGACTGTTGTACGTGTCAAGGTGTCTGCAGACTTGGAGGATGTGGTTGGGGCTGTGAGGAAACAAACTTGTTCACAGCTGTCAAACCTTCTGAAGCACATATTCAGTGTTTCGCTGTTACATTGATCACATAAGTAGTGTGCAGGCCTTTGCAGAACACTGGAACAAAGACATGGAGTAGGTGCAAAGATGAATTTAACACACACAGTATTACTTTATAGGCAGCAGGGTAACTTGGTCAGAGAAGAGCAGAGGCTGAGCTGTGAGCTGTTGGGTTGAACCAGGCAAGGCAGGAAAACTGGCATGGGAAGATGGAGCTGGAGAGGTCCAGAATACCAGGAGGAGATCACCAGGTCAAGGTCTAGAGATGGGTACAGGAGTGGGTCTGAGGCAGGAGTTAGTCCAGGGAGGCTACAAGCACAAAAAAAACAAAAAAAACGAGCATTAGAAAAGTCTTAATTGAAGCTTGGGTTGAAGCTGGGTATTTTTAGCAGAGAAAACCAGCGATGATAAGCAGCTGGCAGTGCGATGCCTGTACACCTGATCCCGCTCCTGTAATCAGAGCACAAACAAATAGAGAGAGGGAGATGGGAAGGGACTCCTGACTACGAAGGGGAGGGCCAAAAGCAGAGGGCGTAACACCTTTCCTATGTACTGTGCAAAACATATTGATACTCCACTCTGATCAGTTGTTTCGAGCCGTTCTTAAATCATGTCTATTACAAGTGTTGTGCAAGTTCACACTTGACAAGAACTAGTTCAAAGTTCAGGTCACAGAGTAAAATAAACTAATTCACATTCATAGTTCACAGTTTTGAATTTCGAATTCACATTCATTTCTTCCTTGTGGGTCTCCTACAATGTAGTCTGCGCTACACATTTGTCTACTTGTAGTTTGGAAATGAAGCTAACTGGCTGTGAGTTTGGCTGTTTGCTTGTGCGTTTACGTGCGTGATCTGTGTGCACAATTTGAATGAAAATGTGATGTTGTCTCCTTTGGAATCTGTAGTGATTTGTTCATTAAATTTAAACTATTCATACCTGTGTCTAAATTGCCATTTCCACTTGCCATTCCACGATGGTGAAGTCACCACTGACTGGCTAGTACTTGCCTTCGTTGGTTGGATTGGTAGGTTTAGGTTTTAGGTAAATAAATGAGGAATGGGCCCCTGGGCTATACCTTTTATGTGGCCATCACATGTCCCCCTTAAACCCCCCACAAAAAAACAACAGTAGACAAGAGGCAAACACACCGTAATGTCTTACTTTCAGCATAATAATACAACCTCAGATTTAAGGATTCAGATTAAACACAGTAGGTGCAGTTACTGTGTGTATATTGATGGACAATATTCATATAAAAAACTATATTTGATGTCTTTCCTGTCGCTCATTTACCTTTGATACAACACATACTGTACATAAGTATTTGATGGATGAGATGCAATTGGTACAAGATTGAGCTACAGGCTATTGTCTGCACTGAAATTAGCAAAATAAACAGTACCCCCTACTGATGCCAGAAATGGTACATTATTTGAGGAATTTCTTGCAAAGCTTCTAAAGTAACATTAATGTTTGCTTAGAAAAGTCAGCCATAAAGACTGCATCCCGTCTGAATAGTAGCAAATCCTGCTGGGCATCCATGAGGTTCCAGACTCAACGCATTGGACAGGGATTGTGACACACTTCAGGCAGAATATTACCAGAAAGCAGCAGGCTAGAGACTAATGGCTGATGCACTGATAATGTTCAGGCTTTATCACAAGTGATCTTGTCATTATTTTCCATCCTTGATGTTCAGGTAAAATGACATCTCATGTGACAGCTGGGGGATAACTTCTTCAGTGAAACAGCAAGGACTCTGGCCAATGGTCTGAATGAACAGCATGAACAGACAACATGAGCTGTTTGTGAACACTGGACCAAAACCATTCACAGCATCCACTGAGAAGAGATCACTGGATAAAACAGGAAAGAACAACCCTCAATTAACAACTCCTCATTTGACACACACACACACACACACACACACACATATATGAGTGTGTTTGTGTGTGTGCGTATACATATATAAGTATATATGTATGTATATATACACATATATGCATATATATACATATATGTACATATATTGTTTTCTTTGGTTCCTCAGCTTAGTCTGGCAATGAAGGCACCAGAGACAGCTTTTTATCTCCAGTGTCCATTGGAAGTGTACCTGTTCAACAGGGGCTTAGCTGTAATGAGATTTCAGAGCATCCCCACTGTCTCAAGTGAAGGGGAGCACAGAGAGGCAAGTGCCCAGACAGTGGCCTATGCTCCCCCATATCATTCCTCCAGTCCTTTCCTCCCTATTACCACCAATGCCCGGTACCTAGAAGAAAAGCAGCAGTCCTTTTATAGTTCAGCTCTAAATCACAGCTCCCAGCCTTTAAAGGTCTCCAGTTCTCTCGACTGGAGTCGCCTGTCCAGAGGGATGAAGTAATTTCACAGCCAGTGACACAGAATGTGTCATGGCATTCAGGACACAGCCCTGGTGTCATTTTCCCTTTTTGATCCAGGAGAGAGTTGCTCTGCTGTCATTTTGGCTTTCATTGCTCATGTTTTTTGTTCTTGAATGACATGGATGGTACTGACATATTACTGCTTGCCATGCTACTCCATTCAGATGTGAGAACAGGGAGCTCAGGGCGTATGTGAACTTATGTGTATAAAACAAATTGTTCTGTGTTACTGAGCTGTGCTGTTCCACTCTATTTGGGGGTATTTGTGGAACTGCACAGCAGACGATAAGATTAGATAAGATAAGAAATACTTTATTGATCCCCAGCTGGGGAAATTCGGGTGTTACAAGCAGCAGGTAATGGCAGGTGAAAAATAGCCACACAAATAGAGAAATACAAAATAAAAGCTGACTATATATATGTATATTTATACAAGGGCTATGTCAGAAAAAAACATGTAAATATGAATGATTAAATGAATGATAAGCATAAAATAATTTTGTTCTTTCCGTTAAGATTGTATTGTTGTTTAGAGATTCAAATCACACTTTTTGTCATCTACAGTCATTTGGGTCACTAAAAAAATGTGGTAATTTATAATATGGGCCTTACTGTCATATTTTAGGGTATTATGGAGTACAGGTACAAGGAGGGGATTATGGTGACGGCGGCACGTGCAGATGAGTTGACAGCCGCTATCTCAAACACATAGCACATATTACCTATGGAAGGTAGTATGGAAGCATGTATTACCTGTAACAGAAACACACTAATTACTAATTGGAAAAGGAAGTGCAAGATTAGATTAAGTGCAGCAGACCATCCAGCTAGACCAACCAATCCAAATTCCAGACATTGAGAGAACTCTGTTGTAAAGTTTGGATATCACTCTTTTCGGAATGTAATGACTCAAATAATTCTGAAACCAAGCCAGAAATGATCAGGACCAGTAGTTTGATCATATAAATTCATCAAATGTTTTTTTAATGTCAAATATTAATCTGAAAATTCACCAATGACTGTAGCCTTCTAATAAATGTGGTCAAGTAATAAATTGACTATTTCCCTCTGAAATTTAGAAAAAAATCAGTATGTTAGATATGCTATGCAGTTTTGATACAGTCAGAACAGGACTGTATCTGTGGACTAGATTCAGTCCAGAAGAGGACTACTATCTGTGTTTACCTGCAATACATTTGCTTTAAAATGTCAAGCTCTTCATTCATACGTCTAGCATTTTTTTTTTTTTTTTTTTGCCTACAGGTTGCCTAGTTTGCAAAAAAAGATATTTTCTGTAAAAACATTGACATGATACATGTTGTGAATACTCAACACAACAACAATCCTTTGCTGCTAAAGTGGGACTATGTGCTGTTTGCAAAGTGTATGCATAAACAGTGTCCATGCCTGGCAGTGTTCCTCTCCAGGGATAAAGTGTCAGTGGCTGCCTGTCTATCCTGATGATCTCTCTCTGACAGAGCCAACAGGGAAGGGACTGAGAAATCAATCACACTGCGGCCCAACTGTGGTGCTGATGCTTGCAGATATATTTCTTCCCCTATTTTTTCTGTGTTGAGGATTTATTGTAATACATTGCATATATATATCCTCCCAAGGGATCTGATGTTTCTTCAAAATTAACTGCCTCATCCAAGCAGCTGTGCTAAACAGGGGACAGCTTGGGGGAGCTGCTTTGTTTTCTCCTGGAAAATGTCTTTGATTAATGAGGTAATTTTTTTGTTGTTGTTACCATGGTTTTGTGGGAAGTCCACAGAAATACACTATACATCCTTACCAAAGAAGGGTTAAAATTATTCTACCTTGTCCTGACTTTTTGGAGGCTTCTCTCAGATGAGTGCACATAGCTGATGGAGCTTAACCCCTCTCTGATGGCTCGCTCTCAGCCAAGTGAAAAAAATGAGTCACTGAGAGGCAAGGAGTGATGGCTTGCACCAAATGAAATGGCAGTATGTTAAAGACTTCATTGTTGCATTCAATAGCTCCCTCAAATCTGAGAATGTCCTCCCAGATCACTCCTGATTTATAAAACCGAACTGTCAGCTGTTAATGTGAATTAGAGTGGACTATGGACTGAAAGCTATGCCATCATGCTGGTGTTAACAGAACACCTCTTAAGGGTGTATTGCTTTTTGTTTTCATTGTGTTTGTGTTGTTAATGTACCGCTGTTGATCAAATGGCCAAAATATCTAGTTCCAGAGAGCATCTAGACTGCGACAAGAAAACAATGTCCTGATGCATCTTAGCATCATGCATCATAGTAGATGTGCCACCTCATGAGTTTGCCATTAGAGATGGGCTTTGATGGGTGCATACCAACACCCACTCACATGTTTATTCTTCTTCAGGTGGTACATAAAGTAAACTTGATAGCTATATCAATGTGAAAGAAAATCCCAAAAATGCACAAGCCAGCTGTTTTCAGATGGTAGGGATGAATGCAATGAATGCATGTTGAGTGAATGCCAGATGATGATAAGAACAGTGTTGCTAACTATTGTCATAAATATGTTTTACACAGGTTAGGAGTTCTAAAAAAGGGACTGTTAAGGTGTACTTTGAGTGGTCAGCAGACTAGAAAAGTGCCATATAAATAGAATCCTTTTACCATTTACCATAAGCTATCAACATGAGTGATTAGCTCAAGTGATTGGCATTAGCAAAACTGGCATTTAGCGTAAGCTGTTCATAGGCTATTAACAGTGTTAATGATTATGGTCATTTAGACTCAGTATGTATACCATATACGGTATACGTACACTAGTATATACATAAACATACACTGGACAGTAACAGGGTGTGCACGCGCCACAACATGGCGGCGCAGCGGCTTCTCTCTCTCTCATTGTGACAGAGTTTTTGTGTTTTTCATGTTTTTCGTCGTGCGAGTCACAGTGTTTTTGTTCGTCTTCGTCGCGTCTACCTGTCTACAAGCACAAATACAGTCGGGAGTTTCTGCTAAATGTTGACAGGACCAGTTTTCACAAGTTAAACCCCATGCAAGAAGAAGCGCTAAGAGACTGCAGTCTGCTCCGGAGGCCTGCTACAACACTGACCCTCAGTCCTGCACCTCGCCCACAGTGGAGGCGACACAAGCGGTGTCAGAGGAAGCAGAGGCGGGGTAAGCGCGGAGGTATCCGACTCAGGCTAGCAGCTAGCCCACACAAGCCGGCTATGCCCACCATCATGCTGGCCAACATACGCTCTTTGGACAATAAACTGGACTACCTACACCTTCTACGGACAACCCAGAAGTCTGCGGGAGAGTGCTGTGTTTATGTGTTTACGGAAACTTGGCTCAACAACAGCTGACGGACCACGCCATTCAGCTCGAGCGGCTAACCTGCTATCGAGCAGACAGAGCTCTCGCAGAGGGAGATAAGACACGCGGCGAGGGACTCTGTGTTACATCACCAATGACTGGTGTTGTGACGCTGTTGTGATCTGCAAACACTGTTAAACTACTGGTGGAGTTTATGGTCATAAAATGCCGACCCTTTTACCTCCCGAGGGAGTTTACAGCCATACTGCTTGTTGCTGTTTACATCCCTCCGAGCTCCAATGAAAACAACAGGAGCGAGGCATTGAATGAACTGCACCAACACGTCAGTGAGCAGCAGACTGCCCACCCAGATGCCTTCCTCATCCTGGCTGGGGATTTCAACCATGCAGACACAAAGAGGGTGTTTCCGAAGCTACACAAACACATAGACTTTCCAACACGTGGACATTACACACTGGACCAGGTTTACCCCACCCAGAGAGGAGCTTACAAGGCCCTTCCCCTCCCACACCTCAGCGCCTCTGACCACATCACTGTTATGCTAATGCCAGCATACAGACCACTGGTTAAAGTCACCAAACCAGTTCTGAAAGAGGTGCGAGTGTGGCCGGAAGGGTCCTTGGAGGAACTTCAGGACTATTTTAACACCACAAACTGGGACGTGTTTAAACAGGGTGCCACCTACAACAACATCACCAACCTCCAGGAGTACACAGACGTCGTCACTGCTTACATCACCAAATGCATGTAACAGTAACAAAGACCATCACTGTTCGGGCCAATCAAAAGCCATGGCTGACAGGAGAGGTCCACAGGCTGCTGAAGACCCGTAACACTGCCTTTAGAGAAGGAGACGAGGAGGGCCTGAGGACAGCCAGAGCCAACTTGTCACGAGGAGGCCAAGACGGTGTACTCCAGGAGGATAGCTCATCGCTTCAGCGGGAGGAGGTACAGTATAGTGTCAATCTGAGGACTGAAGACAAGATTGTGCTCCTCTGCTCTGTACTCAAGAGCATGGGGGAGACGGGCGCATGAAGAGGATCCTTGTTAATATACTCTAGTGGAGTCTAGTCTTATCTCTGTTTTGAATCATATCTCTGTATACTTAGTGAGTCATATGTCTGTTTAGTTAGTAAGTCATTTCACTATCTCTGTTCTTGCTTGGCCTATGTTCTGTTCTATATATTTAAAAAAATGTCCTAAGAGTTGGCTGGACACCAATAAACACACCAGAAGCGAGATAACTTGCTAAAACCAGTACAAAGCAGGAATCTGGAAAGTTCCTAAGATCCCAATAGATAGTGATGCCAGAGGAAAACCAGTGGAAAATCCCCAACAGATATTGGTGCCAGGGGGCATTACAAGGGAAAGCCCCCAAACAACGAAACACCAATAGAATCAGAGTAAAATGTAAAAATGATTAAAAAAAAAAGGACGTGGCCAAACCATATGGCCATGCCCCCTGACAATAGTATAAAAGGTGATGTTCAGAGCAGAATTTTGGCATTGTTCAGCGGGACTTGCTCAGGCTTTTTGATCTGTAAAGAGAATAAAGCTCCTTGGACTCAACTCTTCTGGACTCTTTTTCCAGACTTTTCTCATTTTCTGAAGAAAAGTTGACTTCTCCTGAGACTTAGAAATTTTAAGATTAAAGTGATACAGTTAGGACTTAAGAATTAGACAGAGAATCATTATTTGACCCTGATCCAGTCAGAAAAAATGTAAAAATGTAAATTTCTCTTTGGAGATTAATAAAGTATCTATCTAATCTGGTCCTTGAAGAGGCAGCGGGAGGTCCACATCAGAGGGACATCCAGAATGGACCAACCCAGAACAAAACAATCCAGAACAACGGAGGTGGATGTCACTGGCTGCAGCTACGAGCAGCCAATGGGCTTGCTATACCATATATTGGTTACCTGGTGCTTGATGTGGAATTGTGTGGCAAGGTTATCCCTCGTTGTGACATCTTGGTGGTCAGGGATCTCCCAGTTCCAGTTTCTTCTGCCCCTGGAATCCTGGGGATGAATGTCATCCACCACTGCTCCAGGGAGCTGTTCAGCGAGTATGGTCCTTCTCTTTTTGATTGTCCTCTTTTGTCACAGGCTTCCAGCCCCGTTCGTGAGGCCCTTGAGCAATGTCACCAGGTTAATAATAAACCCCAGTGGCACCATCAAGGTCCGTGGTAAGCACGCAGTGCGTATAACTGGTGGGTTTACGAGACCTGTCCTGAGCAGTTTGCTGGTCAGGCCGCACTCTTTGAGCCCAGAGAGTCCGGCCTGCCAGCAGGGTTGTTGGCATCGCTGAGCCTGGTTCATGTTGTTAGGCAACAGTGTACATTTATGGAGCTAAATCAGGGTCAAATGTTTTGTACTTGAAAAACTAAAATTTGAAACCGAAGAATAAAATTTGAAACTGAAATTTCAAGTTTTGATCTTGAATTTTGAAAAATACATCAACTTATTCAAAATAAAAATAAATGTATTAAAAAAGAACGTTTACTTGTCTATATACAACATCTATTGCACGTCTGCCAGTCCTGGTTGATACTGGTTGATGGGCTATAAAAATAAACTTGCCTTGCCTTAGTTAAGAACTCCACCCAAATGTATATAGACAAGAAAACATGTTTTTAATGTGTAATACTTCATGGCTCATTTCCCAGGACATGGTGAGATGTCTTATTAGTCCTGCCTGAGCAACCTCAGATGAGGTTGGGGTCGTCTCTGTATCAATATTTAGCAGGTATGCATAGAAACTAAAAGGCTTCCAGGTTTTTTTTAGATGCGGTGGCACAGGTCTTTTGACTTGGCATCTTTCGCTTTCCAAGGTAAGTTCTTCTTGCGATAAACCCAGGAAAAGATCTGCATAATAAAAATTAATAATTGTTTAAACCATGATCATAAATGCTCATATAACATTAAGTACTGAAATCACCTTAAAATTAACATGCAAGATAAAATTCATGTCTATAACCTGGCCATCTCCTGATCCACGGATCAAGATTCCTGCTTTCGTTCCTGCTCTCGCTGTCCCTGTGTGAGGTTCTGTGTGAGCATATTTAAAAGTCTTTGTGCAGCTGCAACTGCCGGGTTATCGTTATCGTTGACACTCTGGCAAACACAGAATGTAACAATACACATAAATACATTAAATGGCGAAAGCTCAATCATTTCCACCGCAGGCTACTGCAGTCTTTTTCAGCACCCTGTGCATTCCTGCAACCACAAAACAGCAGCACCTTTATTCAAATTAACAGTATTATCTGTGTTTTTCACACAGTGCTTAGGCTAATGTTACTATCTACCTATTGCACTGGCAGCTACTCGATGCTAACGTAAGCCCTACGCTTAACCTCCAGCTATGACAATTCACCACTTTAAAGATGGCAGAAATGTTTGTTGTTACAAAACGACCTCATTTTGATATTTATCACGATTTCCCAGCCTTACTTTTCTCACCTATGTGCTGGGTCCCGCAGGCGAGCCAGCTGGTCCGGATGCCATTGCCAGCGGACACTGTGAGGCATTCACAGTGCTACGTGGAAATTGGACATTTCAGCACTTACAGTGTGGGCGTCTGTGCACAATCTGATGTGATTTTGTCGCTCCTGTACTACAGTTGGTCCTCAGTGCTGTCTAAAACGGATTCCCCATCTCACGTCTAAACAGCCTTGGAAATTAAAACAGTTTTGGCCATGCAAATGGAAGTTTGTCACTGACAGCAGTTTATTCACTGCCAATCATGTGGCGTAGCTGAATCGTTTTAGATCCTACGTTCCATGAAGGCAAAATGATATGGGAAGGTCTGTAGCCTTTTGGTTAAGCTGTCTGTCATGATTCCACTCCCCTCTCAGTTGATGCCACGCCCCCACGTTAGATCAGGGTCAAAAGTCTGAAACTGAAAAAGCAAGATCTGAAACTAAAAAAAAAAAAAAAATTGAAAGTGTGAAAAAGATTTGAATGTGTACAAAAATATTTATTCAAAAGAATTACCAGAGTTGATGATAATTATTTTTAACCTGAACATTTTTTTATACATTTATTTTTATTTTGAATAAGTTCAAAATTCAAGATCAATACTTGAAAGTTCAGTTTCAAATTTTATTTTTCAGTTTCAAATTTTTATCTTTTCGAGTACAAAACATTCCAGTCGTCAACTACAGCGGTCCCTCTCTACCCACGCACCAGCCTTGGTGCTTTAAGTAGTGCACAGGTCGTCAGCCTACCTGAGGGGGTTACAGAGGTGAAGTCCGCTACTGTTTCCTCCCAAATTGTGTGCAATCCTGTCATGGATAGAGTGGAGGCATTAGACCTGTCTGCGGGGGAGTAGACTGATGTGAGAGCATTACTCCGGAAATACTGTTCTGTCTTTTCTGCCCATTAGAGTGATTTAGGCTGTATCAACCTCCTCTCTCACGACATTCCTCTTCTTGATGATGTCCCTATCCAGCAGCATTACAGACATTTTCCACCATCAGAGTATGAAGCAGTGAAGGCCCACATCAATCAGCTTCTCGAGTCCCAGGTATCTGCCTCCCCTATTGTCCTGGTACGCAAGGACCGGACTCTGCAGTTGTGCATAGACTAACCCCATTCTTAATCGGAAGACCAGGAAAGATGCGTTTCCCCTTCCTCGTACTGAGGAGAGTTTGGACGTGCTCTCCGGGGCCTGCTGGTTTTCCACTATGTTTGGCCAGTGGATACAACCAGGTCCTGGTAACTGAGCAGGACAAGCCCAAGACTGCCTTTGGACACCCTTCAGCCTGTTCGAGTGGAACAGAATGCCGCTTGGGTTGTTGGGTTGCTTTCAGCTTTTAATGCAGAGGACGTCCAGGGACCAGCAATGCCGGTCCCTCCTCCTTCTGTATTTGGACAACATTGTCGTGTTCTCCAAGCCGAATTCCAGCTTGGCTGGTCACTCCATTGCAGTAGGTCTGACATTATTATTTTGGCCATCACCTGTTTTACTGTTTGTATATTGTCCACAGTTTATTTTATTTTTTTATTTTTTTTGTTAAACTCTTTAGTGTTTGCTTTGTATTTGACTTTGGTTTATTTCATCCGGTTTTATTTGCGTTTTCTTGTGTTTGGTTAATTTTCTTTGGATATTTGATTAGATTAACATTTCTATTGCTGGGCTTGTAATTGATTTGTGTTTCCTTTTGTGTTGAACAGGAGCTGTGGGAACCCAGCACATGGCAGCCAGATCCTTTGGTGGTGGTATTTCTTTGCAGTGATGTGCACTCTGGGTGTCCCTGATTTCTCACTTGCTGTTTTAAGTAGAGCTCTTTTCCCTGCTGGCTGCCCTGGTAAGCCCCAGCCCTACTTACCTTAAGTTGTGTATATAGTTTTGTTCTTTCTTTTGATTTATCTCAGCATTAGCATTAAAAAAAGGTAATAGTAAAGACCATTTTAATTGCAAGTTAAAATAAAATTTGTTAAAACTTTGGAATCCGTCTCGCACCATTCATTGTGTAATTGAACCTGTGTGACCTTTTACGTGGTACTAGCTGCATTTAACCCATTAAAACTATTTCCTGGGGCCAAATACCCCAGGTGGCATTGTCTGCACCTCTCAAAAAAAAAAAAACCCTACTGCCCAGCACATATATATATAGCACATAAGTTATAAAACACACTTTTATAAGTGTATTATTATTATTATTTGAGACCATGTAAAAGTAAAAAACTTGCCATATCAACAATACGGAAATAAGCCACATTAAAACATTCATCATGATCTCCAGCTATACTATATATTCAAGGTCAATTTATTGAATTTATTATTTCAAATTAGAAATTGTTATATTTCATAAGGTATTGTAGCCTATTCACAAGGTGGCAGGGGGTCCTCAACAACATTTGCCCAAGGGTGGTCAGATTTTTTTTTTAAGTAGACACTGTGGGGGTGGGACTTTCAAAAAAAGAAATGATCATATTTAAGCCTATTGTTTGAGATTTCACTTTCTAACAACATAAATGTTTTTATAAATCTGTGTCAGTGTGAACAGACATGGAAACATGGAAATCCCATAATGATAACAAGATACTTAAAAAAGCTCTCACACCTCTGCCAAGGAGGCAGTCAGTGCTCAATATAAAATCCACAGTTATGAGTCCTAATCGCGGCAAAAAAAATCCTCTTCAGGATTCCAGGAAGCAAACATATGTTCATTGTTGACTATGTTTAATGTGTGTTTTGTTGTTGTTGTTGTTGCTGTTTGTACTCATGGAAAGAGAATGTTTTTCAGTTTAAGTGTAATATACACAGAGCTGAGTGAAAGCCAGATAATGATATGAACAATGTTGCTGACTGAGTCATAAATATGTGAATAATAAACTGTGTCATAAATATGTTTTGCACCAGAAAGCCTGAAATTAAACATGTTGTACCCATTTAAACCAAGTTCTTCACTCTGAGCTTGTATTTTCAATTTTTGTTTGGATCTACAAGAGGTAAGGTTTTATTGCAGTTTACTTTTTTAATTATATTTCAGTTGATGACAGTTCAGTTGCTTAAAACTTTGAGTTCTTGTTTTCAGTTTTGCCTTAATTGTGTTCATAGTTATTTGTGTCTTTACTGTGATTGCAGCTTGTATTACAATAACCTGGCAGTGTTACTCTCTTCCAATCCAGATAGTGGAGCTGTCTGTGGATCTGTTCATTTCCTCAAGTAACCAGGCTATGGCTGCTCCTCATTTGTTGGATGTGTCAGAGTTATGCCTGCATCAGAATTCCAGCAGTATCTGTGAAAATGTGGTCATCACTGCTTATCCAGAAGAGAGGCATTTGGGATCCAAAGGGGCTCCCCTGACTGTCCCTCAGGGGTCCGCTCTGCTTGGGCAACATGCAGAGTGAAGGAGATAGTATCAGTCTTGCCTATCCTCTCAGGGTTAATTAAAACTCACCCTTTAGCCCAAACACCATGGCCATGAGTCATCTCATGCTCACTGAGTCTGTAATGTGTGTAAAAAAGAGTAATACAAAGCAGTACAGGCTACTCTCTGTAATCTTAATTAAATTCGCCCAGCTATGCCTCCTTTTCTCTGGCACTCACTGGATTCATGCTTAATTTGAACCATCTCCTTCTATCGGAAGGCAGAAATGAAAAAACAGGGAGAAAGAGATATGGAGAGAAAGTGCTGTGCAGCACAATAAGACAACATATATAAAAGGAACAGCTGTCTATTAAAGCTAGTTACTGAAGCAGTTTAAGGGTAATCCATACCTTATAAGACATACTTACTCTGCTCTGGACAAAAGAAGGAGGGACAAGGTTTACACAAGAAACTGGGTGGGGGACTGCCCAGTCCCATTGCACTGTCCCACTGAAGACATAAAGCTCATTGACTGTTAGTGGGTTGTTCCCTCTTAGCAAAACCACAGAGCCGATCAGAGCTTTTGTCGTACAGAGCTGAAGTGATGTCATTGAATATCTGAGTCCTGTTGGCAGTCGTAATCGGCAATACCCACAATTTTTTAGTCTTGTCTATTCCCAATTGTGATACTCTTCATTAACTTCAGTATACAGCAGCCTGCATATTGCCGCTTCATACAGTGTATGATGTATAGATAAATGTTGTACGCTGGGCAGTTAATGTACAAGATTAAATATAACAGTCAACGTTGTATGTGCGAAGGGATAGAAGTATTCAACATGTCAACATTTTTTTCCTGAAATATATTTCCAAAGAAGATGTTCACACGGAATTGAGACAAGACATTGATATTAACAAAGAGTTGGTCTGTATGTGCTCTATATGGAAAGTGTCCTGAGACAACTTCAGTTGTGATTTGGCTTGAATTGAATTGAAAATTGAAATGAACTCAATAAAACTAGACAGATAAAGAAATAGTAACTTTATAAATAATTTTAAAAAATGTTACGTGGAATGTGGAAGTAATAATGTGGAATGACACATGAAAAAGTATTCAACACAGTAACAGGAATTTATGTAATACTTGATAAAGAAGACTTTGGCTATGTGCTTTACTTATATTTGAAATATATATGATAGAAATACAAACAAAAACACTGTGAAATGACAAAAATAAATATAACTAAACTGCTACTCATAACATTAATAATAATAGGAGCAATAACTTAAGATATAATCCTGATGCAATCATGTGTGCAAAGTGCCTCTTTCCAAGTACAAATTGAATAGTATTCAGGTTTTCTGCTTCATGTACAATTGCCACCATCATCCTCAAGAGCTGGATGTATCAACAATGTGTACATGCAAAAACCATGCATTTTATACATAAAAAATATACAATCTGTCCACTGAGGACATATGTGAGACACCTGTTTGCAGGAGGCATACACATGTCTTTCTTCGTCTGAGCATGGCCAGACGGTGAGAGTGTGTGTGTGAGAGAGCTGGAAGGTGAGAGACAGAATTCATGTTCATTAATGTTTACTAAAATTATGACAAGAATTGTACGTTAACAGGCTTTTTTTGTGATGATTAAGGTGAGGTGATCTCTAGATGACACCAACATCATTAAACATTGTGTTTATTTTTGTTGACATAGAAGAGGAAGAGGAAAGTTGTAAGCATTTTTTTTTCAGTGCAGCAGTTGTTTCCTGTGGTATGTGTGCCACATCAGGACTACTAACAGCACACAATAAACACATCCAGGGCTCAGTGAGAGAGAGAGAGAGAGAGTGTGTGTGTGTGTGTGTGTGAGAGAGAGAGAGAGAGAGAGAGAGAGAAAGCATGTGTGTGTTGGTAAACACAAGAGTCATTTATCTGCTGGAGTGTGCCCAATGGTGTCAAAAGTGTTGCTTATATCCAGGGGATGCCCACAGGAAACTCCAGTTTATTTTAAGCAGTAGTAGGAGCTTCAGTCTAAAATCAGCAAGGTATCAAGCTAAAAACCATATACCTTGCAATCATAAACAACAGCCTAGTATGTACCCATAAGCTAAGATAAGACAGACTTTATTAAATTTGTGTATTATAGGCAGCAGGTAATGTCAGTTGGAAAAAAAATAGCAGAACAGAAATAGAGAAATACAAAATACAGAAATAAAAGCTGACTAAATGTATATGTACATTTTATACAAAGGACTATATAAGAGAAAGATATGTGAAAAAAAAGAACTATACTAAAAGAACTATAAGAAAATTGCCAAAAAAATATACTGCCAAAAATTCAGTAGAATTTCACAGACTTTACACAAATTGCACATGGTGGATAAAGTGACTACAGCATTAATGATATTGCACAGAAATAAATATGTATATGTCACAGTAGAATACTATTATGTACTGATATGTAGAGTACTCAACATTGCAAGGTAACGGGTGTGTGATAAGTCACACGTCAGTGCAAAGAAACAGTGCGAATATGGAAACCAGTGCTAAATCAAGCAACACTGGAGTTGAACATTCTGACAGCTGATGGAATGAAGGACCTGTGGTAGCGTACTTACAGAGTGGATGCAACAGTCTGTTACTGATGGAGCTGCTGAGGGCCCCCACTGTGTCATGCAGGGGGGTAGGAGGGGTTGTCAATGATAGATGTCAGTTTTGCTAACGTCCTCCACTCACCTTCATCCTCAGTGATGTCCAGAGGGCAGTCCAGGACAGAACCAGCTCTCCTGACCCACTTATTAAGTCTCTTTCTGTCCCTCTCAGAGCTTCCACAGCCCCAGCAGACCACTGCCTAAAAGACTGCAGATGCAACCACAGAGTATAGCAAGTTTAATAACTGATTTACTTTGGCGTGTATTTCGTAGCATCAAAATTCTGTGTTTATTTGTCCTTTACATTACCATCAAAATGAATTTGATGAATTTTATATTATAATTTTAGCATATTTATTTATACAATAGGAGGCACATGTTCATGATAATGAAGAAGGAGATGGAGTGATATAATAAGATAAATCAAAAATACACTTTTTGAGTACAAGATGCACACAAACCGCAGCTCCTGGTGGAGAAAGCGAGGGAAAAAGAGAGACAGAGAGAGAGAGCAACAAATTATGGAAATGATATTGATGTGAATACTCAGGTAAGTGCAGGCAGCCAAACATAAACTTAAGTGTCTTGTTAAAAGAGAGAGAGAAAAAAAAATTTTAATTGCAGCCTGTAGTGATTTTACAGTTCATTGACAGGTATGTTCAAATGCACATTTGAATAGAAATTAAACCTCCTAAGGTTTAATTTAAGGTGGCATCATAAGGTGGCAACATTTATCTGCGACTGGACTTGGCTTTGGATCCTGTGCCATGAGAGCCCCATCTTTTTGCCAGTTCAGCACACAACCATAAGTAATCGTGTGCTAAAGTATTAATTTTTGGAAATAAGCTTATGTGCTTTCTTGCCAAGAGTAAAATGAGAAGATGATACCACTCTCGTGTCCGTAACATGTTACAGCAAGTTACAGCCAGCAGCTGGTTAGACTAGTTTAGCACTAAAACTAGAAGCGGGGGAAACAGTTTTAGTCTGGCTCTGTCCACAGTTTAACACTACATTTGCTAGCATCTCTGAAGCTCACTAATTAACACATTACATCTTATTTGTGTTACGTGTACAAAAAGCAAAAAGTAAAAATAACATTGTTTTACAATGAGCTATATGCTGGAAATGTCTTGGCTGTGAGCAGTGACTTTCTCACCTGTTTGCCTGAAAAACTCAGGGGGATGACATATTGACCATAAAGATTTGAGAGCAGCATCATTGAATTTCAACCTTATGATTGCCCCAAATAAAAATGTAACTTATTACACAACCCAGTCTCACAGAAAGTCGTGAAACTGTCACGTTAATTAATCTATTGTTTCGTGCGTGCCGACACGATTTCCTCACTTTTTTCGTGCTACCCAGAACGGATTTCAAACTAATGTATTTTAATGGGAAGTTTATTTCGTGCGTCCAAGCACGGCAATCACATGCCACGGCATACAGGAGGAGTTGGATTTTATTTAATTTCTGAGCCTTGGGAGCAACTAAATACGACATTCTCCATCATCAGGTATTGCTGTTATTTTTTTGTTTTTCTTTTAATGTCAATCCCGAATCCATTGCAGGATTCCTCGTCATATGATCTAACGTTTTTATTCTTCTTTTCTGCTGCGGATTCAGGCATTTTTGTGATCAGGAAACTCTTTTGTTTTAATCTTTGCTTCCTGCTTTTTTAATATAGCCTACAATATACAGTAGCTCAGGTAATTAAAAATTGCGAGGGGTCAAATCTTTTACATATATATGATCTAATGCTTTTCTTCTTCTTTTTGGCCTCATGATTCAGTGATTAAAAAGTATTTTATTGTTATTTTTAATATCTGTATCCTGCTTTGTCCTAAATGCATTTATTTTAATTTTTTACGGTTTTTAAGGTACCACTACGTTTACAATGTCATCTTATATTAGTGTAATATCTTTTTGTCTTATTGTGAAAGTATCCTAGTCCTTCCCCCCATGGCTAGCGACACCTGTTGCCGGAAGCATTCTGCCCTTCTCCTGCTACTTGGTAAGATGTGTGGTTTTTCTCTTGCTGATGTCTTACTTTTTCATTATTCACACGGTTTAAATGTTAAAGCGATGATTAACAGCGGTCTCATTATTAAACACAAGACTATGAAAACGACCTGCTTACTTGTGAAGGGAACAATAGCAACTTTTGTCTGGCTAGTGGAAGACAGCTATGTGTATGCTAATGGTTACTGTGCATACAGTAACGCTGCATCACCAAAGAGTAACGTTATGTTATGCAATAACACGAGGCATAATGTCTCATTAGGCCTCCTTAAACACTGTGTTTTGTTTTAGAAAAAATCTTTTGTATTCATTCAAAAGATGGGAAAATCATGGTCCAATCAGTTGCAAACACTTTTTAAATCTTTCTGTATGAATAGAAAACACAGGTAAACTATAGCTAGCCTACAGTACTAAATACTTGTCTCTTTTCTCCTCGTAGTTTCTGTCAACCCATCCTATCCCCATCTGAATCATCTAAATAAACCCAAAGGCACTTTTAAGAGTCATCTATCTATCTATCTATCTATCTATCTATCTCTATTTGTTAACTGTTTGTTAGTCTGCCTGTTTGTCTGTATTCGTTTGTTTGTTTGTTTGGTCTGTATCTGTCTGTATAACTATGGACAGATATACCATTGACCGCCCGAATCCCCAATACAAAGAGGGAAGGCGAATGGCTGCTGAACTGAGGCATGAGCAGATTCTCGCTGAAGCCAGGATTAGTGTTTTCATCATACTTTACTTGACATGTCGGTGACGAATTATATTAAATGTTAGTAGAAATATGAGTGCGTAAGATTTTATACTTTTTTTATTAAACAAGGCAGTTGAGTAGTTAACATCCAAGCATGCTTATGCCATGTTTAGACATGATGAAAAAGGCCCAGATGATGCTGTCTTTGTATCAGCAGTTAATAATATGTGCTCTTAGATCAATGGAGAAGACTTCAGTAAACAAATGAAGAAACTGATGCCAAATGCAGACCTTTCATGACTGCAGTGCTTCTGCATTAGTGAAATATGTATGCAAAACATTGAAGAGCAAGTTTTCCAAATGTAACTGTCCTTAACTACAGAGGGGGATACATATTAGGTATATTATGGTAAGGGTCAGATAGTGTATAAATCCCTCAATGCAATAGATGTTGGGGTTTGCTTTAGTTTGTCACCTGTTTTTGATTCTAGTACCTTTAACCACATCAGTTTGACAAGACTGTTATTTATTAACACATAGAAAGCAGCTCAGATCAGGAAACGGGCATGCTCTGGAAGAGACTCGCCGTCAAAGAAGACAAGGCAACGGCAAGGCAAGCCCAGGGGGAGGTGTGGTGGTCGACGCAGAGCCTCAGCTACAGGTTATTTATGTAAATTGTTGATGTATCAAAAAGTAGATAACATTTTTTTCAGTGGCATTACAGTAAATGTCAAGCAAGTCTTTCATGTGAATATAGTGTGTCTGATTGTATTTTATTGTTAATTAATATTTACATAGAAAAAACACAATTGCAGTCCTAATCCATTCTTATTCTTCTATGTGCTTATTTACAGTGTCACAGCCTCCAACTAAGAGCTCCCTGTCATCCAGGGTGGAACATCTGCCTAGTTTACCCTCAGCAAGTCCTTTGATGACATTTGGTAAATCACAGTGATGAAAGAATTTTAAATCTTCAAATGTCCGTGTATAACTGAATTTAAGATTGAAACAAACCTTAACACTTACACTTGAATATGAACACTAATGATTAGAGCCAGTTTCATAGTGAAAATATGTGTATACTGTGTGTATGTTGATTAATTATTTTAATGGTTGTTATTTAAATAACTGAAGTTGATATTTTCTTTACAGAAAAATATGGAGAGGCTCTCTGCTATTTTAGCATCATGCCATTCTGGTGAGCCTCAAAAATGTTCAGCAACATCCTGGTCTTGTCATCAGCAGAAAGCCTCAGAGACCACACAACCTCCAATGCCTCATAGAGAAAGAGGCTGTTGGTCATCCTCTGTGCTGCCTCTGCAATGAGCCTGCTGTCATTCGGTTGGTATTCTTTGGCTGGTAGAAAACTATAACATTTCAGAAGGGGAACTGTCAGGGGCTAAACCCTGAGACACATATCCCAATTTAATAAAACTTTGTATCTCACCTAATTCAGAATATCTTAAATTGAATTTATAGTACTTATCACTAGGGGTGTCAACATTTACAATTTTTTCTATTCATGTACACGGGCCTGCTAAACTTATACCCATTTACACGTTGGGGATTAATGATTTCTTTCTATCGCAGTTGCGCTGTAACCACTATAGAGGGTTCTGTCTCCATTCAAATACCTCCTAATCCCATTAAATCAAAGCCATTCCAGTCGTTATCAGACAGAAACGTTATTCACCGTTATTGAAATGTTTATTCAAAGTGAAATCGTCCTGACATCCTGAGGGATTGTAGTTTATTTCAGTGGACTCCTGATTTAAAGGACCTCATTAGGAGTGGATATTGGCCGGCCTCTCTTAATGTGTGTACTTTGTACACGCTGGACCTTCTTAGCTCCTTTAAGGAACTGAAGGTCATTTCTCCTGGTTTTGCCAGACAGGCCTTCGCAAAGTTGCTGGAGCATCGCACAAAGTGTGGAGGAAGAGTACGTTTATTTGTTCCAAACCATATTAAATGTATTTACATAAGCAGACAACATTACAAAAATGTATAATTCTCTGTATCTTCTAGTCTGGACATATCAATGGAGATGCACTGCAGCGCAGTTTCTTAGAGTTTTCATACTCTTTGTTTGAGGAAAATCAACAGTGCTGTGGTGCTGATTTCACCTGCCCAGCCTGCACACCTGAAATGTTGGCTGTTTCTGCAGATGGAAACAGAAAGCTATATCGCTTTGGCCAAAGTGGAAGGTGATTTGTTTTCTACGGTGTTTTTAGTGATTAACTGATATTCCCATGTGTTTAATGGATCTCTAATTTTCTTTCTTTTTCAGCTCTGATGACCCTGCCTTTTTTGAGGGCCTCTTTGTGGCAAAAGACAGTGAAGTGTCCACATTTACCGAGACCATCCAAAAAGCAGTGAAAAATGCAAGTATTATTGATAATGTGACAAAATAGCTGTATTACTGAAATATTACCGAAACTGAATTGAGAGAAACACTGGCCTATATAGCAGACCCAATTGCATTCATTTTACTGTGTTCAGCAAACATCACGATAAAGAAGAGACTGTACGACCAGGTGATGCTAACAATGCGACTGCAAGAGGAGAAGAACATTTTGGTGCTGGAGATGGCACAACATTGCACATGGTTGCAGAAGCAGGCAGAGGAGCTTGAGAACAAGGTGGCTGAGAATGGTAAGCTAAAACAAAAAGGTATTTATTGAAAGCATGGCTTTTAAGATTTCAAGGTTAAAAGAAGTAAGCCGAAGTCAGTGAACAAGTTCCCGGAACCAGGAAGTAGTTCCTGCAGTGGGAACACAGCTTTATTTTGTAGTGGATCTATAATGTGATGTCTTGTGTCCTTTGAAATTTAGAACAGGGCAACAAAGGACTTTGCTGTCTCTTAGGTCCTGAGGCTTCTGCCCATCTTCATGTTGAGGACGAGGATCAAAGTGCCCTCAGCAGTCCAGACACTAGTGACGACGAAGAGGATATCACAATTTAGGTAATTTACTTAAGTAATTTACTAGAGTATGAACTGTATACTAGTGTTTGTTTTGCAAAACTATTCCTGCAACTCTTTTTCCACACGGATTACTGTATGTGTATGTAAGTACATACACATACATTATGTCACATTAAGTAATAAAGTGACTAATGCCGGGGCGGAGGGTTAGCTCAGTTGGTACCTGCAGCCCATTTGCTGCATGTCATTCCCTTTCTCTCCCCCCTTTCCTGTCATGTCTTCAGCTGTCCTATAAAAAAAGGCAAAAGCCAAACATAAGGCAAGATCTTAAAACATTCTAGTGTAATTTAGGCAACTTTAAACCTGGCTTAAATTGCCCTTTCATTCGATAGTGCAAACTCAAAACAAATGTCAGATAAATCAAATTGGTCAGGAGGCAGTCCTTTTCCTCACTTCTCCAGGTCTTCTTTGCTGAGTTTTTATTGAACTTAACCCATTTCCAACATCCAGTATATTAACTGTCCTTTAATTCCGTACAGCAAATTCAAAAAGTAAATGTCTCTAACTTAAATTAAAGGAGGTGTCAGAACAGTTTAATAGTTGTACCAAAAAGCAAAAACATTTCTTTAATGTTAAAACTTTGAGGGGTATTATTGCCTTGTGCTCATTTATGTTTGGCTGTGTTACGGAAAGAAGTGGGCTAGGAATAGTTAGCTAGCTAGAAGTAGCTAGCTTTGTAATTAAACTATAACTTGTGAAAATTAGACATTTAGACAACATTATAGCCTAGCCTTTATGATAGTAAACCTGATTCAAGAATCATGTTTAGAGTTTCTTCTGCACTATAGATTCTGTTGCTTCTTCAAGCAGCCGCCATCATGAAAGCATGTTAAATTGCCCAAGTCAGACATTTTATCCTAAAGAATCAAAAAGTTGACTTAGGCAAAAATTAAAATGGCCAAAGTCACCCTCTTGACAGAGGCCATTGTCCTATATGGCATAAAGAGCATGATCCTTTTAACTAAGAATTTAGGCGATTTTACCAGAGATGGCCACATTATCAGGAGATGATTTAGGCAAAAAACTCATTTTCATCAAAAAAGGCAGTCAATTTCTCCCAGTTCCTGGAAAAGGTCCTCCTCTGGATCTGAGAGAGAAAGCATTCCTGTATTTCTTAATGATTTATATTGCTTGTTCATTCTTGACTTCACCTTCTCTTACCATGTTCTTCCATGTTCTTCCAGATTGATGCTGCAGGACAGACTGTGGTGAAGGACATGGACTTGGATCTGCCTGCCTCCCACTCTACACCTGCCCTGCTGCTGCAATCAAGCCACCTGGTTTCCGCCAGCTCATTACCAAATCTGCACTTATGGTGCATTCCAGACAACCTATCTCGTTTTCTATTTCATATGTGGTCAACATGCACCGTATCCATGAGTTTCGTATGACGTCACACAGTGGTCATGGAGCCATCTTTCGGACCAAACGTCAACCTGTCATCTATATTCTGTATATATGTTTCATCAATATACAGTCTCATCTTCATGTACTGTAATCCAGGGGTGTGTTGACACCAATATTAAATAATAGGTTCACTAGATCACAACATGTTGTTTAAAATATTATGTTGACATTACTGATGAAACTTAGTCAGCTAAACTAAGTTTAATTGTCAATTTTTCTGACATGACTAGTTGCAGTCAGACTCAAACCCCACTTCTTTCCAGGAAAAGGGAGATAACAGCAGCAAATCTACTCTTTATTTTGAGAGTAGTAATGGGAGAGAGTACTTCCTGTGATTTCTTGTAAAGTGAAAGCCTTTCACTTCTGGTTACTTCTGCTTTTGGTCACTGTCTTCAATAAAACACTGAAAAAAGAAGTGTTCTTTAATGTCATACTATTTATTGAGTACTGTACAGTACTTCACTATCAACATCTAAAATTTCTGGACTAAATCCATTTCCCTCCCTCATGCATAACATGTTATGTGGCACAGGCCTATACTGTTTTAAGAAAATGTCATGTCATGGTCATTTTTTAAGATATGTGTGCAAAATTTACAGTGCACACAAAAAAGTACTGGCAATACAATATGCTAGAAGCTTGATAAGCTAGGACCATCCTGTCAGTCTGGGGAAAGGGGTATACAGAGACTATAAACAGCCATATTAAATCAATGGGGGAATATGCAAAAGAAACATTTACAGATTATGGGAGAAAACTGGGTCTTAATTGGTCCAAATTGAAAAGTCTGACTGAGCATAAGGTATACATCAATATCATGACCACATTTGGCCACTAAATACCCTTTAAAATACGTTTGTCTGATTTTTATCCAGCTTTGCTGAAAGGTGCTATGAGAAATGACACCTCAAAGGGCCTTGGCTTGGAGCAACTTGAAAATAAAACTTTGTCATAGGACAACAATTAAGACATTGTTGTAAAGGCCTTGACCTACAGAGTAACATATGTCAGTATGAACATTGTGGTTGCTTCCTGCCCCTTAGGAGTGACCTTTGAACCTTGTACCTGAGACATTTTTGAAGGCATATAGGGAAGCCAAAAAATATGCTAGAGATGTGGGGTAAACAGTTTTGGAAAGCTCTTGATCTCTACTATCATACCCGAAGGCAAACCAACAGGGGGCGTCACTGAGTAAGGTCAAAACCCGGAAAAAACATGATTCCACCCTTTTACCAGTGATAAACATCTAATCTGACCAAACAGATCTGCTCCCCACCCCCTAATACCTGTAATGTGATTTCAGGATTTCTGACCACAATTTAATAAAATATTGAAAACACTTTAGAACTACAAAACATATGGCGCAGCCCTCTACTGTGTACTTGAACTCCACGCCAATTGTAGTTCTTGTGTCATTCTTCCGGTCTAGGGTTAGCGTTGTGAAATTAGGGTTTAGAAAACAACTACCCGCTCGGTTTTCATCAGAAAAAGTTTTTCTTAAACATATGAATTTATGTCAGGAAACAAAATATGTTGAAAAACATAAACATATTTATCAATGACTGCTATTTTAGACGCGATCCTTGCACCTTTCTTTCACTGACTGAAAAGTGCGCGTTCAATGACACAACGGATTTAGCAACGTTTCAAAACGGAACTTCCGGGCTTCCGTAATTCCTATTGTTGTTTTAAAATATCAATATGGTTTATAATCTGTTTACATATAATGTGGCTTCCAAACATACATATTATTAATAAACGTTAGTAGTTGCAGTTAGCTGGCAGTAGCTATTTGTTGGTGAACATGACATAGCGCTGTTTTTGAACGCAGCTTCGGTCTCAATGCATGGGGAGCATAGGCTACGTCAGTACTAAAGTAGAAAAGTAGTAAAGTCAATTGATGAAAACATATTTCAAAATACAGTTACTGTTGTATTAAAGTCTAAAAAGCCCAGTTTCTGGAGCTATGCTTTACCTGAAAGGGCTATATTTTTTTTTATATGTATTAATAACATACCTGAGACAAGATTGTAATTATTATTGAAACAGCACAGGATGAAACACACAGAGGATGCTGCAGTGGTTCTGTAAGATGGTCATGTTTTTAATAAGAGGCAGGAGTCATCTTGTCCTCTGCTGTCATCTGTACTCTCTGATTAGCAAAATAAAGGAATCAAGGATTCAGGGAATAAAGGTAATTTAATTGTCATTTTACAACACAGGTCTGCAAAAATGAATCAAAGAGATGTCGCCCCTTCCATACTCCTCACACACAGAACATGTATACAGATAATTAAAATTAGAATGAAACAGGAGAACAAAATAAAACATTATATACACATATCTGTTAATCTGGTATATCAATCTACATTACATTAACCATTAACCATCAGTAGTCTGTGAAACCTCAGGATTGGAGGGGAAACTTAACTACAGTATATACATATTTACAAATGTATTATTGAGTCTTTTGGCTGCCAGGACTTGGCCCACTTCTTTCCACTGAAAAGAGAGGAGAAAAAAACGGTAAATATCAACAAGGTTTTCTGTATATTAACTAACTTTCACTTGTATAACAAACTGCATATACTGCAACTATTTTATACCGCAGCAGATCAAACTATGGTTTTACTGGGCACCTTTCAGATGTGAAATTTAATAACACATGCTCAGGAATTTCAAACAATCATTCAGGCAGTTGTACCTAACTTTCTTATTGCAGTCCTTTTTCTAATTTCTCTCAAACAAATTCAAAACTACTTTCATATTGAAAATAAAACATTTAGGCTATGGGGCAGAGAGGGTAGTGAATTAACAATTCTCTTTTTAAAATAATATATAATATTTGAACTCAATCTCAAAAATATTTGGTACATACCTCCCCGCTTCGTCTTGTGTTTCACATCTCCGTCTTGAAGTGGAGTAGAGACAGCAGAGACAACTGTAGGATTGGAAATTAAATATTACTTATTCAGGCAATTAACGTGTACTTTTTACATACCAAAATAGTCAGGTTAGGTCAATTTTATTTACATAGCATTGAATCACAACAAAATTGTGAGCTTTGTCAAAAAGGTAAGTTTTAAGCCTACTCTTAACTCACTGACTGCCAACGATGGAGGGGTGTGTCACAGATGTCGTGGGAGGTTCGCTGCCAATGACGCACCAATGCGTCAATAGGCTTTTCTTTTATACCACTATAAAGGACACTCTGATACACCTTGTGACATAATTCTGGAGCTCTAGGTTCCCTCTACCTCCCTCTTGTTTTCCCTCTACCTCCCTCTTGTTCTTCTCTTTCTCATCTAAGTAAACGGGGCGCTGCTAGTGTGGCGACCCTCCTGCTCCTGTCCCCCCCGTTGTGTGTCATTGTCTTTTTTATGTTTCTTAAACGAGATGTAACTGAAAGTTATTATTCCCCTCGGGGACTAATAAAGTTATTTTGATTCTGATTCTGAATCAAACCAAGATATTTGTATAAAACTTTTGATCTAGCCATGTTCTGGTTTCAAATATTTGATGAGATCAAGATGCAAAGTGGCCAACTCAGCCGCGTCAGCTACATCAGCAGCAGCTTTGGTTATCATGTTGTCATTGTGAGGACTGATGGTGCCCTCCTGCGATATGCATATCCAGGCCAGGACAGGACAGTAAACCTTGAGCTAAACCAATGCATCTATTGGTTAAAACCTAGGCACACTGGGAAGTTAGTTATTTATGTCTTTCAATACGATTTTCATGCAGTTGAAATGACATTAGAGTTGAGTATAATCTGTAGAAATGCACCGTTTATAAAATTGCATTTATCTTGTGTTCTAGGAAACGAGTAGTATTTTTGGACAGACTTGGCTGTCTTCCAGCAACTGTATCTCACAAACGAACTGCTGTAGAAATGAGCCTTGAAAAAACAGCATTGGAAAGATGACAGTTAGCTCTTTCCACAGAGTGGTTCACAGTCTATAACGCAAGTATAGTGTGAGTTGTGTGCTTTGAAATATGCCTATAAACAGTGTCAGAACGCTGGCCCCACAGCACAGTGATGTCACAATAACGCTGGCAGGCAATGAGTTAAATGTAAAGAGGGTGTCTGCCCCCTGGACCGAAACTGGGAGATGATTCCACAGGTAAAGAACCTGGTAGTAGAAAGCTCTGCCTCCCACTCTAGTTTTGGAGACTGTAGGAACCACTAGTAAGCCTGCATTCTGGGAGCACAGTGTTCTCGTGGGTTGATAGGGTACTATGAGCTCTTTGAGATAGGATGGTGCCTGACTATTGGGGCTTTATAAGTAAGGAAGGACATTCATTTCTATTCTAGATTTTCTAGATTTTACAAGGAGCCAGTGCAGAGAAGCTAATACAGGAGAAATATGATCTCTTATTCTGGTTCTAGTCAGTACATTTGGTGGTGCAGCCTGATACAGGGTTCCCATACCTTTTCCAAAGTCATATTCAAGCCCCTGGAACGTACATTTTGAAGCTTTTCCAGCACCTTACCAAAAACATAAATTACACATTTGTATTCATGTAGATTCAAAATGATCATTTTTTCCATCTCATTATATCGGATCTCACTATGCTATAAACAACAAAAAACATCTTTTGTGACAGCAACACTGTAACGATTATGTAGAGGCCTTTAATAGTAGAGAGAGTTTTACCAGAAATAAACAGGATGATGCCAGCTCTTCCGTTTATAACGCCAGTAAAGAAGGTGTGTTTCGGAATATAAAAGCTGGTTTGGAGCTGTAGCCAATCAGCTGGTCAAAATATGTCACACAGCGAGGTTTGAATGGAGTCGTTTTCATTTTGTGCAGAAGTTAAAAGCAATTAAGCTCCCTCTGACTCGCTCAGTCAGTTAGCAATTTCTTATCAAAGTAATGCCATTAAAATTTCTAAATTAAAAATTGTACTTTCAAGCACTTAATTCAAAATTCAAGTACCTTCCAAACCTTAAAAATACCACATTAAAATTCAAGCATTTTCAAGGATTTCCCCTGCTGATAATAAAGACATGTAGTAATCCAGCCTAGTAGTGTCTGAGGTCCTGATGGACATATTCAACATTTCACTGTCCCTTGCCAGACTCCCATCATGCCTCAAGTCACCGATAATCATTCTTGTGCCAGAGACCTCCACAGCATTGTGCCTCAACGATTACTGCCCCGTTGCACTCACCCCTGTCACCATGAAATGCTTCAAGCGGCTGGTGATGAAGCAACTGAGGCAGACCACTGATGTGGCTGAGGACTCTCATCAGTATGCATACAGGTGGAAACGGTCCACAGCTGACACCATCTCTGCTGTGACCCACCAGGCCCTCTCTCACCTGGAGAATAAGGACTCCTATGTGAGGCTGCTGTTTGTGGACTTCAGTTCTGCATTTAACACAAACATCCTGCAGAAACTAGTGTCCAAACTAGCAACAATAGGAACCTCCTCAACCATGTGCAACTGGGTCCTGGATTTCCTGACCTGCAGGTCAGTGTCAAGATTAACAACAGATCCTCCACCATCATCCTGAACATTGGCTCTCCCAGGGCTGTGTGCTCATCCGTCTGCTGTACACACTGATGACCTACGACTACAGAGCTCACCACAAGAACAACCTTGAGTCGTGGTGAAGTTCGCAGATGACAGAGCAGTGGTTGGACTCATCACCCATGGATACGAGACAGCATACAGGCTGGAAGTGGAGGATGTGACACTGTGGTGCGGAGACAACAACCACATCCTCAACATTCAGAAATCCAATGGTTGTGAATTTCCGCAGGTCTGCCACTGTCCCGCCTCCTCTCTACATCGATGGCACCTCAGATGACACCTGACCAACACCTCACCTCATGCACAGACACCATGGCTATAATAGATAAAGCCCATCAACAGATGAGGAGAGATTTAGAAATAAAAGCCTCCCTCAAATAAAAAGCCTGCCCCCAATAAAGGCCAGGTATCCTGGGCTGGGCAATTTTGAAATACAGGAAATACAGTTCAGTTAACCAGTGAACCATTATCCAAGTTCCTGCCAAAGACAAATTATTAAATGATTGGTTTGTACTGTAAGGATAACAAACAGGAATAATTTACACTTACGTTTTTGTAGCTTCTTTCTCTCTGGCATATGTCTTGTCGCCACTGCAATAAAAGATCATAGTTCACTCATATATCTTTTAAAAGATGACACTACTCCTTAATTGTGTGTAATGTATTAAACAGAGATAATGAGAAATCGATAATCAGCAGAGAATACCAATTTAATATGCTACAAACATGAGTACGTACATGACTTTTTCGCCGTGTTTGCCTCCTCCACATGTCTCTCAGTGTTCACCTGATAGATAGATAGATAGATAGATAGATAGATAGATAGATAGATAGATGACTCTTAAAAGTGCCTTTGGGTTTATTTAGATGATTCAGATGGGGATAGGATGGGTTGACAGAAACTACGAGGAGAAAAGAGACAAGTATTTAGTACTGTAGGCTAGCTATAGTTTACCTGTGTTTTCTATTCATACAGAAAGATTTAAAAAGTGTTTGCAACTGATTGGACCATGATTTTCCCATCTTTTGAATGAATACAAAAGATTTTTTCTAAAACAAAACACAGTGTTTAAGGAGGCCTAATGAGACATTATGCCTCGTGTTATTGCATAACATAACGTTACTCTTTGGTGATGCGGCGTTACTGTATGCACAGTAACCATTAGCATACACATAGCTGTCTTCCACTAGCCAGACAAAAGTTGCTATTGTTCCCTTCACAAGTAAGCAGGTCGTTTTCATAGTCTTGTGTTTAATAATGAGACCGCTGTTAATCATCGCTTTAACATTTAAACCGTGTGAATAATGAAAAAGTAAGACATCAGCAAGAGAAAAACCACACATCTTACCAAGTAGCAGGAGAAGGGCAGAATGCTTCCGGCAACAGGTGTCGCTAGCCGTGGGGGGAAGGACTAGGATACTTTCACAATAAGACAAAAAGATATTACACTAATATAAGATGACATTGTAAACGTAGTGGTACCTTAAAAACCGTAAAAAAATTAAAATAAATGCATTTAGGACAAAGCAGGATACAGATATTAAAAATAACAATAAAATACTTTTTAATCACTGAATCATGCGGCCAAAAAGAAGAAGAAAAGCATTAGATCATATATATGTAAAAGATTTGACCCCTCGCAATTTTTAATTACCTGAGCTACTGTATATTGTAGGCTATATTAAAAAAGCAGGAAGCAAAGATTAAAACAAAAGAGTTTCCTGATCACAAAAATGCCTGAATCCGCAGCAGAAAAGAAGAATAAAAACGTTAGATCATATGACGAGGAATCCTGCAATGGATTCGGGATTGACATTAAAAGAAAAACAAAAAAATAACAGCAATACCTGATGATGGAGAATGTCGTATTTAGTTGCTCCCAAGGCTCAGAAATTAAATAAAATCCAACTCCTCCTGTATGCCTTGGCATGTGATTGCCGTGCTTGAACGCACGAAATAAACTTCCCATTAAAATACATTAGTTTGAAATCCGTTCTGGGTAGCACGAAAAAAGTGAGGAAATCGTGTCGGCACGCACGAAACAATAGATTAATTAACGTGACAGTTTCACGACTTTCTGTGAGACTGGGTTGGATTGTCATATATGAGCATTTTTATTTAACAGTTTAGAATTCTGATGGTTACTTTCATTTGCAGCAGTGAGAGTACAATGCTTTAGTGTTCTCTTATATTTTGTGTTTTGTGTTAGTCTAAAACCAGCAGTAATAAGATTGGTAGCACTTACCAGGGGGCTCCAGCTGGGGGAGCATAGAGGTTTACTTTCCGGGACACCGCTCTCCCTCCTGTCAGTCATTACGTGATCTGTGGGAAGTTTGTGTCTGCATATCTTTCATTGAAATACTCCCCTTTTCAGGTACAAATCCTGAATACTAATGGTCAAATGTTGACTTGCATGTTAGATGAATGTGTATTTGGGTTCAGGAAACTATTTTCAATTCAATTCAATTTTATATATAGAGAGAGCCAAATCACAACCGGAGTTGTCTCAGGACACTTTCCATATAGAGCAGGTACAGACCAAACTCTTTATCTACAGAGACCCAACAATTCCCTCATGAGCAGCACTTGGTGACAGTGGTGAGGAAAAACTTCCTTTTTGGAGGCAGAAACCTCGAGCAGAACCAGGCTCTGGGTGGACGTCATCTTCCTCGTCTGGTTGGGTGAGAGAGTGAGAGAGAGATACTGCTCATTTATCATAAAGTAATGAAGTTAATTACCTGACGAAGAGCAAGCTAGCCACATTCACTTTTTGCAACAGCACTGTCATCTGTTAAAAAGTGGGCCTTTGTAACTGTGCAAAAACTGATTTAGTGTGTTGACTGGTCTGTATTCATGTTGCTAAAATGAAATCAAACAACTAGCAACCACAATAAATCGCTACTACATAACAGAAATATGTTTCTGTTCTGCAATGGCCTACAGTGAACTAGCACAGCAATACTGCATGCAAGATACTTAACTTTTTATATTGTGCAAAGCTCCAGATCCTCAAATCTTATATGCTGATTTTGACTTACAACGCTAGTCCATTATATATTCTAGTGCTCTTGGTTGCCGCTTTACAGACTTTGTACAATTGTAAAATGTACAAAATAAGTAGTACAGACTGTCGTTAGGAGGGAGTGTTGATGATTTAAGTCTTTCTAACTTGTTCTTAAGTGTTACCATACAATTAAAAAAACATGCATGCTCTATAGATTTAGCCTCATGTGGAATTAATTTCCAGTTGTGAGCTGCTGCCATTACATCAGTGCTGAAGAGCTGATGCCACTTAAGAAATGAAGTTCTTCCTCAATCGAGCAGATCCTCATGATATTACTAATGGAGAATAAGCTTTATTAAATGTCCTTAACCCATCATAAGAAATACAGAATATTAAAAGGCACGTGGCTACATTTATATAGAGTGTTTATCCAAAGTGCTTCACAAGGTTTTTGCTGCTTATTCACCCGTCCATTCACACTAATACACTAAAGGTAGTGAGTTGCCACACAGTGTGATGGCCCGACCATCGGGAGCAATATTGAGTTCAGTGTCTTACTCAAGGACACTTAAACATGTGGACAGGAAGAGGTGGGGATCCAACCACCAACCCTGTGACCAGTACTCTCTCTACTCATTATGATATCTCATTTTACCTGGGGGTGCCCATTCAATTGCCCAATTCATTGAATAATACACACCAATCTGTTCTGTAGTAACTTATCATTATCTCCTCTATAGTCCTCAATTCAAGGTTACTCAGGAACTTCTTATCAAAGGCACATTAAATACCAGGTCATTTGAAGTTCATGATTGATGATGATAATTACTTCTGTGTACTGTGTTGTCAATTGATATGAATTGCATACTACAATATGAACATTGAAGATTAGGCTGCTATTTTGCCCAATAAAGATTTTCCAGTCTGGTCTGAATATGATCACACATCTTAATTTCTTTTCCATATTTAATTTACAGCACTGGCGAAAGTTCAACAGATTTTGGCACAGCACAGCTTTGTGCTGTTTTATTTTTATTTTTTTAATTTTTTTGCAATAATATTAATATAGCTTGAGTGGCTTTTTTGGGTAACAGGGGTTAGGACAGAAGACAGGGTCATGTGTATGTGCTTGAATGCATTTTATGAACCTAAAGGTCACATTCAGACTTAAATGGGTTGTTACAGAAATTGCTCCCATATCATTTGAAATGGGACAGTTTTGTCTCTTTTTTATGATTTTTGTAAATTAAATATGTGCTGTGACCATTCAGTTCAGTCTGCTCTCTCAGCATCTGTCGTACCCCCCCTCCCTCTTTTCTTTCATTTGTTGTTGCATGACTTAAACATGGACTAGTATCACTGAAATTCACACATATAGCCGTTTCATCTTAGCATCATAAATAATTGTGAGATTGTTGTAAATATCCAAATAGGAACTTTTAAATTGTCCAAATGCTGGAGGGGAAAAAGCCAAATGTAGGTCACAGAACAGATTTGCATTAAGCCTTTTCAATATGTATGCTGATGATTTAAGGGTGCAGAAATTCACTCAGAGTGCAAAGGGTAATCATGCAAGGGGGGGCTGAAATTGGTTGCATATTGAAGTGACACTGTGTTGAAAATTGAAAGCAGAAAGCAGAAAGTCCAAATAAATCAAGGAAGCATGACTAGTAGAACAATCTGCCTCTGTGTGCGCGTCTGTGTCTCTGTGTGTGCATATATATATTATATATATATATACATATATATCGGAAATATGCACAAAGAGAGCAAGAGAGAGATTGATTATACATTAGATACATGCATTTCTTAGCAAATGTTATAGATCCAAGACAAAACTCACATAAGGGTGAGAGTGAGAGAAAAAGGCACAATTACAAATCCGTCTGCACCAGGGGCAGTGCCATGGATTTATCAATATGAAGATAGAGCAACATGCTATATTCAACAAAACAACCCTTCTGCCCCAGCACTCTCTTTGCTACTAGGGGATGGAAAAGAGGGATGGCAGGTAAATTTACCTGTAAATCTGTTCATATGATTACATATTTTAGAATGGCAGGAAACTAGTTTTCAAATTCATAATATTTTCTGGGGGGAATCCTAGACACCTCAGCAGAACACACCGTACATTCTCCTACATGCTTGGTAAGGGAGGGTTGAGGTGAGAGGGTATTCAGATCTGTAATCTCAACACTAGATGCCACTATATCCTACACACTGGTCCTTTAATACAGAGAAGTATGCAACCCTCAAAATCATGGTGCTGGCTTTAGGCAACAGTCTACCTTTTTGGATCTCACACTTTTGCTGTAATTTTTAAAAGTAAAAATTATGTATACAGTATATAATATCACCAACACACACAGACGTGTGCAATGAAATGAGAGTCTGAAATGGTTGGAGCCTATTGTCTGGAGATAGAGCAGTCCTCTCAGGAAGCAGAGCCACATGGGACACCACTTTGTAAGATAAATATCACTTTTTAACATGTTTGAATTTAAATAACCGTGTCTGTGTGTTTTTTTATATATATGAAAAAAGTGCATGTGCATGAGTATGTAAAGGAGAAGTATGTTTATTGTTTTTATTTTGTTTTTATCAATAAACTTAAACGTTAGTAGTTTTAATGGCCCCAAATGCTGAAACGTGGAGACAGGGATATGTAAAAAGGCAACAGTTTAATGGATAGTGCAACAGCCGACAGCTCACTACATCAGACTGAGAGGGCAAAGACTGGAGCACGAGGGTAGGCCCCACGAAGATGAATGGACAAACTGATGAATACTGGTTGGAAGGCTGGTGCTTTTATACTGTGTCAGCAGATGGGTCTTGATTTAATAATTGGTATCAGGTGTGCTCAGGAGAGGAGGGGGCTAGACCAGACCTCCAGTCACATCCTGCAGTCAAACACATGCACACACAAGACAGACAGAGGAGAGACAGACAAGAGACAGAGGGGAAGGGAAACACAAAGGCACAATAGGACAAAAAGGAGGGGAAACTGAAGATCCTGACATGAAACTGTGTTTTTTGTTTGTTACCTCAGTGCAACATTGTGTGGTTGGACCACTTTTGTTCAGGCGATTTCATGCTAAAATGTGGAGATGTGCTTGGATGCATTCTTATGACCACAGTCAATGATACTTACAGGAAATGGACACACGAGCATTTTGTGGGCAGAAGGAGCAGTTCGGTTCATTCCCTCTGACAGTGGGGACAAAGAGATTGAGGACAGTCAGGAAGAGTGGATCCCCAAATCAGGTTTGAGAGACTGAGACAAAGCAGGTTTACTGAAAACTCTGAGTATGTTAACCCTGAAATGAGGGAAACTCTGAGTTTTCTGTTTCACATAGGAAGGTAAGTCAAACCAGAGAAAGAGGGGTAACTCAAGCCTGTTTCACAGACAGGGGTAAGTTAAACTCTGAGTCAGTTACCGCAGTAATTGACTCTATGAAGCCAACCTGGTCGGGACCAGGTTTTACTCAATGAACCTCGAGTTTCTCTGTGTCTCCGCCCTCTTTCAACCACACACCGTATTTCACTTCCTCATTCATTCATTCAGTCGGCAGACAAGTTTTGGCATAGTTCTGCCGTCTGTTATTAAAAAAAAATCATTAAAAATATCAGTCAGTGGAAGTCCATTAGGCACAGTAGGTGGTGACTTTTTTTCGTTAACATGGCATGTTAACGTCTTTTGATCATGATCCCGTGGATGAAGGTGCAGCAATACTGCGCAGAGAATTAAATATTCGTCGGGAGATATTTATCAGACCACGCATAGATGTTCTTGCTTTTCCAAACAGCTATCTTTTTGAGCGGTACTGTTTCACGGCACAGTCCATCATCTACATACATAATCTAATCCGTCCTTACATTTGCAACGTTACCAGATGTAGTCATGCCCTGACATCTCAGCAGATATTGTGTGTTGCGCTGCGTTTTTTTTTTGCAAATGGGAGTTTTCTTTACAATGTCGGAGATGCAGAGCACTTGAGCAAGGCGACTGTATGCAGAGCAGTGAGAAAAGTGTGCCTTGCCCTGAAACGGCTTTTACCAATCTTTGTCGTTTGCCCTGGACATAAACCCGTCAGAGTCATCAAGGGGGAATTCCACAGGATTGCAGGTGAATGATGTCGAGATCCGTTAAATGAATTTTAAATTATATTTGGTTAATGACGTGCTGCAACCTCAGACTGGGAATAGTAATTTTAATGTCTTTTAGGATTTCCCAGTGTGATTGTCTGCATAGATGGCACACATCCCCATCACAGCTCCTTCACATAATGAGGCAGACTATGTGAATAGGAAGTCCATTCACAGCATAAATGTGCAGCTACATGTAGATTAACAACTGTTTCAAAATGTTAAAGACTGCATCATAGTTAAACATCTGTCATTCTCTGCACTGTCAAGATCATATGTGATGCTGGATACATTATTTCCAATGTGGAGGCCAAGTGGCCTGGGTCTGTTCATGACTCAAGGATTTATCGCGAGTCTAACCTGAGCAGCAGACTGCAACGTGGTAAGCAGCCTAAAGATTTGCACAATACACTTGTCTCCCTCCTTTAATATACTCTAACTATACATTACAGGAGAGTTTGACGGCCTTCTGCTGGTGACAGGGGTTACCCATGCCAACCCAGGCTGCTAACCCCTTACCCTGACCCTGAACCAGGCCCCCAACAGAACTTCAGTCGGGCTCACTGCAGGACGAGAGCCCGGGTGGAGATGACCATAGGCCTGCTGAAAGCCCGTTTCCAGTGCCTACGTCACCTGAGGGTGACCCCTGCGAGGGCCTGTGATATTATTGTGCCTTGTGTTGTTCTTCATAATATTGCTTCTATTAGAGGAGAGCAACAACCTGCCCTACAAATGGACGACCCTGATGATGACCCCTTCCACCTGCCAGCTATGCAGGATGGCAGAGCAGTCAGAGACACCATATGCCATAATCATTTCCGAGATGAAGTCACCATCATCACCACCACCACAACAGTCAAATAAATCAATAATACACATTTCATTTGGTCTTCTTTATTTCCTACAAACACAAGAGCTTGTTTAGTTCATGTTCCAATAGTTAATATAATTAACATAGTTCACCGTGCACCCACCTCTAACTTGTGCTCCAGTATTGCAGTTTCTAGGTCTGCAATTTTTATCTTGTGGTCCAAGTATTGCATGTCTCTTTCAGTTTTTTGTATTTTTTTCAGGAGATTTTGTAGATTTCGTTTACTAATAACTGGGAGTACATAAGGAGGACATTAAATGATACAGTTGCACATGAATTCCACAGACTGAACCTCTGGTGTTTACTGAATATTTTGAGGATATGAATATTGAGGGACCTTCCTGCTGCTGCCCAGCCATGCCCTGTTAAAAAGGATGAGAATGTGTTAATACTTCAGTGTAGGCTAAATGTCACACTCTATATTCCACCAGAATGTTAATATATGTAAATGGGAAAGCAACTATCAGTAACATATGAAGATGTTACCTCTATAGGCCTTTCTGGATCCCCCTCTGTGAAGGCAGCAGTCAGAGTTTCGTTGTAGTCTTCATCCTAGATGAGTGATATGTTTCAGTATACTTAAATGGACCATTTTGCAAAATCTTTGGAGTATTGCCTACTTACAGTTACAAGCTCTGTTGTGGCTTGAGGTGGCTCCACCAGGCAGACAGTACCATCAGAATCTGTTGGGACAAACGGAGAAAAAAAGACATGAAAGGAAAATAAATATTTTTATGAATAGGCTTTAAAATATATATATATATATATATATATATATATATATATAATTTTACAATGAAAAGGTAGCAGAAAGAAAAAAAAAATTATATTCATGTGTGAGAAAACAGCAATATGTTGGGGATGAAACAAATGCACAAACAGCCACTTAATATTTACTTTACAATGTGAAACATGATCAAAATGAGGTAGCTACCTCCATGAGATCATGCAGAGGTCATACCTGTTTGAACAATGTTTTTATATTTCAATTTAAGCTGCTGCCAAGTGCGCTTCTCCCCCGCGGGATTGCACCTAAATGAAATAAATTAATAGGCAACCATTCAAGCAGTTTTGCCCTGTAATATTATTGTGATTTCAAAGGACTACATTTATACTCACGCATTGACCCGAGCAGCAATGTTCTCCCACGCCGTCTCCCTCTCCTTCGCAGCTGCAGCGGTGTTGGACTTCCGTCTAAAAACGTGTTCATACTCGCTGTATGAGCGCATTAAAATGTCCAATTCCAGTGGCGTGAAGTACGCAGCCTTCCGCTTCCGCGTTGCCATGGTGACTCCTCAAATCGGGTTCCATTGATGCTGTCTTTTTAAAGTTGCGGTGCACGCGCTTAACTCAAGGTGAACCTACTCTGAGCTAATCAAACTAACTCAAATCTGCTGTTGTGGAATCGAAAACTCGGAGTTTCCTATCTCAGAGTTGATCAACTCAGAGTTCAGGGTTACATTCAGAGTTTGTTGAACCTGCTTTGTGAAACGGACCCCTGTTGTGCTCCTCCTTGGTTGGAACGAAAACCTGCATCCACATGGCCCTTTGTGGAATCAGTTTGACATATGTGGTCCAACGCAACTGCCTACCAGTCCTACTGATAGGTAGGCTTGACACAAAAGGAACAACAACAACCTGAGGGGAAAACACAGACCTAAATACACAAGGAGGAGAACTAATGAGGCACAGGTGAAGCAAATCAAACAATCACAAGGGCGGGAAAACACAGGAAGTAAAGCAAAAGCTGACACATGAGGTGAACCTTCAACCTAAAACAGGAAGAAAGACAACCGATAAACCAGATAATAACAGTAAAGTATGCCAACTTTATAGAGCACCTATGAGGACGGCCCCTTTTTGTTCCCTGTTCCTGTTTTCAGTCTCCAGGTAATTTCATTCATGACAAGTGGAAAGAGTTCTCTGTACACACACGCATGCACACACACCCACACCCACACCCACATACATTATATGATGATATGATGATGCGTTTTTGTGGTGAAACCTAGAGATGTGGAGGCAGTAAAATTGAAATATTGCGTGTAATACAGAAAGTCAGAGTTGCCACTGTGCCCATGCTTGTGCATGCAAACATGCATATATTTGAGTCTCTCTAATACTTATATGAATTTGTGTCTGTTGCCTTATTTCCTTTTTCCAAAAGCAGAACAGTACAGATAAAACCTCCCTTACATTGTTTTAAACTTTATATGAAATGTTAAATCATAACATTCTTAGTTCAGTCTAGTATTGAATTCTCAAAACCTGTTCCTTTTTTACCTCCACCTACTTCCAATACCTCATGTGTAATGTGCAATTAATCAGAGTAGTCATGGATCTGTTGCACTGAAATCCTTCAGGGACCAGTTAATATTACATCTAAGACAAATGCTTTACTAATTGAAGATGTAAATGTCATTGCTTCTGCAACGTGTATGATCTTATTAAAATGCAGTGACATAAGGAGAAAACGCCAAGAAGCTTGCAACATTCAGGAGATCAGTTGAGCTCTTGCAAATAGGAACTGTGAAAGTGAATGAGGTCAGTGACTAAATGGGTCAAATACATACTTTATGTTATGAGCCTCCCCCCATTTAAAGTGGGAAATTGATTCCAATGAATGGTGCTTGATTGTACAACCGCTTACATTTATTTTCCAGTTAATGGAGCTAGTAGGTTTTAATGATCTCTATTACTATTCTCTTAAGTTAGACTGGGCTGGTGTCATCCTGCAACATTACAGACTGAACTACACTGAACAGTGTGGGCTTTTCTTAACTTGCAATCTATGGCATAAAATAACAGTTTCATTATTCTTTCACCACAAAACTCTACTGGTAGTTAAGTTCATGAACATATTTGTTTTGTTCAGTATTAAAGAATTCTTTCCACATTTTCAGTTTCTTGCTTTATTGTTTCCACCACTCCCCATATTAAATGAGGAAATTGTGTGTCACTGCATTCCTAAATCCATATTACCGTAGTAAAAATTATTTACATTAACTTTCTGCCATGGTTAAGGTTTGGTTAAAACCGCAATTTTTTAGAAATACCACTAGAGATTAGTGAGGCTTAACAACAGTTAAAATAGTGGGCCAGACAGCTAAACAATGAGCTAAAGCTCTGTAAAGCCTGTAAAGGTAGTGGCAGACTCAGCTGATAACTCCGAAGGTTCATCACTACGAGAGACTGCTTTGGCATTGCCAGACTGTTTTCATGTTCACATTTCATGTCATTGACTGTAGTCATAAAAACACTGATAATAGTCACTATTAGTTAAAGGAACTACAACTGCTTAGTTAACCCTTTGATGCCTTGGCTGTTTATGCTCAATTTTCACTTTTATTTACAGATTCACTACTTATGTTAGCCAGGACTGCCATGTATTGTTACCCTTATAATAAGCTATAAGTACAGCTCATTTTGGCATAACATTCATCACAGGCAAACAAGAAATCAGGAAGTGCATGGCAAAGTTCATGGTCAGTTCAAGGCAGAAAGCTGGAGAGTCTTGCATGGAAACACAGAACAATCTGGCACTGAGTGAGTGTGGGAGAGCAGCTTAAATACTGACCAGATTTGAGATGAAGATCAGGTGAGTGGACAAGTACTGGCTGGCTGGACAGGTGAACAACATGATCATAATTCATGAAAGACGCTGAAGGCAAAGTGCATTAAGTATGATTTGTAAGTTGTACAGAAATTGTTGAGAGCCTGTTTGACATGATTGTATTTTACTATAACTGTATTATTTGAAATGCATTAGCTACTGAATGTGTTTGATGAAGACACTTTAATAAATATAATGTGATATAGGCACCTCTTGTCATAGTTCAAGAAAAAAATAAACTTTTTATGGATTGTCTTATGCATTCTGTAAAAATGAAATTATTTTAAATTTGTCAGGTGCTGAATTTGCTGGATACTGCATTGACTTAGTAAAGATAGTAAAAGGCTCATTTTGTAAGGCCTTCACTTGTCCAAGTCATTTCTGTGCTAGCAATTTTCATGGTTTTCATTCTACATTCTACAGTTCTACATTTTACAATGATAAACTGTTTATGGGATTACAGTAGGAACAATAAAATAACAGTATCATGGCAATCAACCAGCTGACAACATTGTACTGTAAAGCTAAATATTATACATATACACAGTACTGTGATTTTATACAGTAATAAACTATAGTAACTAACCCCAACCCTTCTTATGGATTACAGTAAATACACCGTAGAATAACAATTTTATACTTGCAACTGTAGCTGCTAGCAATTTAACAGGGAAATTTGTTGCAGTGTATTCTTCGGTTTGCAGTTCATGAAAACATTTTTTTTTTCTATTTTTTGATAGCACTGTGAGGAGTGACGAGACCTCCCATGTGGATAAACAGGAGGACGGGGAATAGGGAGAGAGATTTGATTTTTAAGAGTTACTTTATTCCATCAGTCCTTTAACAAGCTATTTACAAAAACAAAAACAACCACCATCCTCAAAACACAAATAACTGAATAAATACTAAATACTACATGAATAAATAAATCACATCAGATCCTCTGGTTTTCTTTCACAGAGCACCAAACAGCACTGTGAGTCCATTTCATACTGAACTGATCGACATCTTTCATTTCTTTGTAATAATTAAAGTCAACCATTTTTCTGGCTTTCACCATCCTGGTAAACAGTAATTTTACATTAATGTCCACTGAATTGTCAGTTTTCCTCTTCCTGCTGACATAAATCGCCATCTTTGATTGTCCCAAGATAAAAATGCATCATTGACATTTATGTTTTTCACATGTTCTGTATTTAAAGCTAAGAATGAAGTTTTGTTTGGAGAAAACGTCTCTTAACCTTCTGAATAAACTCTCCAACAACATGAACAAAGGATCAAAACACTCAAAGTATCAGTGGAAGAGAATTTCTCTGTGAGGACAAAAGGGACATGTATGACTCACACTTTGACCAATAACAGAGAGAAAAGCATTGACAGCTACTATCCCGTGTAAAACCTTCACTGTAAGTCGGCCAGCTTCTTTGTTAGTGGAGGTTTGTATGAAAGCCTCCGAGCAGGTTGGACATCGTCTGGCAGGACCAGATGATGCCACATTTGCTTTCACTGTCTGTGTGCTGTGAGTCTCCTGGACAAAAACCACATCTAGCTTTTCTAAATTTCTATCAGTTTAAACAGAGAGGCTCTTTTCACATCACTTCTGGCTCCATTGATGTTCAGAGAGCCTATTTTTAAATCACACATGGGGAAAGAAAAAAAAGTCAATACAGCCAAAAACCATACGAATAGTCGACATTTCTGATTTAATCTTCATCTTGAATTAACTGGGCTCTGACTTTGGTCACAATTTTCTTCAGCCGGTAAACCTCCTATTCACTGAATGCATCGTTCTCCTTCCTCAGCTGAGACACAGACCTGACAAAACCTCTCAGATCAGGGAAATAAAGCTCTATATAACATAATAAATGTCATATTAGGTGGGACGCAGCAATGAAATGTTCTGTAATAATGTTAGTCATGTGATCTTGTTATGTGCACAGTAGCATTTGATGAAAACACAATGGTTTGCATTTTGAAGAATGAAAAAAACGGGTTGTGCACCAGGAGGCCCACACAGTGAGAGGAGTGGGCAGCCTGATGTTTAGAAGGATTCACATTAACTATAATCAAATAGTCGCCAATAAGCCTTTCTGGACCTTGACCCATGCAGAACCAAGAAATGCCAACTGGACTCAAAGACCCAATTCACACCGATTGCATGGCTGATTGCTATTTAACTTAAAAGTCCACTTCGATCTTTAGTTGTTAGTTATCCTGAAGATTTTGTCCGGTTTTTCCATGCTATGACACAAATAGCCTAGAAAATGCAATATTGGTAGTTTCTGTATCTAAATGTGCTTGAATTATATTTCTAGCGAGAAATATGCACTTTATTTTCATTATCTGAGTTCAGTGAATGTATACAATCTTCAGTTTGTTAGACATAACGAAGGTTTTGACCCTAAATTCTGCCATTTGCTGGCTCTCTCTATCCTGTCTTTTATGTTTTCTGGTTTACAAACCAATATATTTAAATTAAGTTTTTTCAGTGGTTGAAAATTTAAGACTGTCATCAACCATTATTGAGCAGCTTAATTTTCACTCTTAGGCAAACAGTGTAAAGGTGGACTGGACACAGGCAGCAGAGGAGACCAAGAGCGGGTTCTACACACAAGATACAGTGAGTATCATAGCTCTCCTAGATAAACCTGTTTGTGTTTTGTACCGTCGAATGGGCTCGTCTATGGCAGCTCAATTTTTTTTTTTTTTTTTTTTTTTGGTAACATTCTTCAAGTTAATTTAAACACAAGATACTTGTGCTCAAAAAGAGGATTCATTCTCAGTGAAGAACCTTGGAGCTCTAATCTGCCTCTATACCTGCCAAAGAGCAGTGATTCCTAACACGTCTCTGGGGGTCATCAGGTGGAAACCTCCCTTCAACAGTGTTTCGCCTACTTAGTCCCACTACACCTCCAGGAGGTTAGGCAGTGAACTCCGGCGTCCCAGAGTCACCCCCCCTAGTGCCAGTTCACACTGCTCCTACACAATCCAAACAGCACCGCCACGTTCAACTGACCCAGAGATGCTCCAGGTAGTGGCCAGTACCGATGCTACCATTTAACTATTGCTAATGCTACTGCTAACCGCTAGGAAGAACAGAAGAAGACAATACAGTTCCGATGCTACCATTTAGCTAATGTTATGTGCTAACCGCTACCTGCTAAGAGGAACAGAAGAAGACAATAACGCTAGATTCACCTATACTGTTAATGTTAATTGCTAGCTACCAATACTAACTGCTAAGATACTATCATACTCTCACCGCTTTAGCTATTGTTAGCTGCTACAATGCTACCACAGGCCTAGATGCCACATGTAACTGCCGATTGCCACACTACCATCATCTACCCCTGCCTCTCACCAACTGCACCAAGAAAAAGCGGGGTGGGAATACAAACCCTGGTTCGGGTAGGGGATAGAAAATAAAGAGGTAGAGTCAAAAGATGAAAGTAGGGATTGGATACAGACCCTTGTTCGGGTAGGGGGTGGAAAATTTAGAAGGTGCTGAAGGTGGAGGCCTAAACCACAGACTAGATTTAACAGCCTCTTCTAACATTTCCTTCAAGAAGCAGCAAACCCTACCATTTCCTTCAAAAAGCAAACAGAGCAGGAAAACAAACCCTAACATTTCCTTCAAGAAGCAGACAAAACAGGAAAACAACCAAAAAGATCAAAAAACAAGCCAACTCTGTGTCTTACCACGCAAACTCACCTGAACAGGCCGCATGGTCCCAAAGAGAGACTCTAGCTGGCCACACCCCCACCTTATCTAAACTTCCTGGTTCTCTTCCTATTGGCAGAGCGAGAAGATGGGGCGGGGAAAGCAGAGCAGAGGAGAGGTGTCTTGTTCAGACTTTAACCTCTTCTCTTGCCGGGTTAGGCATGCATGTCCTCTGCCTGCCCCCCCACTGTCCCTATTTCATCCCCCAACTACTATTATTTCTCCTGATCCATATCCACTGACTAGACCTAGCAGCCTCATCTGACATCTCCCTCACTGTCTTTCTTAAATTTTGCCCATGCACTCCCAGCTCCCTCAACAGTGAAACAGCTGACCCTGCAACAAAACCTCTACACCCCACTTCAACCGGACAGACCCTGGTCTTCCATCCCCTCTGCTCAGATTCTGTCTTTAAATCTGCATACTTAGTCTTCTTCCTTTCATAAGCTGCCTCCACTGAATTTTCCCAAGGGACTGTTAACTCAATAAAATACACAGTCTTTTTACTCATGGACCATAAGACAATGTCTGGCCTCAGATTACTATAAACTATTTCCTGGGGCACAACTAGCTGTCCTCCAAGTCGACCTGCATTTGCCAATCATCAGCCCCTACCAGGCAGCCACCTCCCTGCTTTCTCCCTGACTTAGCAGCTTTATTTTTCTCCCCCTCTCGAACAAACTGCACATCTAAGAACCATTTTGTAAAGAAATTGTAGATGTTGCTGTGACACTGGACAATATAAGTATTTTGTATGTGTTCTTGTTTACGGATCTGGTCACATCTTGATGACAATGCAATTGCTCTTTGCATCAACATGCGTTTTTTCTTATCTAGATAACTTACCCAGATATAGATTACATTTCATCACCAAGTGTAAATAGGGTCAGAGTGTTTATTATCTGAATAACTTACAGATACAGATCACATTTTAATATCAGGTATAATTGGGGTCTATATGAACCCAACTGAGCTCTGAGTTCTCCTAACTACAAGTTGACAAGTTCCATTTAAAGGCAGCAATAAAACAAAGCACTCTGCGGTGCATATCCAACTCCCTTGTACCACGATTTGAGCTCAAAGAGCTATAGAAGGCTCGTGGCTCGTGGCTTTAGCTCGAGCCACTATTGTTGTCCCGCGCATTTTTTCATCTTCCACCAGAATTTTGCCGCGTAACTAGTCCCGCAGCTTTGAGAAAACCCTCGCAAACTATATATCAAAACATGCGGCTCATTCGGGAATGGTGTGCTATGACTTTCATAGCTCTTTCGTCAATAATTAAGTTATTCGCAAAAAACTGTGAAGAATTTCCCATAAGAAATGAATGGGAAATTTCCTCAAATTTCAGCCTTTTTCAATTGTCTGCTGCCTCGCCATACTTTCTCCTAGAGACTTCATTCAAACTTTAAAATGTAGATAATTTCATCATCATGAGTTAGAGTGAAAGAGCCAGTGAGAAATCGCCTGAATTTTTTTCTAAAATTACTGTAAAATCCAAACGGTGAATAGGAGACACAGAATTTTTGGATCTTTTTGTAGACAAACCTTTCTTCTCTCGTCAATGTTTAATTTTAAAGGGTAAGCCCCCACCAAATTTAAATAAAGAGGGATCTTGCACCAGCTGCCCTGCCCTGCTGCTCCATGTAAGGTGTGCTCCAACACACCTGATTTAAAAGCTCTGCTCGTTACTGGGCTCTGCTGAGGCCTTATAACGAGCCATTCATTTGAATCAGGTGCGCTGGAGCAGGTAATACATCTAAAACATGCAGGACAGTGGTACTCCAGGACTCCAGTGAGGTGCAGTTCTCCAGTGAGGTGCAGTGTTCCAGTGAGGTGCGGTGCTCCAGTGAGGTGCAGTGTTCCAGTGAGGTGTGGTGTTCCAGTGAGGTGCGGTGCTCCAGTGAGGTGCAGTGTTCAAGTGAGGTGCGGTGCTCCAGTGAGGTGCAGGGTTCCAGTGAGGTGCAGTGTTCCAGTGAGGTGCGGTGCTCCAGTGAGGTGCAGTGTTCCAGTGAGGTGCAATTCTCCAGTGAGGTGCAGGGTTCCAGTGAGGTGCAGTGTTCCAGTGAGGTGCGGTGCTCCAGTGAGGTGCAGTGTTCCAGTGAGGTGCAATTCTCCAGTGAGGTGCGGTGCTCCAGTGAGGTGCAGGGTTCCAGTGAGTAGTGAATAGTCAATAAGTTTAAAAAAACAAAGGAAGAAACAAAGAGACTTCAAACCTATGGTTCAAAGTAACACATAATCAACCTTCACAGAAATTTAGCACAAGCACAAAATTTGTCTTTCAAATGTAGTGGACTGGCATTCAAGTTTCCAAAAAAAAAAAATACTCAAGTAAAGTTCAGATACTTGTATGTGTTTAGGTGCAGTCCCCAACAAGTAGATGTATGAGTATTTGAGTTTTTTTCCGGTACCGAAGCAGACATCCATTACCCGCCTGAATGACTACCAGCCTGTTGCTCTGACCCCGGTAATCATGAAGTGCTTTGAGCAGATTATTCTCAGGTACATCAGAGACTTTATCCCCTCGGACCTAGACAGCCTTCAGTTCGCCTACAGAGGGAATCGGTCCACAGAAGATGCTGTCTCCATCACCCTGCCCACAGCCCTGACCCACCTGCAGCAGCCCAACACCTACGTCAGGATGCTATTTGTAGACTTTAGCTCAGCTTTTAACACCGTCATCCCAGACAAGCTGGCGCTGAAGCTACACACAGTGGTTCTGCCTGCATCTCTTTGCCACTGGATCAGAGACTTTCTCACCAACAGGCCTCAGGTGGTGAGAATAGGGAACATCACATCATCCCCTCTGGTCCTCAGCACGGGAACGCCACAGGGTTGTGTGCTCAGCCCAGCCCTCTTCACCCTGTTTACTCACGACTGTGCTGCCATACACCCCACCGACACAGTCGTGAAGTTTGCGGACGACACTACAGTAGTGGGTCTCATCTCAGATAACAAGGAGACCCACTACAGAGAGGAGATACACCAGCTCACCCAGTGGTGTTCAGCCAACAACCTGGTGCTGAACACAGGGAAGACCAAGGAGGTCATTGTGGACTTCAGGAGGTCCAGGAAGAAGGCACAACAAAGGCTCTTCTTCCTCAGGAAGCTGAAACGGGCTGGACTCTCCTCTCGGTTGCTCGTCAATTTCTACAGGTCCACAATTGAAAGCATCCTCTGCCTTAGTGTGACAGTGTGGTATGGCAGCTGCACGCACAGGGGAGGAAACAGCTGGCACGGGTGGTTAAAACTGCACAGGGCATCGTGGGCTGCCCCCTCCCTGACCTAGACTCTATATATGAAGGCCGGGTCAGGAAGAGGGCGAGATCCATCGCCACGGACCCCAGCCATCCGGGCCACAGACTGTTTGTACCGCTTCCATCAGGAAAGCGGTACAGGAACATCCGCACCACCACTAACAGACAGAGAGACAGCTTCTTCCCCAGAGCTGTTAGAGCTATCACCTCCAGCAGCCCCTCACTGGAGTGACATACTGTGAGAACTGTGAACCACTGCACACTGCACTTTACACCTCCACCTCCACCTGCACCTTCTGTGTACATAACTTTAAGTACACACACACTTAACTCAATTATATACATTTTAGTATATTGGCACATTTCATTTTCATTGGTATATTTTATTGTATACTGTTTATATACATTTTAGTATATTTCAGCTGCTGTTGCCACATTTCACTGTGTATATTTTATTCTGTTGGCACATTTTATTGTTTATTGTTTAGTATATTTTATTGCCTTAGTATATTTTCATTCTGGTATATTTTTAATTGCATTTACAAATATTTTTATTGCACGTTGGTTTATTTTATTGTAGTTATCTTAATTTTATTCTTTCTAATCTTTCTCATCTTTCTTATTATCTGTTTCTAACATGGGGTTGCAATGAAAATTCCATTGACATGTCATGCTCAATGACAATAAAGGATCTTGAATCTTATATATCTTATCTACAAATATATCTTTTCAATAGTCTTTATATAAAAATTATATAACTCTATGAATAATTTTATAAGCTTTTTGTTATTTCAGCCTTTATTCCACTATTTTTTCTTTTTGCAAATTTGGGTACAGGCTATTTTAACCCCTCCAGAACTCTCAAATCATCCACTGGTCAACTGACTGTACCCATGATCAGATGGAAATCTGATGAAGGTTCATTCTGTTACACTTTCTGAGTTTAGTTGTGTATATATATATATATATATATATATATATATATATATATATATATATATAAACACACACACACAAGTATATATATATATATATATAGTATAGTATTGTGATGGATGGATTATTATTATTCACAGTAACAGTAAATATGCTTTGGAAGTGCCACATTGCACGTGTTATCAGATAACATGAAAAATTATTTTGATATTTACTGATGGGTTGTTAGATGAGAAGATTGGTACCACTCTCCATATCGTCATCACTAAATATGAAGCGACGCACACAGAGACTGGAAATGAGGAAACAGCTAGCCTTGATTTGTCAAAACAAAATACACCTACCTAAGTTATCTGTAATGTTATCTTTTAAATTTCAGATGTTTTACACCCTAAAATACTTAAACTGATGTGGAAAACCTCAGAAAAATATTAAATATATTGTTCGAGTCCAGTAGCCAACTACAAAATGCAATTTTGTAAGGCGGAAGCTCAGAGGGGACAGAGCATTTTCTGTTGCCGTCCCTAAACTGTGGAATGAACTGCCGCTGCACATCAGGCAGTCCTCTTCCGTGGCCACTTTTAAATTTCTTCTTAAAACGCACCTCTTTTCCTTGGCTTTTATCACCTCTTAGATTGTTTATTTTATGTGCACAGGTATTTTACCCTTTATGTAGTATGTTTCTATTTTTATTGTCTGTTTTTACTGCCTTTTTTTAATGTACAGCACTTTGGATACCTTGGGTTTATTTAAACTGTGCTTTATAAATAAAGATGGATTGGACTGGGTTGGAATTTTTGCTATTCTGTTTATGTATTGATTAATCAAACAAGATACATCATACTAATAAGTGAGCATTAGTAGTGCATTTTTAAACACTGAAGAGCTAGCTGTTTCTCTCTGTTTCCAGTCTTTATGCTAAGTTAGGGTAAACAGGTCCTGACTCCGTCTCTGTATGCGGACATTAGATTGAAATACATTTCACTCTCAGAAAATAACCAAATAAGTACTCCCTTAGGTAAAAACAGACAAAAAAGAGAAAAAACAGGGGTATAAATGTTGCTTTGATATTCAATTTTCATAGAATGATGAGGAATGTTAAAAAACAGGATTCAATGTGCTCCTTGGCTCCACCTTTCCTGACGATTATGTCTCTTTCATCCTTTACACACTGTGGTGGGTAAAGGTAATGGGCTGTAATTACGTGTGATTATTGTTAAACATCTCCCTGAATGTGACGACCAAAACCTAAAACATCATGGCACTAAATCGAATCACTTTGACTGTTGGCAGTGCTCATTGGAGGGGATTTGCTGAAGCTACTGTATGTACTGTATATGAAAATAATCAGTTCATCCCTGCGCAATATTTATGCATATCCATGTTCTGATTTTTATATCTGCAATAGAATGTGAACAGCACTTGCAACCTTCACAATGGAGCATGTGACAACACGTATTCATGCGGCCTCTTTAGATAATTGCTATCATTTAAATATTAATGTGGCTCCCTTGTCTGCAGTAGTGGGCCATGATAGAGATTTTGCATGCAGATGGCATCAGACTGAAATAAAGATCAAAGACAAGAGAAATCCCATTTGTTCCATTCCCCATGTAATGCCAAGGCTTTAGGAGAATCTTCCTGCTCAATTTCTGAGCTCAGAAAGAGGAGCTGAATGTGAGATGTGGCTGGCACAGATGATAGAAGCTGATATCTAGCCAGTAAATATTGAGAACACACTCTACGGCTGCTGTTATTACTGCTGGCCTGCCTTCCCTCTCTGCTCTCTGGCTTCCTCTGGGACTGTGAGAGATGCTACTTTTAGCTTGTCCCAGTCCAGAACAACACACATGTGGAGCTCAGCTAAAATTGTTTGATTTACAAAATTATATTAGATTATAGAATTGGGATTATTAATAAAATAATAAAGAAAGAGACCATGTTTTTCTTATTTATATAAAAAAATAAAATCAGACTGCTGTTGTTATGACTGAAAAAGTGCAATCCACACACATACTTTTTCCGTTTTACACGTCTTTTGGCATCTAATTGCTATCTCACTTATGAACACTAAGGATTTACCTGAATCCAAATACATTATTGTGGAAAGCAAAAATATTGTGATAGAAATGGATATTTCTTCTACCTGAAGTTGCTCATTATTGTTTGGAGAAAAAAGCCAGGTCTGTGATTGAGATGTCTGTGCATCAGCTAGTATGTTTCTTCAAACCATGCATATCATTGTGGGTGGCCACAAGATAAAAAAACTGTTAACGTAACTGTCCCTTCCTCCCTGCAGGAGAGCGATGTCACACATGCCAGTGTACACAGATTCAACTCTCTTTGGATGAGGAGGAATGTGTTGAATTTTTATGTTCACTGGCTGTGTGTGAGGGGTACAGTGTCACCCTTCCAGGCCTAGTGGTTCGGTGAACAGTACAATAATGATCAATAATGCACTAAATTCAAGGACATCATTTTGAGAATGTTTAAGCATTACTGACTTGGCGTTCTAAGTCCAACCTAAGGGTTACGCAAGTTGCACAATCTACGCTTGAACAGTCTTCTCGCTAAGAATGGCCATAAATCTTGCGCCTAGTCAAGAGCTGACTAAAGTCAAACTTATGCAACACAGTAGACAGGAGAGAGACAACAAGTGGAGAGTGTGAGAAAGATCATGAGACCATGGGTCGCATTCAACATGGAGGTGGAGTGCTAACCAAACTAACCTAAAGAACAACACTTAATTTTATCAAACTACTTTCTAAACTCTCTGGAAACAGTGGTCAAACTGCTGGAACTGTCCAAATGTCCTCCAGAGACTACAGGTTCCTGCAGAAGCACGTTCAGAGACCCATTATGCCAGCGGTGCATTTGCACCACACGCATCATAGCGGCTGCGTTTACCTTACTCTACTAACAAGGCCAACCTTCATTTACCTCTTTGCTTAACACAGAGAAAACACACCAAATAACAACATCAAATTGTTCATCTATCTATCTATCTATCTATCTATCTATCTATCTATCTATCTATCTATCTATCTATCTATCTATCTATCTATCTACTGCTTAACTTGGAATTCTACATGGCGCTTCCATTCTGATTAGTAAAAGCACACCATATTCTCATGAAACCACCGTAACTGATCTGGAAGAAGGTTTCATTGTCATCAGCTGTAACGCTGAAACAGACAGTGTAACAATAAATTGGCATCTGACCCCAACACAGACTCCACTTCCTTTCACTCCCTCTTTTCAGAATTAGCCAACTTACTGTAGCTCATTAGTACATAGCATCAAAGAAGACCTGGAAAGAGTAAACTCTCACTCCCTTTAACTAGCTGCATTTCGACCATCAAAATGAAAATTCTTAGAAAAAAAAAAATACTTGCAGTCACCCCTGGGCTGGTTCTCCTCCCTAAATTCAACAATCAATAGATTTGATTGGAAAGGCAAACGGCCCAAGATTAAAACAACTACACTCCAAAAACCCAAACAGTATGGCACGCTCAATGCATCAGAATTCTACCACACCTCCTCTCCAACCAGCCTCACTACATCTGACACCGGACAAACAAGCCTCTAAGAATCTCCACATTCAGCATATTGCATTCATATATAAATCAGTTAAGACCCACAGCTGCTTCAAATTTAATACCATAATTACCACTCTCACTGCCAGGTGGAAAACAAATGACACTCAACCACACACTTCTCCTTATGCTGTAGTTAAAACTAGAATAGAGACTAGAGACCCATAAACATGATATACTATTTGCTTAGTATACAGTGTTCAAGAATAGTAATAAAAAAAAAAAACAACATAGCTGACTGACATTGCAATGACACTGTCACTAACAAGAAATAGTTTCACAAATAGTATCATGCTCAATCTGCAGTTTGTGATTATGTTTTTTGAATTACACACTTATTGTTCATATTTGTCAGTTGTGTCCAAACGGAAAGTGAGCAAGCGAGACAAGCACACACACACACACACACACACACACACACACACACACACACAGGCAGCAGGGAAGCCTGCCTCAGCCCAGAAGGGCTGAGGCAGGCAAGGAGACCAGAAGGTTTGTCCATGAGGTGGTTTATAGGTCTCCATGGAGACTGACAGCTTCACTATCACAAAGAGAGAAAATACAGTAAAGTACAATACAGTACACAGTCATATACAGTAATGTGTAGTGCTGCAGTTAACATCTGTGCATTAATAAAAAGTTGTGGAAATTGCTGTCATTTTTGTGCTGGCATAACTGAGGAGGAAATTGGGAAAGCAAAGTGAAATGAAGAGATGTCCTGTCATCTTGCAGGATGCAAAAGAAATGTCAATGCTACAAAGGTAAATAATGAGATTTTGCTATCTAGTTATCACATTGTTGCCTATAGTGTGAAGACTGTTCAAAGCCATTAGACGACTACTCGTTTAAGATGTGTGTTTCTTTTGCTTAAGTAGCATGTCACCATACTGAGTTAGTCTAAGAAAAGGTATTCACATCTGCATCAAATTCACATTAAGGACAGAGCCTGAATGTGGTGGTGATGTGAGGATTCAGCAGGCTTCATGTATATTCTACAGATACATACTGTAAATGCTACTACTTACAAATATACATGAAAGGACTTGTTGAATTAAAATTGCTCTTTGTTAAAATGGTCTCTGTTAGAACTGACAAAAAGACTCTTCTTAACACTATCTGCTTTCATTAAACTCCATTAATTATTTATAGACGTATACTGCCCAATTACAAAGTCAAGTCAAAGACTGCAATGAACAGTGAGGTGGACTTAAAAGTGGCTTTTTCATTATTTTACACCTGTCCTGGGCTGCCCACTGGACTCTGTGGAGGAGGTGGGTGAGAGGAGGCTGTTGGCCAAGCTCACAGCCAACAACAGCTCTCACCCACTGCACCGGACTGTAGAGGAGCTGAGCAGCTCCTTCAGTGAGAGTTTAGAAAGTAGTTTGATAAAATTAGCTGCTGTTTTTTAGGTTAGTTTGGTAAGCACACCACCAACACTCTTAAACTTCTGTAACAGCAAATTTCTCCATTGTGAGATTCATAAAGTGTTAGCTAATCTAATCTAATCTAATTAGCACAGGAAACATTCAGGTGACATTAGCAGACTTCTAGGTTTAGCTGGTACTGACCTCCACCTTAGGGAGTTAAAGTGAAATCTCAGTGGCAGCTCTAGCTATAAATGCCAATTCTGTAAGTCAGTTTATATCAAACCTTTGGCTGTTGGTAGGCAAATAGGATAGTCACTTTATTTCCTGCTCTCCTAGAGCAAATGCTTCTCCTGCTTGCTCACGGCTTTGCTTGCATTCTTTTGCTGGTATCCTTGTTTTTAATTTTTTTCTGCCAAAAGATTCAAAAAGTGGATCCTGATACTTAGAAATCACTGGGACTCAAATGAATCAAAGAAACAGAGGGCTACCACCATATTTTTTATCACTTTTATTATGTCTCGGTAGTGTTTATTAATTTTGCACCTTGTGCAAACTATGCACATTTTTTTCCTCAGGACCATCTTATTTTAAGAGGCGGGTGCGGCTCAGGAGGTAGAACGGCTCAGGAGGTAGAGCGGTTTTCTAGTAATCAGGTTGGTGGCTTGATCCTCGACAGTCTATGATTCAGGGTATCCTTGGGCAAGACTGAAGACTGATGCATGGCATGCGGAGCAATTTCAGTGTTTGAGGGTGTTAGTGCTCGTAATGAGCAAGGTGTCGAGTGAATGGGTGAATGCAGGCTTGTGTTGTAAAAAAGCTAAATTTTTTAGGCTTCTGTCTCACACGAATAGACAAATAATTGCCCCTGAATTCAAATACACCTTAACTTACTTGAGAGTTAATTTGATCTTAATTAGTGCCAATCTCCAAATTTCACTGAACCATCAGGAGACTGCAAAAAGACACAAATGCTGTATGTGTACACTTTTAATTTGATATTATTAATAGGCTTAGACAACTCACTGAACTTCTCAGAGTATATGAGTCTGGCATATTTGAATTTGGCTTTTTATCTTGTGGGCTGTGCTTGGCTTCCAGTGATGTCATGCAGTGCAAGCATAAATCATTTTAAAAAGTCCTGCCAAACAGCAAGCCCTCTCCTGTTTAAAGCACATTAGTTGGAGTGCGAGCTGCAAATCATATTGCTCACAGAAACATACGCGCACAGAAAGAACATCATGCAATTTTAAACTTTGTCTTCTGGTTGAGATCAGGAAGTCAAATATAGGAGTCAATTTCCATAAAAAAAGTGTCTATGGATCATGTTCCTGTGCTGTAGAACTAACAGTTCCTCCATAAACTGTGCAGGTCTGTGTGCAGGCTGTTTTTCAGCAGCTGAAACAGACAACACAACAAAAGTGCATCCCTGTGGAATAGAGAACAAGTCTAAGAATAAGGACAGGGGGATGACAGAGAGAGATGGTGCTTCTTTGCTTGCCTGGGGCTTGGAGTTGTGCATGCTGTTTTGTTTATGGCCTGAGGTTGTGCAATCTGTTTGACTGTTTAATGTATCAATTAAAAATCAGTGTTTTGCCTCCTGCCGCGCTCTCCAGTCTGGCATACCCAGCGCTAGGCAAAGCTTGCCTCCCCTGGAGGGGCCAGAGATTCAAACACAAACTAGATGTAGACACCCAGACCTCCTGCCAGTTACACACACATCAGTTAATTCACCATGTGAGTGGGCAGAGCAACGGGCTGTTAAATCAGAGGAGTCACTCCGAAGTCCTCGATTTCATGAAAAGCAAAGCAGCTCAGCTAATGGAAAAAAAAGCACCTCACCACAGCCACCGGTGGCTAGTGCATGGAGCAGAGGGTCGATGTAGTGTGGGAGAGTGTGGGTAGTTTGAAAATAAGCTGGGCCGTGGAATTCTGGATGAGATGCAGTGGTTGGATGGGACATGCAAGCACACCAGCCAGAAGTTAATTGCAGTAGCCTAAGCCAAGATCAAGAGCTTGGACCAGAACCTGTACCACCTCCGGAGTGATGAATCCACATAAACTCCTGATCCATTCCTTCCACATACACCTTATTTCACCTTCAGATTTCACAGAATTAAGGAACATTTCATCAAAACAAAGTTACAGTGTCCCTGTACTTCTGTAGACCTCTGTTTTCCGAGTTTCTTTAACAAGTGTCTGTTGTCCAAATATCCCAAAAAGGAGTGAGCAGTGTAAATGACAGGGTTTTGAGTGTGTGTGCGTGTATAAGAGAGACAATGAGAGTGAGACAGAGAAAGAGTCTGTGCGTGTGTATGGGGCGCTCAAATTAATGAGGCAGGAGTGTGTATTGGAGATATAAGTGGGGGGAGCAGAAAGGGGTTAATTTGTGGAATAATGAGGAAAAAGAAGATTATTTCTTGGTCGTCAGTCAAGCAATTTTAAAGAGGGCATTCTTCAGCATAAGAAGCAAAGACAGTGTCGCTAATTCAGTAAGAACATCCAATAATATGACTCTTCAGCTAATGAGCGGTTCCAATCACAGGAGCCCAAAGGTAAAAAACAACAATGAAAGCTGCTACTGGTGTTTGCCAGCAACAGTTGTCCTAGTGTCTGATGCAGTTCAGGGACTCTTCATTTTGCTAAATGCTTTCTGTGACTTACAATAAGTGAGAATGAAAATAGATTTACACTTGTTTGGCTTGTTGTTTAGATTGCACTCAAACAGTCATGCTGCTCTTCTGAGCAATGTGTCAGTCCTCTCTCTCACATATCCTCCCTAACAGGTATCAGCAATCCTCTGCTATGCAGTAAAGGAGCAGTCTGCTGTTTTTTGGGCAGGCAAAAACAGGGTGAAGAAGGCTGTTTCCGATGGAGACAGGCACACAGCTGAGTAAAGACACACATTCAAGTGTTGGCAGAGGAGAGACAGGTCAATAATTCTTTACTTCAGGAGGGCTCAGGGTGGGTTTCTTTAGGAGACCAAGGTTAGTCCTTCATTGGGAGAGAGGGGTGAAAAAGAAGTTAGAAGTCATTCAGTACAAGGGAGCAGGGAGGTGGGTGAGTGGGAAGATCGAGGGGGGGTAGAGAAGATAGAAAAGAGCTTTTGGGGGTTTGAGAAGGAAAAGTGAATTTTGGATTGAAAGAAAGAGCTTTTAGATGCAGATAAATAGACTGACAGAGAGGAGAGAAGAGACTGGACCCCAGGGTGCTTGGATAGCCACCAGTTCAGTTAGCTGCCTGTAGGGTGGTTTTGTCGGCACGCACTGAGTGAGACAACCATGGGGCTGGAGGAGTTGCAGCAGCCTGGTGAGGTGAGAGGACAGAGAGAGTCCAGAGAGGAGGAGCAAGCAGAGAAGGGGGTGCCTGTGGTAGACGAGTGGCATGAGCGTGGATCAGTATGGTGAGGAAAGAGCTGACAGAAGTGGTGACAGGGAGTGAAGACTGCAGCGGACAGAGATGATGTGTGTAGAGGAGTGAGGTTTGAAAGTTTGAAAGCGGGGTAGAGAGTAGCATATGAAGAAGTGAAAAGAGCGTAAGACTTTATTAATGTACACATATTCACCATGAACTAGTTGCTTATTAGTTTACATAGCATATTGGCTCCTTATTAGTCATCATAACACTTATCAATGACTCATTCTATATGACCGTATTATACAACTACTAGGGCATAATAATTAATTATCAATAAAAAGAATTTGATCCAGCAATTTGTGAATACAAAAAAAAAAACAAAAAAAACTTTCAGCAACACAAGACACAGCCTTCTTTTCCACAAGACAACATAAAATTGTCAGGAAGTGGGGACTTAGGGAAACTGAGTTTGAACCCAGATGCAGACACAGCGGGGACGTAGATTCCAAAATAAACAAATTTATTAAACACAAAGATAGTACAACCAAAACCAACACTCGGGGAACTAAGATCTTTGACACACTAGGGCAATGGGGTTCATACACAAAGAACAAAGACAACACCGGGGAACATAGACTAACATTAACACGCAACACAACTGAGTTAGAGACAAGACTATGGCAACACCAGAAACTCTAACACACTACACGGCAAGACTATAGACAAAGACAAGACTATGAGTGAAATATCAATGACTTAAAGTAAACAGAAAACGTAGGAGGAACAAACAAATAACGGTGAAGGACCTTGAACTTAACTGACAAAACTACAGAAACAAAATCACGCCTGAAAACTCAGGGGAAAATAAGCACTATGAAGAGTCACAAAAGAAACAGATTACTACAATAATAAACAGAAAATCGGCTATCAAGCGAAAACCTACGAAACAAAACTAGGCTATGGAAAATACAATAAACGCAAACTCACTCAGGACATGACACAGACATGAACTCAGACTAACAGAGGGATAACACAGACTTGAACGGAGACATGAACATGAACTAAGAAAACTCTACGATAAACACATACATGAAACACGACTCGGACATGACAAAGGAATCGCTACAACAAACACTCACTAGGCTAGGACTATAAAGCTGAAATCTTGGCAGTGGCTGTGGCTATAACTATGATTAAAACTAAAGAATACGGCAAGGTAACGCAGACAACACTAAAGAGACGCGCTTACTTAAACTGGTAACAACAAGAGACGATGACAAAACTAGAAACAAACTTACATGGAACACGACACGGACATGACAAAGAAATCACACAACAAACACTTACTATGGCAATAACAATTACTGTGGCTGTGGCTGAGGCAGACGGTAAGGGGACAAGACAATATGGTAGCACTGACAACAACCCAACAAGGACAAAGGGGAAGACAACGACTTAAATACACTAGGGAGGAACACTAATGATGCACAGGTGAAAACAATCAGACAATCACAAGGGAGGGAAAACATAGGAAGTAAAGCAACACAAAGACACATGACATGAACCTTCAAAATAAAACAGGAAGTAGCAAAACCCAGGCAAAGATGAGACACAATGGGGAACTTAACAAAATACAAACAAGACAGGGCAAGGGTACAGACTAAGACAATAAGGAACTCTAACATAAAACATGGCATGACTGAGACAACACTAACTAACTGAGGCTATGATGAGGATCAAACAAGGAAAACTAAACAAAACCGGCGTGCATGGCACGGGTCATGACAAAATTAGTAGACTAACACATTCTTCCAAGTGGTCCCTGAATGCAACACACAAGTAGCAGTTGAAATCACTTCAGTGCATCATGATGTCTTTTAACAAAACTAAAGCAAGACACACCAAAGTGTGTAACACTCTCCAAGAAGAGTGGACAAACAGTTTTTGCTGACGTACAAGACAAGCCAGTGTGCCTAAATTAGTTTGTGGAGGCGCAGTCGCACCAATGAAAAAGGTTCCTCTCAACAGTTGTTACACTTGAAAACATAGTAAACTGGATAAGCTGTAAGGGCAAATGTGCTTGCATAAAGTTCAAACTCTTCAATGGAATTTGAATGCCCAACAAACAGCTTTGCAGCAGTGTATGCTGGCAAATTTTGTGGTGTGCGAGTTAATAGCTAACAAGCTGAAACCTGGGTCAGAGGGATCATTTGTGAAGGAGTGCTTTATTGCCACTGCAGAGCTGCTAGCACTGGACAAAGCAAAACCCTTTGGAAAAAACGGTCTTTGTCTGGAATACAGATGAAGGGGAAACCTGTCATGGAACTCACTGATAGCAAGTGTCTGTGTGATTTGGCCTTCATGGTGGACAACAGAGCCGAACCTCAAGCTCCAGGAGCTTCTCAGCGCTCTGGTTTCAAATGTGAAATCATTTGAACCATCATTAAAGCAGTGGCAAGTGCAACTGGAAAGAGATAATACTGAATACTCTCCTACTCTTCCCAAAAGCTGCTATGACATCTAAATATGCTGTGTGTTAAAAGTCCTTCAGGTTTTATGTGAGAAGTTTCAGGACATAAAAAGTAAACAAAAGGAACACACATATTTGCTGGACAACATGGAAGCAGCTGACTGACAGCCTACAACACAAAATGATTTATTTGCAAAGCAATGAGCTACTAGAAGTTTTCAAAACTGACTCTTGCAAAGACTCTGTTCTACTCAAAACTGGCTGACCCAAACCTAGAAAACCAGCTGCAAGTAGCATCATCATCATCACTCCACCATCTGACATCAGACACCTCGCCAAAGAGAAGGTGAGTGTGCTATATGTGTTCAATAATTTTGTATTGTTGCAATGGCCACCCTGATACAATTGCTACAAGATGACATACAACATACTCTCTACATACCAGTAATTTTACTTCTGCTTGAGTAAAATATTCAATATTATTTCCATGCCTGCACTTTACGAAGCAGCCTACACATTTGGCACTGGAGTGTTTTTGTATTGTCTGTTAGTTTGCAAGTGTCGTGTGCAGAGTAACTGTGCTGTGTTTGTCTGACTGCTCAGATTCTGACTGATTTCAGAAGTCGTTTGCCTCCAGTTTCTCTTTTTTTTCCCTCTTGTCTTTTTATGTTCACCTAACAGAATCATATTGCTCAGAGGCGGTTTTGCTAGACTAGCACCCTGGGCGAACCTTCCCTTGGCGCCCCCACCCAAAAGAAAAAAACCCTCCACAAACAAAGGACTGACCCCCAAACAACACAACAATACATTACATTATTTGAATTACTTTATAAAATATGTTAATAAATACAAAAAACGTAACTAGAGCAAAGAAAAACAGATGAATAAAATCCCTGAAGAAAGCAAAATAAGGCAACTATATATAATCTTAAATACAAAGAACCATTCCTGGAGAAAGCAAAGTCAGCAGGTACCTCACTTGGTCCTCTACAAACCAGCTGTCTGAATTCTGTCAGTCAGAACTGAAGGCCAGTTATCAGGGTCAGCAGACAGAGGCTCATCCTCAGGCACAGGATTTGGATTTCTAATTGAGGCATTTCTAACAAAGAGAAAATGGTATTGTCATTAGTTTACATGTTATTCACAGCATTTATAGTGTTAACAAAAGTAAAAAAAATATGCAAAAATGCACACATAATGCCACCCGCACACACACACACACACACACCTGAGGACTCCTGCAACGAACATGTTGCTGAGGAGGTAGATGGCTCCTCAACAGACTCCAGGACCATGTCTGTGGCTGCTGTGCAGGTGTCTGACTCCTCATTTTGGCCAGTGGGTGCTCCAGCCCCAAAATATTTCAGAATTGCCCCTGAATTTACAATGAAGATACAACATGCAAGTTAGATAACACTGACATCACACATGCATCAGTTACCCAATTAAAATGACCATAATGCACATTTTATTAACATTTGTTAACATTCTATAAACTAAGCATAACATACTACAAATTATTTAAAAAGCTATATCACATGTAGCTTACAGAATGCCATGTCAATGTATGTTAGAAGTTATTTAACTTAGCATATAGCGTATAGGAATAATAAAGTCCACAGTCAGGACGGCTGTGTGAATTTGCACTTGTTGTGTTGCAAACACAAACTAGACTCGGTTGCCCGGTGGTGAAATTAGTTGCATGACATGATGCCTCAGTTCTAATAGTTGCTAGTTCAGCAAAACTAAATATCAAATACAGCCGTCTTCTGTACCTTAGCAACATTAGCAAGAGGCTAATAAATAGCCAATAGCATACCGTCCCTCACATCGCTCATAGAACTCTGCATACCTTTTTCTTTTGCCCATTTCTCCTCTTCTTCTTTTTGTCTTCTTCGAAACTGGGCACCTGATAGCTTCTTTGTTTTTTTTAGTTTGATCCATGATCTTCATTTAAGACACGACTCCATAACATGACCTTTCACATTACCTTTTGCCAACACCGTCCATTCACCCATCAGTCAACCGGAGTCCAGAGTCACGTGACGTAAACAAATTTACATAGATGTTTTTTTTTTTTTTTGCATTTTTCACATAACCCAATCAATTGCGTGCCTATCCCCCGCCCCCCTCCCCTTGCCGACCTCTGCAGTTGCAAGTTGATCCCCCTTTCATTTTTATAAAAAATGACAGAGGTAGCTGTGTGAGGAATAAAGAGAGAGAGAAAGAAGTTCAGACCCTGTATATTGCCGCACGCCTCGCCAATCTCTGCATGGAGTGGACATAATTGTCAGATTGTCTTTTTGGGCAAGAAATTTGTCAGATGCAGCCCCCCGATTCGCTCTCTGAAAAGAGAGTTTGACACAGTGTTCTGACATTTCCACACTTTGTTTTAAGAGTTGGCTGGCCTGAAAATGTTTCACCAGATTGCTTGGTAAGGGTTGAAACATTAAAGCATATTCCCCTTCTGGCCACACCCCCATTCAATGATATCACAGTAGAGAGGTTTTTTATACTGACTTTCAACAGCAAAAAACAACTTCTTACGCAATGTTACGGAAATTAATGTGTGACACAAAAGTAAAAAATGCCAGAAAGTTTCAACCCAGAGAGAACAGTACAGCATTATTCTTCCCTGTGAGTTTGTGTGTTGAACTGGCCTTTAACCAAATACTGATTCTGACCTTTACCACAGCCCAGTCATGTGATGGGACTAAGCTCAGTGTTGGGTTTAGTTTCTGTAGTCATATTTGGAATAGTGACAAAATGGCCATTTGGATAAATGATGGAGGAGACATAACACTCTGTCTGTGTCCCCTCCCTCACAACCACCAGCCTCTCTGCAGACTGATGGTCCATAGCCAGGGGACTGAATCTCTCCAAACTCTGCTAAGGTCAGAGGATCGCTGTTGTCCTGCCCCGGGGCTCTGCATCCGAAGGTCATGAGCACACACACACACACACCAGTGGTAAGTGGGAGAAAACATGTTTAATATTAGAGAGGTGATAAGAACAGGAAAATAATTTTTTCAGCATAAGACAAAAAGCAGGCAATGCAATGACATTGTTATTGTATCTTATTGTCAGTTACAGGACTTGCTATCATAATACCAACGTTCAGCTATGTGGATTATTTTCCCACATAGATGAGAGATGCTAACTTCATGCTACATACGACTTTAATTGCTATCATACACACAGCAATACTAATGAGCAGCGACTGTGTGTGTCTACAGGCTGCATTAACCCTGTGAGTGGTGGAGTTGTTAAGGTCGTACATAGCCTAAAAGGAATACCTGCAGATACATTACTTTTACACTGCCAAAAAATCCCATAAACATTAAAGCATAGCGAACTGCAGAAAAGACAATCCACATTCACTGGTAGCAGTAATCCTTTGGGAGAGCCACCATGCGTTGTCACACCGTGGTGTGGTTTGTCTCGTCTTGGGTTTTTTGTCTTGTCATTTACTGTTTTATTTTGAACTCTGCTCTCGTTTCAGAGCACTTGCCCTCCCTCATGTGTCACCAGTGCGTCAGCCTGATTACCTATTGTCTCCACCTGTTTCCTATTACCCTCCACGTGTCACACCGCGGTGAGGTCTGTCTTGTCATGGGGTTTTTTGTCTTGTCATTTCCTGTTTTATTTTGAAGGCCTAACTCTGCTCTTGTTTCAGAGCACTTGCTCTTCCTCATGAGTCCCGTGTGTCCGCCCTGATCACCTATTGTCTCCACCTGTTCCTGATTACCCTCCACGTGTTAAATAGTCTGCGTCTCCCTTGTCTTGTGCCAGTGTGTTTTTGTCCGTCGGCGATTCACCTGAGCCTGTCTTCCCCGTTTGTCCTTGCCACAGCCACAGTTCTTGTATCGTAAGCTCTTGTTTCCTCCTCGTGAGTGTCTTTTGGTTTTGTAACTTTGATATCCTAGTTTCTGATTTACTTACTTGTCTTAGACCTTTGCCGAATTGTTTTCCTCATAGTAGAGTGATTTTCTGTTGGTTTCTAGTTCCTTTTCGTTTTTAGGAGTGTTTTAGGAGTGCATTTGATTCCTCATAGTGAGCTTTTTCTGTTCTTTGTTATTTTTCTTTATATAGTGTATTGTATTCTATAGTTATCCTCTTATTGAGTGTTTTGTGTTTCTTTGTTAGCTTCTCATTCTTGATATTCCCAGTTATAGCCTTTGTGCCTAGTATAAATTATATAGCCTATTTGTTTGATACTCAGCGAAGTGGAACTTGGGTTGAGTTAATAAAGATCTGTGAATTCAAATCTCTGCGTCTGAGTCCTGATCTGAGTCCTGGCCTGACACCACGTGTTTAAATAGTCAGGCGTCAAGGGGTTAACAAATTATATGTTGCTCACATCTAAATTGTGAACTGTCTGCAAGTCAGCAGAAATATTAAGGAAAATTGTTCAAATTTTCCGCATCACAAGAACAAGCAATGACTGTGAAGTTTGCACTTGCAGATTTACATATCATAAAAGAGTGGTCTGTTGACCTTGTCAGAGGTCAGTGCTTTCCGCGTTCCCATCCCAAACATTTTGAACTCTGACAAAAAGATGCTGGGTTGAAGGTTCTTTCAACTAAAATTATATTTGCTAGACGGATATAAATGTATCTAATTCTAGGGAAAAAAACAGCTTTTTATCTGTTATTTAAAGCCTCCCTATGATCATCATCCTGAAATGTGCATTTTAAACTCTTAATGTTGTTCTCAATTCTGTTGTTAAAGGTGGAAAAAGATTCTTGATACCAAAGAAGACACTCGACTACATTTTAACAGTTTTTTCTAACTGTCTGTACCTGATTGTTGTAAGAAAGCAGATAGTTCGACAGGTAGTTCAAGCAATGTTTTTGTTTTTGTCCCAACAAAGACACAACTCTTATATATCCAATATAACTGCAGTATTCCACAGTTTTTCCTCAACAAAAGTTGATTGGAAGGAAGACTGATTGTGCATGCTTGTGGCCTACTTTCTACGTGTTATGTGTTGTTGTTCATCCTTGCATTCTTGGGGAGAAGAGCAAGTCTTTAGGGAAAAACTCTCCCCGAGGGAATAGAGAAAGCTCTCGGTCCCCATTGATTCTGAATAGATAACTCTCTAAGGAATAAGGCAGTGTTATTAAGGCTGGAAACTCACATACACACATGCATGCTGAAAAGATGCAGAACTTGAACCACAACATGCTCAAACATATATTCACTCAGGCGATGGAGAATATGCCACCTGATCTGCAACTATGTTTCAGTGTATACTGAAGATGTTTGACGGACGAGAGGTGAGAACACTAAAGAAAGGGGAATTTATGGATAATGGAAGACCACAGTTGATGTTATTGTGGTTCGGATGCACTGCTTAGACTACACATTTACAATAAGTTTATTTTTCTTTACATTTAATTGCAGGCACCTCAGGAAAAGACGGTCCTTATTAACAGACAGACTCCTAATGCACCTGTTCTTGTATAAAAAGATAGGGTACACTTTGAATACAATAAGGCTGGCATAAAAACAATAAGTATAAAAATATATAGGCTATGGGTATAGGGTATGGATGCAGATCAGTCTTTCCCAACCTATTTTAGCTTAAAGCTCTGTCAGATAACTCAAGTACCCCTCCATCAGCCTCACCTGCCATGTCCCAAACAAGTTCATTTGAACTCACTTGAAACTGGATGCTATTTCACATTATTAAAAGTGGATATTGTTACTTTAAGTGTTTACACAAGACATAGTTTGTGTATAGATTAATTTCTTTTTGGAGGTTTGCATTAGTACTGCTACCAAAATACAGTGGTTTACAGTTACCCTGAACCAGACCTGATCTGGGCAATCTTTAGTTATTCTGACTTGACAAGGAGTTTTTCAGATAGCCACCAACAGGCAGGATGGTCCAAGCAAGAAACTCTTTTCAGCACTTAGATTTTGATAGGAAATCATCAGATTCCAGTCTGGCTGCCTTGTCTAATAATTTTTGAAAAGAGGCCCGCAAACTAGGTGTTATTTCTGACTAAAGTAGTGCAGTCCTGCTTTGCCCAACTGGAAGCCTAACCAAGACCAGATCATTCCTTTCCCCTGCAGACTTAAAAAAGGCCATCCACGCTTTTATCTCTTCCAGACTTGGCTATTGCACTGCACTTTATTCTGATATCAGCAGGCGAAGCATCGAAAGACTGCAGTTGATTCAGAATTCTGCTGCCGGGCTTTTAACTCAGATTGAGAGAAGTGACCACATTACATCAATCCTTTCTGCCCTTCACTAGGTATCTGAGTTTTAGAATTTATTTTAAGATTTTACTGCCTGTTTTTAAAGCCTTGTATGGTTTACCTGCCTATGTTTGTGCTTCACCTTTAGAGCCTGATCAGTGCTTGAGATCCAAAGTCCTAGTCCTAGTCCCAGTCCTACTAATGGTTCCCAATCCCAACCTGTCACTATAGCTAACTGGGCTTTTGCTGTCTGGGCCTCTTAGCAGGTAACTCTGTGTCCTCCTTTAAACCTCCACTTAAGATTCACTTTCATCTTATGGCTTTTTCTGAACTTGTGGAATTGTTGTAATTATTTTAATTATTTCACCTTGTTTATAGCTTAAATTGTGGAAATTATTATTATCAATATTATTATTTTTATTCCTGTAGAATTCATTTAAAGCTCCCTGCAACACCGTATACCATGCACAAACTTGCAAAATGGCAGGATGCTCACAGGCCAGAGAAGAACAAAACAAACCTAAGACTACATGTATATAAACAACAGCGCATCAAATTCAACATTATGTTCTATGCTGATACAAACCAGCTGTTGGTAATATTAATGATTACATTAGCATTTTTTTGTGTGTATTGTTTCTTTTATATTTCAAACACATTATACACTACTTAGCTTATTGTTTAGTTTTTAGTTTTTTTGTCTTTTTGTCATCATTGAGCTGTATGTCCTTTTTTCCTATGCAAGTACATTGAGAACAATGTTTAAACCATAGTCAAATTTCTTGTATGTGTATACACACCAAGCCGATTCTGATTCTGATTCTTTTTAAAGCAAACTTGCAGCCTGTTTCTGTACATAATGCAGACCATGACAATGAGAGCAAAATGTGACAACTGCAGAAGAGGAGTGAAAATTTACAACCATATGCTGTAGATCGTTACCAATGTCTTCATATCCACATCCTTCATATGCAGAAAAAGTAAAACAAAAACAGTACACCCACAGGAGGAAAGATGTTTTGCGGGACGGCTGCTGAACCTATAAACAGGTGTTTGCTTATTTTCGTTCCTATTTTAAGACAATCATAAAGATTGCAGATCCTGGCTGAATATTTCATGTGGGTTGGGGCGGTTGGGAGCTGTGGCCAGCTGGCTCATCTAGTGCCTTTCTTCCATTTAAGAGGGATGCCGTGGTGTGTTGTGGAAGGAACCAAAGATATGGAGTGATGAGTGTCCTCACTGAGAGCCGCGCTCCATGCCACGCACACCTATTGGTGAATATTTCATGTCCAACCCCAATAAGAGCAGCCGAAGACTTTAATGTTTGTTTACACATCTGTTCTCCTCTCCTGTATCCAGGTTGTTCTAATAATGACTTACTATTCAAACAGAAAGAGAAAATACAAAGTAGTCACATTGGCCTACTAATAGTCATGTTTTGAAGAAGAAAACTTTTTCTCCCCCTGGTATGGTGAATACAACTTCTCCAAAATAATCATGAAATCCCAGCAAACACTTACTGAAGATAGAACTCTTTAAAACCAACTCACAAATAGCTGTGTGGAGCCGTGTGCTCCAATGAGTACACTATAAAAAAAGTGACCATAGGATACTGTAAGAACAATGTGGCATTAAAATTGCACATAATATTACTGAATGGATTAGAAATAAGAAAATTTATGCAAAAAATTATTTATATTTTCTTAAATGAATTTGTCCAACATTAAAATAAACTTCCTTTTATAACACCACACACAAGACTTCACACTGACCTGCAGCATAAATGTGTTGTGTATGAATCCTCACTCGTTGGGTGCGCTGCACACTAGAAACAATGCCAGTATGACCTGCCCTTCATTGTATTTCCATCAGACAAAGCCAAGCATATCGCTTTCGTTTCCTTCCAAAACATGCCCTGATGTCATTGTCACCCACATTAGTAAAAGGAAAAGACAAAAGAAATCATCCTCTCTGCTCTGTCTCATTTTCTGTTCATAATTAAAGTGTCTCAAAGGACCCCTTGCACTGCACTGCCCTATTTCCATATTCACCCACAAAGAAAGCCTTTTATGCTTGTTCTGTCTGGAGAAATCACTGTATTTCTTTCTCATAAATGGTGTCTTCCCATCCCCACAGAGTTGGATTATTCTTCAATTCAGAATGTGGTCTGATGCCTGTGCAGCCTGTTGGCTTCCTTTTGCAGCTTTCGCTATTGTGACTGTGATCTCACACATCAGTTCATTATAGTGTCATATAAATGATATTTCCTTTGCATGCAGGGTCTAAAGTATAATTCACGAAATAAAACAAACAATAAAATCATAAAAACACAACATGTTAGGGTTTGTTGCTTCTTGAAGGAAATGGATGTGGATTAGGCCTCCACCTTCAGCACCCTCTAAACTTTTTACCCCCTACCCGAACAAGGGTCTGTATCCAATCCCTACTTTCATCTTTGACTCTACCTTTTTACTTTCTACCCCCTACCCGAACCAGGGTTTGTATTCCCACCCCGCTTTTATTGGTGCAGTTGGTGAGAGGCAGGGGTAGATGATGGTAGTGCGGCAATTGGCAGTTACATGTGGCATCTAGGCCTGTGGCCTGTGGTAGCATTGTAGCAGCTAACAATAGCTAAAGTGGTGGTAGTATAATAGTATCTTAGCAGTTAGTATTGGCATCTAGCAGTTAACATTAACAGTATAGGTGAATCTAGCTTTATTGTCTTCTTCCGTTCCTCTTAGCAGGTAGCAGTTAGTATTTAGCATTAGCATTAGCTAAATGGTAGCATTGGAACTGTATTGTCTTCTTCTGTTCTTCTTAGCGGTTAGCATTAGCATTAGCAATAGCTAAATGGTAGCAGCTGTACTGGCCACTACCTGGAGCATCTCCTAAACAGGCCTGAGTCAGTTGAACATGACAGAAACACTTAGCGGTGAAGGGAGGTTTCCTCCTGATGACCCCCAGAGACATGTTAGGAATCACTGCTCTTTGGCATGTATAGAGGCAGATTAGAGCTCCAAGGTTCTTCACTGAGAATGAATCCTCTTTTTGAGCACAAGTATCTTGTGTTTAAATTAACACTTATGTATAAATCTGAAGGCCACAAAAAATGTAAGGTAAAGTGAGTGATGCACCGCTACAAACCATTCAAGGAGTTCATTGTACAACAAGAAAATGCAAATTTCCTGCAGAAAATGCAGTGTGAATGCAGATGGGTAAAATACATTTCAAAGCATTGCTAGAAATGCATGTGGCAAAAAAAAAAAGTCTGACAAATCTTGAAGCTAAAATGCACTGCATTGCTGAAAATCCTGGAAGCTGAAATGTAAAACTGTCAGAATTGGAAGCTGAACTGCATTACCAAAGAAGCTACTACAAGATTTGAAAGACAGTGACAAACTTCAATACTGCTGAAAATAAGAAATGCTTTGTGTTACTATCACACAGATGAAACTAATAAAATTGGAAGCTGAACTGCATTATCTAAAGGTAAGATAAAACTTCATTCATCCCACATCAGGGAAATTAGGTTGTTCCAGCCAGCAAAGTATAATAGGGATGCAAAAAAACACATACATACAAAATAAAAGATAAAGATCAACTACATATAAGTACATTATGTACAAGATTATAAGAATACTGTTGCCGATATTGAATTGCACATGAGAAAATACTGTTGCCGAAAAAGATATTGAATCGCACGAGTCGAATATAGGTAATAAATACAGTGTTCGTACTAGTACAGTAGAAAAAAATATACGACACAGTAAAGGTTGTGTCAAAGTGCACAAGATGTATTGTGTGTGAGCATGTGTTAGCATAAATAACAGTAGTGCAAAAACAGTAGGTTATGTTGTAATGGGAAACAACATCAACACAGTGATAAATGAAGTGATGCTGGAGTCAAATAGACTGACAGCTGATGGAATGAAGGCCCTGTGGTAGCGTTCTTTCTTACAGAGCGGATTCAACAGTCTGTTACTCAAAGAGCTGGCCCCACCGGCTCATGCAGGGGGTGAGAGGGGTTGTCCATGATTGGTGTCATCCTCTTCTCACCTGCCTCCTGGATGGTGTCCAGAGGACAGTCCAGGACAGAGCCAGCTCTCCTGACCAGTTTTTTCAGTGTTTTTCTGTCCCTCTCAGAGCTTCCACAGCTCCAGCAGACCACTGCGTAGAAAATAGAAGAAGCCACCATGGTGTCACAAACAGTTTTTAACAGTGTCTTACATACTTCAAAGGACATCAGTAGAAGACTGATGATGAGGATGGAGACAACTTTGGCCCTTCTTGTACAGGACATCTGTGTTGTTAGTCCAGTCCAATTTGTGGTTGAGGTGGACACCCAGGTATCTATACTCCTCCACGAACCCTGGATTTTGTGGCACGTTGCTGTAGAAGTCCAGTGCCATCTCCTTTGTGTTGTTGGCATTGTGCAGGTGTGTAGCAGCCTACGTTTTTGGTTGCTACAAGGTGGTTCTTTTCTGTTCCAGTTTGTTGCCTGTGAGACATGTCCAATGATGGCTGTATCATCGGAAAACTTCTGGATGAAGTTCTGATGACAAAAGTAAACCATTCCTCGTTATCTGAGACTTAACTTTTTGCATCATTTTTTGAGACAATAACCCTCTTTTTCAGTGAAGGTTATTTAGCCAGCACGGTGTTTTTGACTAAAAGTCTAACTGAGTCAAGGAACAGCTTTAAATCTTGGAAGAAACAGTGGACTTTGAATAGTCCTTTGCCTCTTGTGTTTTGTCAAAAAGACTGGATTCTGGCAAAGGAAAACACTCCCTGTGTGTTTGCAGTTAGATTCAATACTGTCAGTCCTCTGACTGAGATGAAGAGCATGTTGGGTTTATCTTTGACTCTTTTGTAACTTGTTCACTATTTGATTTATTTTTTCGATTTTCCCTTTTGACTGACACTTTAGAAACTTCATCATAAGTCATGACTTCCTCATACCACAGCACTGACTCTAGTCACAGTGCCACTCTTGTGTGACCAATATATTTGTGTTTTCTGTTCATGTTGGTGACTTGTCAGACTTTCACTGACTGTGTTCCTGTGATTCATCTGGTAGAGAGACTCTGCTGTCAGCTTTGGTAGGTGGTGGCTCTGCTGGAGAAGCAGCTGACCATCTCTCTACGGTCATTAACAAAGCAAATGCCCCTCAGCTCCACACCCAAGAAACATCATTGTTTCTGAGGTCACATGCACAGTATAATCATAATCATCAGCTTTGAACTTGAACACCAGATTCATCTTTTTTTACTTTTTTCTCAGCGTTTTGTATTTTCTTTTTATTTGCTTGAAACAATGTTCTTAAAATGCAGAAAAAAATGAAATAAGAAAAATCTGACATCTGACTTTTCTTTCACATGGATCTGGTTCATCATCTCTGCAAAGGCAACATCATCCTTTTGACGTATAATCTAAGTGAGAGTGATCTGAAAGTGTTCCAGCTGAAGGTCAGTCTCACATGGGTCATGCACACAGAGAAGTTGAACTTGTCACAATGCTGGTAGCTGACAGAAGTCTCTGCTTTGACACCGTGGAATGACAATGATTTCGTCATTTAAAAGTTCAGATCTGACTTCATCAAACTTGTTGCCAAGTCTTTGAAAAGGGATTTTTCCAGCTTCTGAGCAGCTTGCGGAGAGGGTGCATTGTTGTGTCTGATATATCAAAGGGTGCGGTTCCAGTGAAAGCAGTCAACAGGACAGTGGTTTTAATATGTCAGCCTCCTCAGTGCATCTCAACAGTTTGCACAGTATCTTCGATGCCTCTGAGTAGATGCATTTCATGAGATGTGCCTTTCCTATTCCAGCAACATCCTTTATGTACGTGAAAAACTGCTCTGGATTTAGGCCACATGCTTCATGTACCAGTCTATCACTGCATAGTATTCACATACCTATTTCTGGTTCAGATGTTGATACATTTGTTGTAACAGGGTGGGGTCAATTGCAGGGGGCTCTGTGGTGGCTCTCGCCTCTCGCCTGTTGCAGCATTAGCCTGATTAGGGTATTCTGGGACATCCTGTTGTACATTTTTATGATCCAGTTATTCATCAGAATCCAAACTCACTGCTTCAGATTCAAGCATGAGTTTGCACAATTCCTCAATCACACCTCTGTTCTGTTTGAACTGCATTCTCAAGTTCTTCACTGTTTTACTCATATTTCTCTCCATTTCATTTGGCAGTTTCAGTTTCAGTCTGCAGCAGGTTCAGTGGTCTGTGCTTTTTACTTGCTATATTCAGTTCCAGTGAATCATAATTTTCTCCAGGTGCAGCTTGTCATTGTCTTTTTGAAAGGTGGTTTGTGAAATTGAAAATGGCATCCACAGCTGACACGTTTGTAACATGTCATTGAGTGGTGTATTTGCACTTATGTGACTTTCTTGTACAGTTCAGGTGGGGTTATATGTAACGTGTAAAAATATGGCCTCTTTCATGAAAGCGTTCTCACTCTCTCTGTCACTCTCATGTGTCTTTTTACCTATCTGCACTTCCTTTTTATTTTCATTGCACATCTCACGGCATACATAATCCTAAATGCAAGATCGTTCTTTTATCTGTCTTGTCTGTGTCTAACCCCGAATACTTACATCATGTGCATAACATTGAGTGACATAGGATTGCTGCCTCTGCCTGAAGTCAACATTCTCTTTGCATTGGTTAGTAATATACTGTTGTTTTTTCAGCATTGTTTCTGTAACAGTTTGTTTCCTGTTTTTGCCTCTGCCTGAAGTCAACATTCTGTATCAAGCTGTTGTATTTTGTTTTCTCCTTCCTTTGTGATACTTTTCAAAGAGCAGTAATCCCCTCTTACATTTTCTCCTTTGCCATTTACAACTTTGTGAGATGTCAGATAAGACATACCACTGGCCACAATATTCATTATTGGATGTATATGTTTGATTCACTTTGAGGAGCATCATGGCATATGAGAGAATTAAAGCTAAATTGGCTCCATGGTTCTGGTCCAGTTTTCAAAAATGTGGATACTTCATGTAGAATGTTATCAGAGAGATCTGTCACAGCAGTGTTTATCTTTGGAGCACTCATTATGAGGAGCATCATCCAGCAGAACAATTGATACAATGAAATACCAGCAAATTCTGTAAGTAAACATCACAAAAAAAAGCTGAAGGTGAGTTACAAGATGGTTTTTAGGGTACTGATCCCAAACACACCTAAAACTTAATCATTGAAAATCTGTGGATAGAACTCAGCCCAGTCTCACAGAACTAGAAGCCTTTGATGTATTTACATATTAATAGCAAATAGTATATGAACAGAATACAGCACTGTTGATCTAATATAGCTAATATAGCTAATATTTAGCTAATATAGTTAATAGTAATAGAAGTCGCAATGGATGTCCAGCAGGGCCAAAGCAGGAGATGTGGCTGTAATCCATAATATCCAGGTTCAGATGCTTTCCACGCAGACCTGCGAGACGAGAAAGCACAAAGCCTCCAGGGCAGATGCTAAGTTAGTAATATGCTTTGGTAGGACATGAATGCATACAGATGGAGAGAGAGAAGAACAGAGAAGCTCTGTGTGTCACTAGAAGTCCTCTGACAGTCTAATTCTATAGCAGCATAACTAAGGTCTGATCCAAGGCAAGCCTGAGCCAGCCCTAACTGTAAGATTTATCAAAAAGGAAAGTTTAAATTCACTCTGAAATGTAGAGAGGGTGTCTGCCTCCCGGAGGGTGTCTGCCTCCATGGTTCCACAGGAGAAGAGCTTGATAAAGAAAGGCTCGAGCTCCCATTCTGGTTTTAGAGACTTTAGGAACAGGAGACTTAGAGACTTAGGTAACAGTGTGTGGCCAGGTGGTCAGGTCTTTTTCTTTTTTTTTTCGCCGCAGGAAATAGTTTAACAGGTCAAATACGGTTCTACAGGTAAAAGGTCACACAGGTTTACGTACACAGTGAAGGGAGTGAGACGTCATTCCAAAGCTGTAAGAAATTTTGTTTCAACTAGCAAATTAAAATTCTTACTATCGACCTTTAAAAATTGCTATGGCTGGGGTAACTCAAAAGAAGAAAAACCAAACTGTATACACACACAACCTTAGGAACTAGGGCTGGGGCTTACCAGGGCAGCCAGCAGGGAAAAGAGCTCTACATAAAACACCACACCACGTGTGAAATCAGGGACACCCAGAGTGCACTTCACTGCAAAGAAATACCACCACCAAAGGATCTGGCTGCCATGTGCTGGGGGCCCACAGCTCCTGTCCAATACAAAAGAAAACACAAATCAATTACAAGCCCAGCAATAGAAATGTAAAAAAAAAACATAATCCAAATATTCAAAGAAAATTAACCAAACACAAGAAAGTGCAAATAAAACTGTATGAAATAAAGTCAAATACAAAATAAACACTTAAGAGATTGACAACAAAAAACCATACAATAAAACAAGCGATGGCCAAAAAAAATGATGTCAGGCCTGCTGCAATACAGCGACCAGCCGGGGTGGACTCGGCCACGCCACCTCGTGGTCGTGGTAGCGTGGATCACAGCCGATCAGAACAGATGATCAGAACAAAGTAAGGACAAAGTACAGGTAAAACAAACAAATGTTAAAAAGGTAATGGGTAACAACCGTGCAGACAAAACAATGAAAACAAAACAGCAGCTCTGTAAGGAGTGACGACCGGCTTTATCGGGGCCGCACACTGAGGCCCGGAGCTGACGTGGGGGAACCGGAAGCTGAGATGCGGGTGGCTCTACAGCCGCACAGAGAGCTCAGATGGAAAAACCACCATGATCAGCCAATCCCACGCAGAGGATGAGCGCTATCAACTGCCGCCGGCCAAACAATGCACCCGCATTTAACCAGATTTGATGTACAAAATCCAGCCAACACCAAAAACAGCCCAGTTCCCCACACCGCAACCTCACGCCAGCTGAGCCACGCCACTGCACTGACTTTTCGTGATCCAGGTGCCTACCTGTGCATATATAGTCCAAGCACCGCCTACTAATCAAGGCAGCAGCTGACAATGAGAGAGAGAGAGGGAGAGAGAGAGAGAGGGAGAGAGACAGAGAGAGAGAGAGAGAGAGAGAGAGAGAGAGCGATCGAGCAGAGGACAGAGCCGAGCGTAGGGTAATTTTCAATAAATTTTGATGAATTTCAAGAAATTTAGGGGTCATTTCAAAGAAATTTCAAATACACTACTAATTATCAGCTCCTTACCATGAAATCTGAGGACCTTTAAAATAAAGTGTTAACAGCTTTAACCAGCCCCACAGTCCAGGACCTGACCAGTATTCACTTATAGAGTGCAGTACTCAAGCCCAGAGTAAAGTTTCATGGGGGTGTTGAATGCAGAGCTGAAATGAATAATCAGTATTCTGATGCTGCTGTTGTTATTTTCAAACCATGTGAAGACTGAGTGGATGGCAGTTGAACCAGAGAAATGTAGTCTGTCCAATGTAGGGGTGGGGGAGGGCTTCGCAGCTGCCAGAAATGTTTCTGTTAACATGGTCCAGGGTACTGCTTCCCCGATAGGGGTGTGGACACGCTGGTGGAATTTAAGTAAAACAATTAATAAATAACTGTTGTATGTAATACATGTTTCAGTCATAAAGGCAAAAAAAACAACATAAAAACAAAAACCTAGTTTGAAGGAGGTACTGGAAACTGCATGTGCATGTGTTGCCGTCTTAGAATATATGAGAGTCTTCTCAGGTTGTTTTTTTGTGTTCTTGTATTTGAGGAAGAAAAATTGAGAAAAAATAAGGGGATAAAATGCCAACAGACATGAAATCTGCATGTCTAAATGCAAATCAATATTCTACAAGACACAATAACGGAGAGAGACACAGAAACTCAAACTATACTGTGGAAAAAAGGAGGGAAGAAGTTAACAGAGGAGGGGAATGTGAAAGCGAAGAGCATGCAGATGGAGGGGCAGGGGATGCTTCAATCTATAAACCATATCGTCATCTCTCTTTCCTCTCATATCCTCTTTCATTATACAAGTTTATCCCTCTACACGACACACACACGCACACACACACACACACAGCAACACACACTGTAATAAAGTGTAGCAGCTGTGCAAAATGTCAAGCTGGCATTTTCTAAGATATACGGTTTGAGCCAATCCAAATGTTACCCTTCACCAGAAAGAAAAGGGAAGGAGAAGGACAAGATAAGCAAGGATCTTCATGACTTGAGCTATGGAGAAGATGGGGGTAGAAGAGAAAAGTGAGACGAAAAAGACAAAAAGAGCGCTGAGGATACAGCAGCCCAGAAAGAGGTAACAGAGGTAAGAGGTTATTGGAGGGTAACAGAAGAAGAAACTTGGGGACAAACAATTTTTTCATCATTCATCATTGAAAGAAGCACTTTTTTATTATTTTGGACACTGCAGAGTTTAATGTCAAATTTGTCCACTGTCGTGCAAGAGAACACCCACTGCTTACATGTTATGTCCCAACCTATCAAGGGTAAACTACACCATGAAAATGTCGTGTACATCAAATTATGATTGTCATGCAAGTCTTACTTCCTATTACCAGTACCTGGCACAATGACTCTGACTCCTTATTGGCATGTAGATGTCCTCAGGCCAGAACACTTGTCAAATGTAAAATTAGGGGCCAATTTACACTCAGCAACAACTCCCTCTTTCATGTCAAACCATTGGAATTCTTATAAATGGCAACAATTGCACAGTGAATTCAAAATGGCTGACTTTCTGTTGGGTTTGGTGTATGACTCAAAGAGGGTCTGGAGATGTTCCATCTGCCCACCAAATTCCACATATCTAGGTTCAGTTTAAAGGTAGGGGCTCTGACTTTGAAAACTGTTAGGGTGCACTATTATGCCACACCCAAGCTGAAGCTCTTATCAGACGTGGAATTTGGCTCAGATTGGACAGCAACTTGTTCCATGGTGAAACAAGGAAGTTCAACAAAAACTCAAAAAAACATCTTCCTGAACATTAGGATTAGAGCCAATCAGGCGTTCTCTCCAAAGCGCAGTCCGGTCACCATGGTGAGGAGGAGGGATGCTGAATTTGCTGCTGTCAGCCAGGATAACGACAGAGAGGAAAAGTTCATTGGGCTGTGGCACCAGTACCCCTGCCTGTTTGACATTTCCTCGAGGGAGAACCATGACTGAGTCAAAAAAAGACAAATGTTGGCAAGAAATAGCGGAAGCACCTCATCAGCCTGGTGAGTAGCTGGCTGTGCTGTCAGAACATCTTCCCCTGTCCTAATTGCTGGTATATGTTTATCATTACTCCAGTAGCATGTGGTTAGTTAGCTACTAATTCCAGATCTAATGTTAAAGTATCCTGTTTGATGTAGCCGACACAGCCAAGCTTGTACAATAAATAACTATGGAAATAAAATTACTCCATGTGAAACTTGTTGTACCTGTCCCAATTGTAATCCGGATGTTACTTTTTTTTTAAACTACTCAAGAGTTTGTAGATTTACTGGAAATCTTACTGTACTGTACTGCTTTTGTCGTTACCCTGAGGAACAGTTAGCAGTAATACAGTGTCACTAACCCTCTAACACCAAAACATCCATTGACTGGCCATTTATAATCCATTAATGCACAGTTTTTAACATGTACATTCACCACCCATTGTCACTGTTGTGACACCTACAAATGTATGGTCACAATTGTAAAAAAAACATCTTATGTGTTTATGTGTGAAAAAGGTCACATTAAATTCATTTGTGCAGTGTGTTTAAGTAACACTATAAAAGGCGCAGTTCCTAAACTCTGCCACAAGGGGGAGAGCTGGTTGTAATAGAGCTGCGAGGCTTCCGGTCCTCAGACAGAGGACAGCCTGCCGAACAAGTGCAACCAACGTCTCACGTCTTCTTCTTTTCCTGTATTAAACAGGTTAGTAAGTGTATTATTTCATCACAGGACATTTCAGGACTTTTAAAACCTAGCTGATGTTGTTTTGGTGATGTGGACAGTATTATTTTTGGTCATGTTAGAAACTTTTAGAAAGTTTCCTGACGATCGTAATGGCGGCTCCCGTGTAAACGGTGAAACATAATGGCGGCCCACCGTTAAGATTTTGTTTCTTTGGTCTGTGGCTCCTCGGCATACATAATTGCTTCACACGTTAAATAAGGTTGATTATATGGAATAAAACTTTGGTAATTTTGCATGGTCAAACCGTTTTCTGATATTATTGTGTTGTGTTTACATTTCATATGCATTTCTAAAATCAGTAAATTGTAAAGTAGGCTGATTACAGTGTTAAAGTTACTGGTCAAATATATTCTGCAGCTAACGCGCAACAGTAACTGAGTGTGAGTAACAGTGCACATTGAGAATTTATTTATTTTCTGTGTAGAGCAGATTTGTGCATCCATAATTAGTTATGTTCATCCCAGCACTTTATTTTATTGACCTGTGTGGTTATATAGATGCTGTGTGAGTATGATTTTTGTTGAATAAGGATTTATTGTGAACTGTGAATGGACAGACATGGTTTGTGTATTTGAGAGACTAATGAACTGTTCATTAAAGACAGAGGACAGCCTGCCGAACAAGTGCAACCAACGTCTCACGTCTTCTTCTTTTCCTGTATTAAACAGGACACCATACCTGCTACCGGCCACACAAGACTTGAGGCCTGTAACACTGTCAACATGGATACCTGAACATTGTAAATTTCATTGTATATTGCCTCATGATTCTCTGTATATATGCCAACATACATGATATGATTTATGGTCCTTTTTCCCTTCTGTTTTGTTTCTTTTTGTGGGCTTGATGAAGACCCAGTTTGGGTAACCACATATTTTATGTGCTTCCCTGATGTGTGTCCCCCTTGTGGGGACATTTTAATGCCTGATGTTGCAGGGTTCAGACCCCCAGCTTCTGCTCCAGTGGTAGGCGAGAATCAAAGAGCCTATACTGATCCATGTGTGTGGGTTTTCTCTGAAGCATAATGACAACAGCTCACCAAATGAGGAATCAGCTCCTGCAGGAAACCACATTGTTTGGGTGGTGCAGAGTGTCACGAGGGGAACACAAATCTTGAGCCAGATGACAGATCAGATTAGACAGATGGTGTGAATTTTGAAAAAGTGAATTAGTACTTTAATGACAGAACACATAATATTTCATATGACCCCAACAAACTGAACATAGTTTAGATATTTATTGTTGTAAAAGGTTGCATCATTACTTGAAATGTGCTACAGCAGTGTTTGCTTCATAATGCATTTCAAGAATAAAACATTAATAACAAATGTTGTTGTTTTGTTTTCTTTTTATTGCAAAAGAGGTAACAACACACAGTATAATGCCTGTTTATGCAGAAGACATCAGAATAACCGTGAGGTTTAATTAACCCATCTGAAGTGTGTGGAGGTGTTTGAGGTGTCATTTGCATCGGATTTAATGAAGATAAACACAGTGGACGGGAGTGTGTAATAGCACAGCACTTTAGCTTGGCTCTGTATTCTTCAATAAAAGGCTGCAATATTCTGCTGCCTTCAGATGGCTTTCAGAAGCATTTTGTACGTGTATGGAAATAGTATAAATAGTGTAAAGTAGCTATGGACAAAACCATAAGACTCACTTACTGTGTATTAATTTATTGACGATGGACAGAGTTAACTCATTTGTCATAGAAATGGCTCAGGGTTAGAGGCTTTGGAACCCACATTCGATTTCACACCATTTTAACTGTGAAGTATTGGTATTGGTCTCCACACTGCTGGTTTGACTTGAGTAGCACTTTTTTTCGCGTGGTCATGATGTCACAGCAACATTTTTTTTTGCTAACCTTGTGGCAGGCGTCACAGCAAACTGATAAAATTATTTGGTGTTAGGTCTATGGTAATTCATTGCCCTCAATGTTGTGGCTGTGCCAGCTAGAAACAGGTCACAATATGAAATTGGTTGCAACAAGAAAGGCCGCGTCTCTTACCTTTACCCTGGTAAGTTAAACTAGTTTTCTACAGTTGCTTCATTCATCCCCTGCAGTGTTCCACACAAATATCTAATGGTTTGACAAGCCCACTCCAGTCCTTTCTCTTTTATCATCAGCATGTGCTATTCAGCTTTTAATCTCTATGCAGCTGATCATCCGTTGTTCCATGTAGTTCCATAGTGATAGTGAGTGATGTTGAGAGCAGCAAGAGCTGACACATGTGTAGCTCAAATACTGAAAGGTAATTATTTACCATTTCAAGAATGTAACCATCTGAAATTTGTCTTGCCAGTTCCAACTCTTTTATAAATTACATAAAATACTTTTCGTTCCTTACTTTTCTAGCATAATACAACACTGCCGAGGCATTTCATGCAACCACACACACACAAACACACACACAAATGAGGTTGGCTGGTGGTTTTCCGGGCTTCATGCATGAACACAAAGCATTTGCATCAGGTCTCCACATCCGCCTGAGAGAGTCATATATATTTGACTAAACTTACCTTTCTCTAAAGCTGAGGTGCAGGCATGCAAACATTAGAGTCACAAAGACACAAAGACATCACACAGAGCAAATTACGAAGATGACTGTCCGTCATCCGTGCTGCTATATTGGCCATATTTATTGTTCAGGATATTCATTCATTCATCCATTCTTTAGTTGACAAAACAGCCTCAACTCAAGTTCCACTTACTCCATATGTATTCATTAGTAATCCTTACATATTCATTGGTAATCATTTAATCAAAGTTATAATTACAATAGTTATACATATTTTAAAAAATAGTTTTGTAACTATGCTCTTTATTTTTTGGTGACCATAAGTGTATTGCAAAATATATTGGTTACAGAAAGACTGTGTCAGGGAATGTGCATCATGACAAACAAAATAAAACCAGGGAAATAATCGTGTATACATAGATGACCAGGGCACCTGGGTCATGACTTGTGTTTAAGACCTAGACAAGGACGAGCTTTGGTAACTGTATAAAACAGTATGCTGTTTTAAGATTGTGTTTATTGTTCCTGGGGCAAGTTTGGTTAATTGAGTGCTATTTTAAATACGCACAATAAATCTCCCACATTAGACTGACTACTGGTAATTATTGTGTTTTAGAATTATGTTTCCAGGGACCTGAATCTGTCTGGCCAGGTGGGACGCCCCCCCCAACATTAATCATTACCAGGAGAGGCTTGGGAAGCTGAACGCCTGGATGAGCCTTTGCTAAATTTATATTGGTTGTATCTGAGGGTAGATCCCAGTCCAAAGCAATACATGTCCTCTCCTCCAAAGAACCTAAACTGGTAAAGTAAGAGGCTGGTGTGATGCATGCACAAAGAGAATTTGGACCAACATTAAACAGTATGTGAGTGCACATAGCATGAAATGAGTAGATGCTTAATGTGACGATAGTGTGTTGGCTTGTTGTTTGTATTGTGTTTGCTGGAGGCTTGATTCAGCTAGTGTTGACACATTACAGACTGTGAGTAGGAGCAGGAGGAAAGATTTTTTTAGTGTACAAAAACCCCTGTGGATACCACTCTTCTTGTCGTGAGCAGTGTTTTGGGGAGAGGTCTACCTGGGCAGATGGTTTTGGCTGGCATGAAGAGATCGTTCACAAACGGTTTTCTGTGGGTTTGCGGTGATGGGAAGGTCTGAACGGGCAGAAAGTTCTTGAATAAGTAAGGGGCAATGGGGCGACACTAGCGATAGAGACTAGAGATGAGATACCAGGGCTGCATCCAGAGTCTGAATGTCTAACCATGAATGTGAATGAAATGAGTCTTATGTGTTGTGTGGTGAGTGAAAGGAAAAAGAACAAGGAAAGGAAAGTGGAAACATATAAGAGGTTTAAGAACTAAGATATCACGAGGATGTAGTGGTCCAGCAAGAAGTCTACAAAGGCAGGAAAGATTCTGGTAACTACAATAAACAATTGAACTTTCCACACTAAATGAGAAAATGCTTACATGGTCATTTGGAATTTCCTCGATGCAGAAGGATCAGGAGGTAGTGAAAAGTGAGAAGGAGTACATGCCCAGTGGCTCTTGCATGATGAATAAAATCACTGAGTGGATTACTGAAGGAACAGGCATACCAACAGCATCAGGATCCATTTGGTTTCACTAATAGGAAGAGTACTGGTGCAGAGGAGTAAAAATAGAGTAAGCTTTAGGGCTCTCAATGAGTATTCTAAACTCAAATATATATTTGAATTGTATCTATTTAATTGTGGAAATTAATATTTGATGGTGGGAAAAAAGTAGGGGGATGCACTGAATGCACTGCATGATGGCAGACATAAAAACAGGGTTTCTGTGATTTTTGTTTTGTTTTTTACTGGGAAAATCTGACATATTCAAGTCTCTCCATTCATAATGTTAGGTGCAAATAATTCCTGAGTTAGATGTGAAAATATTAGAACTGTAAATGTTGTTTTCAACCCACTGCGTCTTTGATATGTCTGCCCTCTCTCTCGCTCCTCTCTGGATCCAGCGAATGAAGAGTGTATTTCAACAAACTGGAGTTTGTGGCAATTGCTGCAACAGTGAATGACAAACAAACAAAGTTTTGGTGTGTTGTGTTTTTGTTCTGTGTTTTTTTTTTTGTTTTGTTTTGTTTTTTGTTCTTGAATGAAGTGTGTTTCATGATAAGATTAGCATTTCTATAAATGGAGTCTGGTGGCTTTAGCGACAGCAATATAGCAGCTGTTTCTGTTTAAACAAAATGGACCTTACCATGTAACAACTCTCTGTAGGGATCCTTTCAATAGTGTTGCCAGACACTTTGAACAATTTGAGTGAGTGAGTGGCAAAACACTTTAGTGGTCGCACATTGACGGTACACAAACACACAGAGGGATTACATTGCAGCCCGTTTCGTGACTTGGACACAAAAACATGGGAAAATATGGTCCATAATCAGATAATAAATGACCGAAATTTGTCCCAAACATTGAAATCTTCTAGGACAGATGGAGCGTAACCAATTGGTGTCATCACTTTTATTGACTGAAAGTGTACATGAACCTGAAATGAGCAAATAACTCAACAACATCATATGGGGCATTATTTTATGATGTGTTGGTATGTAGATGTAACAGGGGCATTTAGACACAAATGCAGTGCCTCCAGACCCCAGAGATAGCTTATACCAACTTCAACCTCAGACTAAGAAGAAACAGAGAAGCAGCCCCCCCTGTTCAAAGTTCAGTTTGAGTTTTACGTTTCTCAGTATTTTCACTGGTGCAACGCATCAATCGAACAGAGAACACTCACTCATATTAGTCCTTTTAGGCAGATTCAAAGTCTCTGGAACAATGTCAGGCAAACAAAGAACCAGGAAGTGTAAGGCAAGACTTAGTCAGGGGCAGAAAGCTGAGGAATTTAGCAGGGAGCAGGAGAACAGCCGAAATCAAAGGCACACAGGTCCGGCAACGGGAGAGCAGTCCAATAACTAGAAAATTCCCTCTGGGAAATTTTGAAAGGGACACGGGGTGTGTTCGAGCCGACAAAATTATCTACGTTTTAAAGTTTGAATGAAGTCTCTAGGACAAAGTATGGCCGAGCAGCGGACAATTGAAAAAGGCTGAAATTTGAGGAAATTTCCCCATTCATTTCTTATGGGAAATTTATCGCAGTTGTTTGCGTCTTACGTCGGCCTTCGATGGTCATAGCTCGAAAACCGTAAGAGATATCAAAATGTGCCGAGGGTCATTTTGAGCCGACAAAATTATCTACGTTTTAAAGTTTGAATGAAGTCTCTAGGAGAAACTATGGCGAAGCAGCGGACAATTGAAAAAGGCTGCAAATTGAGAAAACGGCAGATATCAGAGGTAGTCAGTCCCTGATTAATGAATTGCTCTCAGCTGTGTTTCTGTGGCTTTCTCCTTGTCTGTCTCTGTTGATCACCTCAGCTGTCTGTGTCTGCTTCTCTCCTCTGCTTCATGTCTCTGTTAACATGAATTAATGAACTGAATCAATAAACATGAATGGAGCTAATGCTAACGGAGCTAACAGAGCTAACACTAACTGAGCTAACAGCTAAAGGTGCGAATATAGCTAACGGCGCTAGCGCTAACAGAGCTAACTGTGCTAACAGAGCTAACAGAGCTAACGGCGTTAACAAGGGGGCGGGGGGATGGGGTTTTCATTATGCATTTGTCTGTGTGTGTGTGTTTATGTATCTGTCGTTGTGTGTGACTGCGTATGTGTGTGTCTTCGTCTGTTTGTGTGTGTGTGTCTGCTTGAACTACACAAGCAGCCCAACCAGCTCCTACATGGAGATGTGTCTGGTATATGTGTGTCTGAATGTGTGTGTGTGTGTGTGTTTGTTTGTGTGCGTGTGTAACTTCTGCCCCACCTGCTGATAATTACCTCTCTACCTCTCCCACTTTTTACCTGTTCCTGTTCAGTTTTGACGTGCTTGTTTTTAATCACTTTTTAGCTGTTGGTTAGCCCTGCTTGTGTGTGTGTTTGTGTGACTACTGTCTCAACCTTTTTGGCAAAGCGCTTGGTGAAGCTGAGTTTAACTGTTTGTTGGATGGAGATTGTTTTCAAACAATGCCCTTGTTTTGACTGAGCTCGTTAAGATAATCATTCTCAGGCTTGTTGTCCTGCAGATGTGGGTTATTGACCGGTGTGTGTGTAAATGACAGTTGCACCTGTTAAACTCTTCCCTTGAAAAGCGGCTTTTTCGCTGTCGGTTTCTTCCGAACAACTTGCGATTGTGTCAAAACCGTAGCTGCTATCAAAAAAACGATTACACTGTGAGATGCGGACAAGTCTGGGCCAGATGTACGTGTGTTTTATGTCCAGATATTCTTTAGAAAAATGACAAAATGGTCGACTTAAAAAGACTCTGCGACTCAGAGAACAGGAGTTTGTATTGTATGCAGTGAGATTTGGGTTCGGCGAACCTCCCGAACTAAATCCTCTGGTGAGAGAACCGTACCTCGTATCAGAGTGTACTATAGATCATCGGACTCCCGAGAACTTCCTGAGTCCGGCCATCTCCTCGTTTTATTCCTGACACAACAACTTTTCGTTTTATGGCGATCTAAAGACAGGAGGCATTTCTGCTTTGCTCACAAAACAGCTCTGAATTTTAACATGGGACTTAATGGGAGAACAGGAGGGCGCTGGCTGCACAAAACGTCTCACTATTTAAATTCAGTAAGTCTCTCGGCTTTTTCGAGGACATCACACGAAAGAGGACAAGTTTGTCTACAAAAGATCCCAAAATTATGTGTCTCCTATTCACCGTTTGGATTTTACGGCAATTTTAGAAACACATTTCAGGCGATTTCTCACCGGCTGTCTCACTCTAACTTTTGAATTTATCCACTCTAGGGGGAGAAATTCTGAGCATTTTTGTGAGAAACTTGATGGTCTTCAGATGGTCGTAGCTCGAAAACCGTAAGAGATATCAAAAAATGTGCCGGTATTAATTTTGAGCTGACAAATTTATCTACGTTTTAAACTTTGAATGAAGTCTCTAGGACAAAGTATGGCCGAGCTGCGGACAATTGAAAAAGGCTGAAATTTGAGGAAATTTCCCCATTCATTTCTTATGGGAAATTTATCGCAGTTGTTCGCGTCTTACGTCGGCCTTCGATGGTCATAGCTCGAAAACCGTAAGATTTATCAAAATGTGCCAAGGGTCATTTGGAGCCGACAAAATTATCTACGTTTTAAAGTTTGAATGACGTCTCTAGGAGAAAGTATGGCAGAGCAGCGGACAATTGAAAAAGGCTGAAATTTGAGGACGTCCCCATTCATTTCTTATGGGAAATTTATCGCAGTTTTTCGCGTCTTACGACGCGAAAAACTGCGATAAATTTGAGAAAAGTAATAGCACACCGATCCCGAACAATACGCACGTTTTGATATATAATTTGCGAGGGTTTTCTCAAAGCTGTGGGACGAGTTTGAGGACGAAAACTTGGAGGAAGATGAAAAATAATAATAATAACTAGAAAATTCCCTCTGGGAAATTTTGAAAGGGACACGGGGTGTGTTCGAGCCGACAAAATTATCTACGTTTTAAAGTTTGAATGAAGTCTCTAGGACCAAGTATGCCCGAGCAGCGGACAATTGAAAAAGGCTGAAATTTGAGGAAATTTCCCCATTCATTTCTTATGGGAAATTTATCGCAGTTGTTCGCGTCTTACGTCGGCCTTCGATGGTCATAGCTCGAAAACCGTAAGAGATATCAAAATGTGCCGAGGGTCATTTGGAGCCGACAAAATTATCTACGTTTTAAAGTTTGAATGAAGTCTCTAGGAGAAACTATGGCGAAGCAGCGGACAATTGAAAAAGGCTGCAATGTGAGAAAACGGCAGATATCAGAGGCAGTCAGTCCCTGATTAATGAATTGCTCTCAGCTGTGTTTCTGTGGCTTTCTCCTTGTCTGTCTCTGTTGATCACCTCAGCTGTCTGTGTCTGCTTCTCTCCTCTGCTTCATGTCTCTGTTAACATGAATTAATGAACTGAATCAATAAACATGAATGGAGCTAATGCTAACGGAGCTAACAGAGCTAACACTAATGGAGCGAACAGCTAACGGTGCGAATAGAGCTAACAGCGCTAACGCAACCAGAGCTAACTGTGCTAACAGAGCTAATAGAGCTAGCGGCGTTAACAAGGGGGCGGGGGGATGGGGTTTTCATTATGCATTTGTCTGTGTGTGTGTGTTTATGTATCTGTCGTTGTGTGTGACTGCGTATGTGTGTGTCTTCGTCTGTTTGTGTGTGTGTGTCTGCTTGAACTACACAAGCAGCCCAACCAGCTCCTACATGGAGATGTGTCTGGTATATGTGTGTCTGAATGTGTGTGTGTGTGTGTGTTTGTTTGTGTGCGTGTGTAACTTCTGCCCCACCTGCTGATAATTACCTCTCTACCTCTCCCACTTTTTACCTGTTCCTGTTCAGTTTTGACGTGCTTGTTTTTAATCACTTTTTAGCTGTTGGTTAGCCCTGCTTGTGTGTGCGTTTGTGTGACTACTGTCTCAACCTTTTTGGCAAAGCGCTTGGTGAAGCTGAGTTTAACTGTTTGTTGGATGGAGATTGTTTTCAAACAATGCCCTTGTTTTGACTGAGCTCGTTAAGATAATCATTCTCAGGCTTGTTGTCCTGCAGATGTGTGTGCGTGGGTTATTGACCGGTGTGTGTGTAAATGACAGTTGCACCTGTTAAACTCTTCCCTTGAAAAGCGGCTTTTTCGCTGTCGGTTTCTTCCGAACAACTTGCGATTGTGTCAAAACCGTAGCTGCTATCAAAAAACCGATTACACTGTGAGATGCGGACAAGTCTGGGCCAGATGTACGTGTGTTTTATGTCCAGATATTCTTTAGAAAAATGACAAAATGGTCGACTTAAAAAGACTCTGCGACTCAGAGAACAGGAGTTTGTATTGTATGCAGTGAGATTTGGGTTCGGCGAACCTCCTGAACTAAATCCTCTGGTGAGAGAACCGTACCTCGTATCAGAGTGTACTATAGATCATCGGACTCCCGAGAACTTCCTGAGTCCGACCATCTCCTCGTTTTATTCCTGACACAACAACTTTTCGTTTTATGGCGATCTAAAGTCAGGAGGCATTTCTGCTTTGCTCACAAAACAGCTCTGAATTTTAACATGGGACTTAATGGGAGAACAGGAGGGCGCTGGCTGCACAAAACGTCTCACTATTTAAATTCAGTAAGTCTCTCGGCTTTTTCGAGGACATCACACGAAAGAGGACAAGTTTGTCTACAAACTGATCCCAAAATTATGCGTGTAGAGTGTAATTTGTGGCCGTAGCGACGAGAAAAAGAGAAGATTTTCAGATCGTTTTTAGACTCTGTGCCACTCTAGCACGCACTCTAGCACGAACATTCCGCGCAATACACACCCATTATAATCTCAAAATTTCCCGCCAAACGATCACTGTCATTGAACAGTGACTGATCAAAAACTATAGGACCAATCAAAATGTGGATGAACACACCAATAGACCAGACTTGGGTCTACATTTTAAAGTTGAAATGAAGTCTCTCGGTGAATGTATGCCTGAGCTACAGATGTTTGAAAAACTCCAATTTCAATCTTGTTTTTTTCGCCCGTCCCATTCATTTCTTATGGGAAATTTATCGCAGTTTTTCGCGTCTTACGACGCGAAAAACTGCGATAAATTTGAGAAAAGTAATAGCACACCGATCCCGAACAATACGCACGTTTTGATATATAATTTGCGAGGGTTTTCTCAAAGCTGTGGGACGAGTTTGAGGACGAAAACTTGGAGGAAGATGAAAAATAACTAGAAAATTCCCTCTGGGAAATTTTGAAAGGGACACGGGGTGTGTTGGAGCCGACAAAATTATCTACGTTTTAAAGTTTGAATGAAGTCTCTAGGACAAAGTATGGCCGAGCAGCGGACAATTGAAAAAGGCTGAAATTTGAGGAAATTTCCCCATTCATTTCTTATGGGAAATTTATCGCAGTTGTTTGCGTCTTACGTCGGCCTTCGATGGTCATAGCTCGAAAACCGTAAGAGATATCAAAATGTGCCGAGGGTCATTTTGAGCCGACAAAATTATCTACGTTTTAAAGTTTGAATGAAGTCTCTAGGAGAAACTATGGCGAAGCAGCGGACAATTGAAAAAGGCTGCAAATTGAGAAAACGGCAGATATCAGAGGTAGTCAGTCCCTGATTAATGAATTGCTCTCAGCTGTGTTTCTGTGGCTTTCTCCTTGTCTGTCTCTGTTGATCACCTCAGCTGTCTGTGTCTGCTTCTCTCCTCTGCTTCATGTCTCTGTTAACATGAATTAATGAACTGAATCAATAAACATGAATGGAGCTAATGCTAACGGAGCTAACAGAGCTAACACTAACTGAGCTAACAGCTAAAGGTGCGAATATAGCTAACGGCGCTAGCGCTAACAGAGCTAACTGTGCTAACAGAGCTAACAGAGCTAACGGCGTTAACAAGGGGGCGGGGGGATGGGGTTTTCATTATGCATTTGTCTGTGTGTGTGTGTTTATGTATCTGTCGTTGTGTGTGACTGCGTATGTGTGTGTCTTCGTCTGTTTGTGTGTGTGTGTCTGCTTGAACTACACAAGCAGCCCAACCAGCTCCTACATGGAGATGTGTCTGGTATATGTGTGTCTGAATGTGTGTGTGTGTGTGTGTTTGTTTGTGTGCGTGTGTAACTTCTGCCCCACCTGCTGATAATTACCTCTCTACCTCTCCCACTTTTTACCTGTTCCTGTTCAGTTTTGACGTGCTTGTTTTTAATCACTTTTTAGCTGTTGGTTAGCCCTGCTTGTGTGTGTGTTTGTGTGACTACTGTCTCAACCTTTTTGGCAAAGCGCTTGGTGAAGCTGAGTTTAACTGTTTGTTGGATGGAGATTGTTTTCAAACAATGCCCTTGTTTTGACTGAGCTCGTTAAGATAATCATTCTCAGGCTTGTTGTCCTGCAGATGTGGGTTATTGACCGGTGTGTGTGTAAATGACAGTTGCACCTGTTAAACTCTTCCCTTGAAAAGCGGCTTTTTCGCTGTCGGTTTCTTCCGAACAACTTGCGATTGTGTCAAAACCGTAGCTGCTATCAAAAAACCGATTACACTGTGAGATGCGGACAAGTCTGGGCCAGATGTACGTGTGTTTTATGTCCAGATATTCTTTAGAAAAATGACAAAATGGTCGACTTAAAAAGACTCTGCGACTCAGAGAACAGGAGTTTGTATTGTATGCAGTGAGATTTGGGTTCGGCGAACCTCCTGAACTAAATCCTCTGGTGAGAGAACCGTACCTCGTATCAGAGTGTACTATAGATCATCGGACTCCCGAGAACTTCCTGAGTCCGGCCATCTCCTCGTTTTATTCCTGACACAACAACTTTTCGTTTTATGGCGATCTAAAGACAGGAGGCATTTCTGCTTTGCTCACAAAACAGCTCTGAATTTTAACATGGGACTTAATGGGAGAACAGGAGGGCGCTGGCTGCACAAAACGTCTCACTATTTAAATTCAGTAAGTCTCTCGGCTTTTTCGAGGACATCACACGAAAGAGGACAAGTTTGTCTACAAAATGAGCCCAAAATTATGCGTGTAGAGTGTAATTTGTGGCCGTAGCGACGAGAAAAAGAGAAGATTTTCAGATCGTTTTTAGACTCTGTGCCACTCTAGCACGCACTCTAGCACGAACATTCCGCGCAATACACACCCATTATAATCTCAAAATTTCCCGCCAAACGATCACTGTCATTGAACAGTGACTGATCAAAAACTATAGGACCAATCAAAATGTGGATGAACACACCAATAGACCAGACTTGGGTCTACATTTTAAAGTTGAAATGAAGTCTCTCGGTGAATGTATGCCTGAGCTACAGATGTTTGAAAAACTCCAATTTCAATCTTGTTTTTTTCGCCCGTCCCATTCATTTCTTATGGGAAATTTATCGCAGTTTTTCGCGTCTTACGACGCGAAAAACTGCGATAAATTTGAGAAAAGTAATAGCACACCGATCCCGAACAATACGCACGTTTTGATATATAATTTGCGAGGGTTTTCTCAAAGCTGCGGGGCGAGTTTGAGGACGAAAACTTGGAGGAAGATGAAAAATAATAACTAGAAAATTCCCCCTGGGAAATTTTGAAAGGGACACGGGGTGCGTTCGAGCCGACAAAATTATCTGCGTTTTAAAGTTTGAATGAAGTCTCTAGGAGAAACTATGGCGAAGCAGCGGACAATTGAAAAAGGCTGCAATGTGAGAAAACGGCAGATATCAGAGGCAGTCAGTCCCTGATTAATGAATTGCTCTCAGCTGTGTTTCTGTGGCTTTCTCCTTGTCTGTCTCTGTTGATCACCTCAGCTGTCTGTGTCTGCTTCTCTCCTCTGCTTTATGTCTCTGTTAACATGAATTAATGAACTGAATCAATAAACATGAATGGAGCTAATGCTAACGGAGCTAACAGAGCTAACACTAATGGAGCGAACAGCTAACGGTGCGAATAGAGCAAACGGCGCTAGCGCAACCAGAGCTAACTGTGCTAACAGAGCTAATAGAGCTAGCGGCGTTTACAAGGGGGCGGGGGGATGGGGTTTTCATTATGCATTTGTCTGTGTGTGTGTGTTTATGTATCTGTCGTTGTGTGTGACTGCGTATGTGTGTGTCTTCGTCTGTTTCTGTGGCTTTCTCCTTGTCTGTCTCTGTTGATCACCTCAGCTGTCTGTGTCTGCTTCTCTCCTCTGCTTCATGTCTCTGTTAACATGAATTAATGAACTGAATCAATAAGCATGAATGGAGTTAATGCTAACAGAGCTAACAGAGCTAACACTAACGGAGCTAACACCAACGGAGCGAACAGCTAACGGCGCGAATAGAGCTAACGGCGCTAACGCTAACAGAGCTAACTGTGCTAACAGAGCTAATAGAGCTTACGGTGTTAACAAGGGGGCGGGGGGATGGGGTTTTCATTATGCATTTGTCTGTGTATGTGTGTTTATGTATCTGTCATTGTGTGTGACTGTGTATGTGTGTGTCTTCGTCTGTTTGTGTGTGTGTGTCTGCTTGAACTACACAAGCAGCCCAACCAGCTCCTACATGGAGATGTGTATAGTATATATGTGTCTGAATGTGTGTGTGTGTGTGTGTGTGCGTGTGTGCCTGTGTAACTTCTGCCCCACCTGCTGATAATTACCTCTCTACCTCTCCCACTTTTTACCTGTTCCTGTTCAGTTTTGACGTGCTTGTTTTTAATCACTTTTTAGCTGTTGGTTAGCCCTTTTTGTGTGTGTGTTTGTGTGACTACTGTCTCAACCTTTTTGGCAAAGCGCTTGGTGAAGCTGAGTTTAACTGTTTGTTGGATGGAGATTGTTTTCAAACAATGCCCTTGTTTTGACTGAGCTCGTTAAGATAATCATTCTCAGGCTTGTTGTCCTGCAGATGTGTGTGCGTGGGTTATTGACCGGTGTGTGTGTAAATGACAGTTGCACCTGTTAACTGAAAAGCGGCTTTTTCGCTGTCGGTTTCTTCCGAACAACTTGCGATTGTGTCAAAACCGTAGCTGCTATCAAAAAACCGATTACACTGTGAGATGCGGACAAGTCTGGGCCAGATGTACGTGTGTTTTATGTCCAGATATTCTTTAGAAAAATGACAAAATGGTCGACTTAAAAAGACTCTGCCACTCAGAGAACAGGAGTTTGTATTGTATGCAGTGAGATTTGGGTTCGGCGAACCTCCTGAACTAAATCCTCTGGTGAGAGAACCGTACCTCGTATCAGAGTGTACTATAGATCATCGGACTCCCGAGAACTTCCTGAGTCCGACCATCATCTCGTTTTATTCCTGACACAACAACTTTTCGTTTTATGGCGATCTAAAGACAGGAGGCATTTCTGCTTTGCTCACAAAACAGCTCTGAATTTTAACATGGGACTTAATGGGAGAACAGGAGGGCGCTGGCTGCACAAAACGTCTCACTATTTAAATTCAGTAAGTCTCTCGGCTTTTTCGAGGACATCACACGAAAGAGGACAAGTTTGTCTACAAACTGATCCCAAAATTATGCGTGTAGAGTGTAATTTGTGGCCGTAGCGACGAGAAAAAGAGAAGATTTTCAGATCGTTTTTAGACTCTGTGCCACTCTAGCACGCACTCTAGCACGAACATTCCGCGCAATACACACCCATTATAATCTCAAAATTTCCCGCCAAACGATCACTGTCATTGAACAGTGACTGATCAAAAACTATAGGACCAATCAAAATGTGGATGAACACACCAATAGACCAGACTTGGGTCTACATTTTAAAGTTGAAATGAAGTCTCTCGGTGAATGTATGCCTGAGCTACAGATGTTTGAAAAACTCCAATTTCAATCTTGTTTTTTTCGCCCGTCCCATTCATTTCTTATGGGAAATTTATCGCAGTTTTTCGCGTCTTACGACGCGAAAAACTGCGATAAATTTGAGAAAAGTAATAGCACACCGATCCCGAACAATACGCACATTTTGATATATAATTTGCGAGGGTTTTCTCAAAGCTGCGGGGTGAGTTTGAGGACGAAAACTTGGAGGAAGATGAAAAATAATAATAATAACTAGAAAATTCCCTCTGGGAAATTTTGAAAGGGACACGGGGTGTGTTCGAGCCGACAAAATTATCTACGTTTTAAAGTTTGAATGAAGTCTCTAGGACAAAGTATGGCCGAGCAGCGGACAATTGAAAAAGGCTGAAATTTGAGGAAATTTCCCCATTCATTTCTTATGGGAAATTTATCGCAGTTGTTTGCGTCTTACGTCGGCCTTCGATGGTCATAGCTCGAAAACCGTAAGAGATATCAAAATGTGCCGAGGGTCATTTTGAGCCGACAAAATTATCTACGTTTTAAAGTTTGAATGAAGTCTCTAGGAGAAACTATGGCGAAGCAGCGGACAATTGAAAAAGGCTGCAATGTGAGAAAACTGCAGATATCAGAGGCAGTCAGTCCCTGATTAATGAATTGCTCTCAGCTGTGTTTCTGTGGCTTTCTCCTTGTCTGTCTCTGTTGATCACCTCAGCTGTCTGTGTCTGCTTCTCTCCTCTGCTTCATGTCTCTGTTAACATGAATTAATGAGCTGAATCAATAAACATGAATGGAGCTAATGCTAACGGAGCTAACAGAGCTAACACTAACGGAGCGAACAGCTAACGGTGCGAATAGAGCTAACGGCGCTAACGCTAACAGAGCTAACTGTGCTAACAGAGCTAACAGAGCTAACGGCGTTAACAAGGGGGCGGGGGGATGGGGTTTTCATTATGCATTTGTCTGTGTGTGTGTGTTTATGTATCTGTCATTGTGTGTGACTGCGTATGTGTGTGTCTTCGTCTGTTTGTGTGTGTGTGTCTGCTTGAACTACACAAGCAGCCCAACCAGCTCCAACATGGAGATGTGTATAGTATATATGTGTCTGAATGTGTGTGTGTGCGTGTGTGCCTGTGTAACTTCTGCCCCACCTGCTGATAATTACCTCTGCACCTCTCCCACTGTTTACCTGTTCCTGTTCAGTTTTGACGTGCTGTTTTTAATCACTTTTTAGCTGTTGGTTAGCCCTTTTTGTGTGTGCATTTGTGTGACTACTGTCTCAACCTCTTTGGCAAAGAGCTTTCTGAAGCTGAGTTTAACTGCTTGTTGGACAGAGATTGTTTTCAAACAATGCCCTTGTTTTGACTGAGCTCGTTAAGATAATCATTCTCAGGCTTGTTGTCCTGCAGATGTGTGTGCGTGGGTTATTGACCGGTGTGTGTGTAAATGACAGTTGCACCTGTTAAACTCTTCCCTTGAAAAGCGGCTTTTTCGCTGTCGGTTTCTTCCGAACAACTTGCGATTGTGTCAAAACCGTAGCTGCTATCAAAAAACCGATTACACTGTGAGATGCGGACAAGTCTGGGCCAGATGTACGTGTGTTTTATGTCCAGATATTCTTTAGAAAAATGACAAAATGGTCGACTTAAAAAGACTCTGCGACTCAGAGAACAGGAGTTTGTATTGTATGCAGTGAGATTTGGGTTCGGCGAACCTCCTGAACTAAATCCTCTGGTGAGAGAACCGTACCTCGTATCAGAGTGTACTATAGATCATCGGACTCCCGAGAACTTCCTGAGTCCGACCATCTCCTCGTTTTATTCCTGACACAACAACTTTTCGTTTTATGGCGATCTAAAGACAGGAGGCATTTCTGCTTTGCTCACAAAACAGCTCTGAATTTTAACATGGGACTTAATGGGAGAACAGGAGGGCGCTGGCTGCACAAAACGTCTCACTATTTAAATTCAGTAAGTCTCTCGGCTTTTTCGAGGACATCACACGAAAGAGGACAAGTTTGTCTACAAACTGATCCCAAAATTATGCGTGTAGAGTGTAATTTGTGGCCGTAGCGACGAGAAAACGAGAAGATTTTCAGATCGTTTTTAGACTCTGTGCCACTCTAGCACGCACTCTAGCGCGAACATTCCGCGCAATACACACCCATTATAATCTCAAAATTTCCCGCCAAACGATCACTGTCATTGAACAGTGACTGATCAAAAACTATAGGACCAATCAAAATGTGGATGAACACACCAATAGACCAGACTTGGGTCTACATTTTAAAGTTGAAATGAAGTCTCTCGGTGAATGTATGCCTGAGCTACAGATGTTTGAAAAACTCCAATTTCAATCTTGTTTTTTTCGGCCGTCCCATTCATTTCTTATGGGAAATTTATCGCAGTTTTTCGCGTCTTACGACGCGAAAAACTGCGATAAATTTGAGAAAAGTAATAGCACACCGATCCCGAACAATACGCACGTTTTGATATATAATTTGCGAGGGTTTTCTCAAAGCTGTGGGACGAGTTTGAGGACGAAAACTTGGAGGAAGATGAAAAATAATAATAAGAAGAAGAAGAAGAAACGCGCGGGATAGTAATAAGTGACTCGGGGCTACGCCCCGAGTCACTGGCTCCTGCAGCTATTTCATAGCTGTAGGAGCCAGTGACTCGGGACGTTGCCCCGTGTCCCTAATAAGAAGAAGAAGAAGAAGAAACGCGCGGGATAGTAATAAGTGACTCGGGGCTACGCCCCGAGTCACTGGCTCCTGCAGCAGAGCTGCAGGAGCCAGTGCCTCGGAGCGTGCCCCGTGTCCCTAATAATAAGAAGAAGAAGAAACGCGCGGGATAGTAATAAGTGACTCGGGACGTTGCCCCGTGTCCCTAATAACTAGAAAATTCCCCCTGGGAAATTTTGAAAGGGACACGGGGTGTGTTGGAGCCGACAAAATTATCTACGTTTTAAAGTTTGAATGAAGTCTCTAGGACAAAGTATGGCCGAGCAGCGGACAATTGAAAAAGGCTGAAATTTGAGGAAATTTCCCCATTCATTTCTTATGGGAAATTTATCGCAGTTGTTTGCGTCTTACGTCGGCCTTCGATGGTCATAGCTCGAAAACCGTAAGAGATATCAAAATGTGCCGAGGGTCATTTGGAGCCGACAAAATTATCTACGTTTTAAAGTTTGAATGAAGTCTCTAGGAGAAACTATGGCGAAGCAGCGGACAATTGAAAAAGGCTGCAATTTGAGAAAACAGCAGATATCAGAGGTAGTCAGTCCCTGATTAATGAACTGGTCCCAGCTGTGTTTCTGTGGCTTTCTCCTTGTCTGTCTCTGTTGATCACCTCAGCTGTCTGTGTCTGCTTCTCTCCTCTGCTTCATGTCTCTGTTAACATGAATTAATGAACTGAATCAATAAACATGAATGGAGCTAATGCTAACGGAGCTAACAGAGCTAACACTAACGGAGCTAACAGCTAACGGCGCGAATAGAGCTAACGGCGCTAACGCTAACAGAGCTAACAGAGCTAACGGTGCTAACAGAGCTAACGGCGTTAACAAGGGGGCGGGGGGATGGGGTTTTCATTATGCATTTGTCTGTGTGTGTGTGTTGATGTATCTGTCGTTGTGTGTGACTGCGTATGTGTGTGTCTTCGTCTGTTTGTGTGTGTGTGTCTGCTTGAACTACACAAGCAGCCCAACCAGCTCCTACATGGAGATGTGTCTGGTATATGTGTGTCTGAATGTGTGTGTGTGTGTGTGTGTGTTTGTGTGCGTGTGTAACTTCTGCCCCACCTGCTGATAATTACCTCTCTACCTCTCCCACTGTTTACCTGTTCCTGTTCAGTTTTGACGTGCTTGTTTTTAATCACTTTTTAGCTGTTGGTTAGCCCTTTTTGTGTGTGTGTTTGTGTGACTACTGTCTCAACCTCTTTGGCAAAGAGCTTTCTGAAGCTGAGTTTAACTGTTTGTTGGACGGAGATTGTTTTCAAACAATGCCCTTGTTTTGACTGAGCTCGTTAAGATAATCATTCTCAGGCTTGTTGTCCTGCAGATGTGTGTGCGTGGGTTATTGACCGGTGTGTGTGTAAATGACAGTTAATGACAGTTACACCTGTTAACTGAAAAGCGGCTTTTTCGCTGTCGGTTTCTTCCGAACAACTTGCAATTGTGTCAAAACCGTAGCTGCTATCAAAAAAACGATTACACTGTGAGATGCGGACAAGTCTGGGCCAGATGTACGTGTGTTTTATGTCCAGATATTCTTTAGAAAAATGACAAAATGGTCGACTTAAAAAGACTCTGCGACTCAGAGAACAGGAGTTTGTATTGTATGCAGTGAGATTTGGGTTCGGCGAACCTCCTTAACTAAATCCTCTGGTGAGAGAACCGTACCTCCTATCAGAGTGTACTATAGATCATCGGACTCCCGAGACCTTCCTGAGTCCGACCATCTCCTCGTTTTATTCCTGAGACAACAACTTTTCGTTTTATGGCGATCTAAAGACAGGAGGCATTTCTGCTTTGCTCACAAAACAGCTCTGAATTTTAACATGGGACTTAATGGGAGAGCAGGGGGGAGCTGGCTGCACAAAACGTCTCACTATTTAAATTCAGTAAGTCTCTCGGCTTTTTCGAGGACATCACACGAAAGAGGACAAGTTTGTCTACAAACTGATCCCAAAATTATGCGTGTAGAGTGTAATTTGTGGCCGTAGCGACGAGAAAAAGAGAAAATTTTCAGATCGTTTTTAGACTCTGTGCCACTCTAGCACGCACTCTAGCACGAACATTCCGCGCAATACACACCCATTATAATCTCAAAATTTCCCTCCAAACGATCACTGTCATTGAACAGTGACTGATCAAAAACTATAGGACCAATCAAAATGTGGATGAACACACCAATAGACCAGACTTGGGTCTACATTTTAAAGTTGAAATGAAGTCTCTCGGTGAATGTATGCCTGAGCTACAGATGTTTGAAAAACTCCAATTTCAATCTTGTTTTTTTCGCCCGTCCCATTCATTTCTTATGGGAAATTTATCGCAGTTTTACGCGTCTTACGACGCGAAAAACTGCGATAAATTTGAGAAAAGTAATAGCACACCGATCCCGATCAAACCGCACGTTTTGATATATAATTTGCAAGGGTTTTCTCAAAGCTGCGGGGTGAGTTTAGGGACGAAAATTTGGAGGATGATGAAAAATAATAATAAGAAGAAACGCGCGGGATAGTAATAAGTGACTCGGGGCTACGCCCCGAGGCACTGGCTCCTGCAGCAGAGCTGCAGGAGCCAGTGCCTCGGAGCGTGCCCCGTGTCCCTAATAATAAGAAGAAGAAGAAGAAGAAACGCGCGGGATAGTAATAAGTGACTCGGGGCTACGCCCCGAGTCACTGGCTCCTGCAGCTATGAAATAGCTGTAGGAGCCAGTGACTCGGGACGTTGCCCCGTGTCCCTAATAAGAAGTCACTGGCTATGAAATAGCTGTAGGAGCCAGTGACTCGGGACGTTGCCCCGTGTCCCTAATAAGAAGTCACTGGCTCCTGCAGCAGAGCTGCAGGAGCCAGTGCCTCGGAGCGTGCCCCGTGTCCCTAATTACTGCTGGAGAGTCTTGCATGGAGGCAAAGAACAATCTGGCACTGAGTGTGGGAGAGCAGCTTAAATACTGGACTGATTGGGAATCAGTATGCGTGGACAAGTGGGCGTGGCTGGCAAGGAGTGTGAGAGTGGAAAAGTAGATCTGTGCAGCAGGTAGATGACTGCATCATCTGCACCAGTGACACAGACTCCCTGCATAAACTTCTCAAAAGTAAACATTATCACAAAAATAATCATAAACAACATAAATAAATATAGATACATACCAACGATGCCATCAAAGGGCATAAGATGCAGGCAGATTAAACAGGATGAAATTGTTAATGAATTGTTGGTGCTACACACCAAATGAAAACATATATTAACATCAGCTGATCTTGTACATCATACAGACAGTTTACTTACCTGAGACAGTTAGCTAGATTCATCTTTACGCACCCCATCGGTGAGCTAGCTAGCTAGCAAAATAGGTTTCGTAGTTAGCAAGCTAGCTTATCTAATGTCAAATCAGCTATATGAGTTGATGAGCACCACCTAAATGAGCATGCACACATAGGGGCCGATCCCGTGGGTGCTTCGGGGCCCGAGCGCCCACAGGGGATGCCGAGCTCTCACGTGTTGCAGCGTAGTTGGGGCCGATTGACCTCAAACTCTGCATAAGCCTGCCCAGTGCATGTGTGGCATTGGATGTCAGATTCACCGCCAAATCGATGGTGCCAATAATGCTGGACACACAATTAACCTTGACCAGAGACGTGACAAAGCCCAACAACATGGATCAATTTATTACACAAAAACCCAAAGAAGAAAGTGATGTTTGTAATACGACTTTCACCACCGTGACTTCCAGCTTCTTCATTGGAAGCTCACAATTAAGAAAGGGATAATGTATAGTGAGTGAGCGTCAGGCTTCTATGTCATCCTGTCGGTTTTATTTCTCCGTAGGAACCTGCTCACTATACATTAGCCTGCGTAGAAGTCTGCTCACTACTAAAACATTCAATAATGTGACACAAAATAGTGATTAAAACATATTTTATTGATTTAAAATGAGCCTACTCTCGTCTGTTGCCGCTCTCACTGTCACACTCAAATCAGCTGGCAATTTGTAATTGAGCCTGGTACATTAATGGATTGCCCCTTTAGTCTATGACTGTTGCTGTGGCTTCCCTAGCAACGGAGTACCTGAGCAGCCAGTCATCTATCAAGAAATAAACACTGGGCTAAACAGAAAAGTAAAATATTGAATAGGTAACTCTAAAAGAGGGGAAAGCAACTGAAAGGAGCAGTGTGAAATATATGAAATATAACCTATACAATCATGTCAGAAAACAAAATATGTTTAACAATGTAGCCAGAGATTACATCTACCAGCCAGCAATTACAGGGCAAAGATGATGTTATTTAAATATTACAATTAAGTGTACCTGTCGTCCAGACACGACGTGGCTAATGCTGTGACAGTGTCTTCTTTGCTGTTCCTAGCTGATGATGTTCCCTTCAAACAACAATTTTCACTACATTGTAGAAAATATAAATCCAAATACACATCCTCTGACACTTGCCAGTCTGCTTCTTAGGATTGGATGAGAATTTAAATGTAATATGTACACACCCAAATCTGGCAACCATTATTGGGCCAGAATTGGCTGACCTTTGAGAAGGTGCTGCTAGAACACAGCTGAGCATGCCAGCACTTAGGCAGTGGAATTGAGCCAATCTGGGAGTGTCTGTCATTAACTATCTGGCAGTAGCATAGATGACATGGTCAAAATAATTAATTTTGTCTAGTCTTGTTTCTGACACTCTACGGGCTCCAAGTTGCCATTTTGTCCTTTGTACAAATGTTTTTCACTTAGCATGTATGGCATTAGCATTAAAAGCAGTCACTGTTTGATCAAATTATTCTATGCCTTCTTTATGCCTCCCTCTGGAGGTAGAAGGTGGCTGACCTTGGAATCACCCATTGAAAGCTGGAGAATGTAGCTGGGGAGAGTGACATCTGGGCTACCTGACACTGATGTCTGCATTCTGTCATTCAGTTGGTATAAGCTAACTAAGGTCTAAATAGTGAATTATGACAATGCTGCAACCATTGTACCTCATAATCATCTCTGGAGAAAATATATTTTTAAGTCTGAGCTCTACTAGAGTCTTTTTGAATCAGGCCTATTCTGGATTGGATCTGACTCTCTTCGCTTCCCTTTAGATTGGGCCTCTTTTATTTTTTAATTAAATCACCATGTCTAGTTTGGGTAGGCTTTCTAGTGTGTCTTTTTGGAACTCATGCAGACCTTTAGTACGACCTCCTGTTTTAAGTCCACCAGCTGTCCACTCCATGACTGGAATGTCTCACTTGTGGCTCATGCATGGCTCCACTTGTACAAAGTAACTGTTACTGTTATAATTTAGGGAGCTTTAACAAACTCTAATGCCAGTTTCTGACAGGACACAATAGTATGTAAGTAACACATTTGATAAATGTTGAGCAAGCAAACCAACAAAGAGTTCCAAAGATGAACAGAGTTCAATGGTGCACAGTCCAAAAGCTAAAGATATGTGTCTTCGGGGGTTGCAGACAGAACAGGTCCAGACAAGGTCCAAAAGTGGAGGAGGATGATCCAGACTCCACGAGGAGCACAGACAGACAGGATCCAGGGAGAGGGACTGCAGATCTCCACAGTTACCATATCAATCATTAAATGAAATGCAATAACTATTCAAAGTGCTTTCACCATATAACCCTGACTCCAAGACTGTTGGGACACACTTAGACGGAACGTAATTATTTACTGTAATTATATTTAATCATTTGTAAAACAGAATGCACTCTCTTTCCCATGAAGTGTGTATCCCACTGATAAGCCGAAGGGCTGTCAGGGCTTTCAGGACTCACAGGCAGAACACAGGACACGAACTGAGGGCGAGCTCAAAGGCTGGTTTATTAACAAAAATGCTTTTTCAAAAATCAAACAACAAAAGGTGCTCATGCAAAAGGCAATAAGGCAGAAGGGCAAAAAACTGAGGACGCTGAGGATCAAAGAAAAATGAACAATAACACAAGACTCTGGGTTAACTTTAGCTGTGGTAGCAATGACTACAAGGCACATAACGCACAAGACGATCTGGCACAGGACAAAGGGAGACGCGGACTATATATACACGAGGTAACAATGAACAAGTGGAGACAATCAGGGCGGGCCAGACAATCAGACAGGCGGGAAGGACACCAGGAAGTCAAGGGTCTGAAATAAGAGGAGAGTTAGGGTTTCAAAATAAAATAGGAAGTGCATAACATGACATGACACATCAACAGACCCGACGAGACATGACACCCACAATGGTTTTACGAAGTGTTCCAGAACCCATGTAGTAATGTCCTTGATATAAATATGTGTTTCACAAAGTGGTGAACCTCGCTCCATTCATGCTTGTGAACAACTGAGCCTTTTGAGGATGCCCCTTTAATACCCAATCATCATGCTATCACCTGTAGCATGATGTATCACCTTTAGAATACGCTCATATTTACAAAAATAAAAAAAAAATGAGAAGGTAAAATGTTGAATATATTGTATTTATACATTTTCTAATTAAGTATATGTCAAAAAGGTCAAAAAGGAAAAGCAAATTATCACATTCTGTTTTATTTTTGTTTTAGATGGTTGTCAAACTTTTTTTGGATTTGGGATTGTTCGAGAAATCCCCAAACAAAACAATCTGAAAACAATATTGGAAATGTGTCTACTGAGGAACAAACTGCTTGAAGATGCTTCACTTCTGAAACACTTCCAGTGGACATTTGAACTACAACAGAGACTGTACAGAGCAATAGTGCAACCAGAAGGCAACAGACTGCATTGTGGACATTTAGGGTTATACTACACAAAAAAGTCTGACTGTGGATGCCAGGAAGATGTTGGGCATATAAACTCACATTTCGCTAATGTGAGAGTCATTTCTTTAATTTGCTAGACACTAGTAGATTTTTAAATACAAAAAAGTCATTGAATATCATTTAGCTGTAACATTGACTGCAACAAAGTGGCCAAATGGACCAAGGTTTTGGACTGAATATTTCCTGTTCATTCTGGTGCTTCTTCATTGAAAGAGGAGGAAAACCTCTCTGGGTGGACTGTTGCTAAAGCACAAACGCGACTGAACAAGATTGGTGGAGAAGTTTTTTTCCTAATATTAGTGTTTCTTCTCCCCTCACCCGTCATGGGTGGCTGATGACACACACACACACACACACTTTTATTTTTTAGAATTTAGTATTCCACACATATCTCACAAAAACTTTGTGAAGCAGGAAATGATATTTCTCTCCAGCAGTGTGCTTTAAGTGGGGTTGATTCTGTGCATGTCCTTCAAGGTTTAGGCTAATCACTGGGCTGCTTCCTGCTCTCTGCCTCCTTCTTCTCTGCCAGATGGGAAAAAATGATTCAGTGAGCACACGGGCCTCTATATTGCAATCAGAAGTTGAGGAAAAAAGACTGTGCTTTGTAGTGAAAATAACCATACCATCCACAGTCAATGCTGGTTTCCTTTAACCAACACCATGGTTTCACAGTTTATCCCACACCACCCAACTGATACATTCTATGTTAAAAACTGCACCCCTTCTTTTCAGGCCCATAGCTTAGAATCCAGAGTGCACAATTTTTGCAAAGTGGACACAAAATTGTAGCTCACGTGACCCCAATGTTCTAAAAATATTTTTTACCATGTATAATCTTTACAAATAAAGTAGCCACTAACAAACCAGCATACATTCACAGATGCTGGCCATGAACTTTGCGCTGGTATCAATCTGGATGGTCCTTTCCCTCTTTAGCCCGCGTAACGTGAAAAAAATGTTGCTGCGTATGTTGCCGCACTTATACTTGGCAGATTTGTCACTTTTCCCTCTGTTTGATCCACCAAATACCTGTGTGTTTTACAAAAAGGGCCGATGTTGCTCTTTGTTGCCTCGTCGTGTTTGTTAATGTGTTTTGTTCACTGGCATCACGTCTTGTTATGCACTTCCTGTTTTATTGTGAAACCCTTACTCTCCTCTCGTTTCAGACCCTTGACTTCCGGGTGTCCTTCCCGCCTGTCTGATTGTCTGTCCCGCCCTGATTGTTTCCACCTGTTCATGGTTACCGTGTGTATATATAGTCCGCATCTCCCTTTGTCCTGTGCCAGATTGTCTTATGCATCTCATGAACCCTGTCTTGCGTCCTTGCTAAAACCTTGCCTTGCCTTGCCTACAAGTATTTTGTGATCTACTCTTGCCTCTTTGAGAACCTTGCGCCTTTTGTTAATTCCTTGGAGACCAAGCGCTTTTTCTTTTTGCCTGTACTAAGAGACTTTGTGTTAATAAATTCAGCCATCGTGTATTGACCTTCCTTGGTGTTTTGTGTTCCTGCATTTGAGTCCTGAATTCCCTCGAGCCCTACGGCCATGTTATTCATTAAGTACGTCACAAATGTTTCCTATTTGGTGAGATACTTGCACAAACTTTTGGCAGGTACTCTATCCCTCTAGCATTAATCCCTCTTCTTCTCCTCCTTTTTCTTCAATTTTACTGGCAGGTGCTGTTAGAGTGAAAGACTCATTGTCAATAGATGTTATATATAATGTTTGACATGTTGCCACCAGTTTTTTAGGAAAGATTAAAATTACGGGAAATTTGCAAGTTTTTATAAAACATCTACTAACATGCTCACTAACCATTAGCACAGGTCTGAGTAGTAAATGTGTAATAACACACAGTTTGTTCATCATTTACGTACACCTTCTAAATGATCCAATAAAACACTGACAAATCCTAAATTACTGGTTTGCAACTGATGTAATACTTCATTTAGAAATGCAGAATGCACCAGTTCTAAAGTATGAAAATGAAATAATTTTATCATGTTATAGATGAGCCTATTAATGAAGAGTACATCATTTATAACTGTTATTATAAACTACATACTACTGAGGAGTCATGCCTTATAAGTAATGAATTCAGTATTTATTGATGCTTAAGTAATGCTTCTGAGTGTGTACTCATTATAAAGTGTTACCAAATATTTAAACAAGAGGACAGTGGGAAAGAAGTGTAAAATATGGGAGAATTGCGAGAAAAGGAATTTAGATTTATCAGAAGTAAGTCTGTTTCTGGCACCACATCACTTGATTCCAGGCTGGCAATTTTTATCAATTAGAGCAAAGTAAATACTGAAGTTCTCCACAATGTAGTTAAATAATCTTAACTTCGGACTGGTTTTTTGAAGTTTCCTTAGCAATTGCTATTGCTACAGTTGCAAACACAAATATTTCAGAGCCACTTACAGCTTGACTCATCCATAAAAAAACTGTAAAAAATAAAGCAAGTGCAGTCATCTGCAAGCCTATTAAGTGAGACTGTGTTCACATTATTCATCCAAGCACATGCCACATACCAACGAGACATGTTTTCTATATATATATATATATATATATATATATATATATATATATATATATATGATTTTGTTGTGAATTTATGTGTACATCTGTCAGTCCTCTATTATTACTGAAGGAAAGTACAAGACAGCATTGTTATTTTTATTTTAATCTTCTGACAGTTGCTGTGTTAAAAACATCATTCACTGGCAGCAGTTCTCTTCATGTATTAAAGAGTGTGTGCAGTGTGAGAAAGCTTCATAGAAATGTCAATGCAAATGTAACACCTACAGTGACATACAGTTTGTGCTTCCCAAATTCTTCTGTAAGTCTTTACAGATGAAGAGGCGGCTTAAGTTATTTCCAGCTAAACTGAAAGTGTTTGTATTATGTTTGTGTGTCCCAACCCACCTTTTGTTCACACAGTTGAAGTGTCGTTAGAGTGTGGTGTGACTGCTGCTGACAAACACACACACTATTGTTGTGAACAGGGCCAAGGTCATCCATCTGTCCTAATATGTGTCCAACTAATAAGCAATTCATAGCTCCTCAGTGGGATAGATGGAAACTGTGGGATGTGTGTCCATATGTGTGTGTGTGTGGGTGTGTGGGCTGTCAGGAAGTTGGTGGAAAAGCAGATCTGACAGGGAAAGAGGCCATGATGGCCTTCCAGGCCAGAACTCCTCTGCTTAATGTCAGCCTGCAAATGGATCCAGTGACAGGTCCTGTCCCTCGCCGCCTCCACCTGTCCCAGCTGGAAAACAAAGACTAACACACCATTCACACATTGTTTTGAGCTGCTCTCACCAATGAAGCTCAAGAACAGCGAAGAAGAGAAACTTAGGAGGAAACATCTCTGTTAAACTTAAATCCCCTCTCCCGTACAGACAATGCTGTTAAAGCGAGCCACTGTGTGTGGATACTGGTGTGCCATCAGGCCAATCTGGTTAATACTGGAACAACAATTCTGACAGTTCAAACATCCAGTAATGTTGGTTCTCTGACACCCAAGAAAATAGATTTGCTGCCACTTTTGAGAGAGAACTTTAAAAATAAATGGCATTGTTGTCACACTTGTGTTGAGGTAAATCACTGCTGCACTGAGATGAAAGTTTGCAGTCTGGTAGAGATGCAGTCATTGTCTCGGAAAGAAAATAATAAATAAGCTGTATTCACACTTGACACAATGGGTTAACAGAAGTCTGCCAGCCAGCATCAGAAACTTGTAGAAGAAAACACAAGCAGCCCAAGGTGACCAAGGTCTGTAAGTACATTTTAAGCTTTAAGACAAATAAAAGAATGACAATAGTTTCTTTAAATAACTCACTGTAGATGAATGATAATTAAATTAATTTGCTAACTGTAATTAAATGTAACCAACAGCTGCCTGGCAGGTAGAATGACGGGGAGTGAAATGACTCTATCTTTATAAAGCCATCATCTCAGCTGAATGACAGCTTCATTTCATACCACTGAGCAGTCTTAAAAGTAAATCTTAGTGCATTTCTGGTGAAGGCAGATGATTCATGAGTTCCATGAGAGTTGTTAGTTTTCCTCCTCTCTTTCCAGTAGTTATAGGTCAGTCTGCTGTTTGATCTTCAGGGCTATTTCCAGGCATGATGACCTAACCGCACACAATGAAGGTCCTAGTCAAATGCCATTCAAATCAGCGGTGATGGAGCCAGATCAGTGGCCTTTGTGAGGCTGCAATTTGGGTGGAAAATTTGCAGGCTGACCAACAGCCAGCACTCATGACCTGTCTGTGGTTTCAAGTATTGAATTTATGTTATGGGGGCCTTTACAGAGAAGAGAATACAATACTGCTGAAAGTAGTAACTCCCAGCCATGACATCCCTCTCTAAAGAGCTATAACATAGTACTTATGCAGACACAGGCCTTATTGTTTTTATTTAACATCATCGTGCATCATAGCGCAGGAGGAAGGAAAAGGGAATAAGGAATCATCTCAACTCAGTCGTCAGTCAGTACAACTGGAGAACAGTAACTGACATACGAAAGGGATAGGTATTTTTCTTGTAGTGTTCCCTTCTCTCTTGATCTTATCCCTCAGTGAAAGCTCCTTGAAGCTACTAATCACTGATGCATGAGTAGCAGCAGGAATAGCATTCAACTATCCAGGTTTCAAATTTTTTATTTGTCATATGCACAATACTTAGAAAGTTTTTTTTTCATTTATTATATAGAAAATCAGCCTTTGCATTTGAAATATTGAAAATATTTCAGTTTTTGTGTTGTTTTTTTTGAGATGCTCTTGGTATCAATCCAGAAACTGACTTTAAAGACAAAGAGGAAGCGTGGAGGGATCAATGAACATGTAAGCACTCTAATGCGCAAACTGGTAGATTTCGAGTGGCAGGCAATGTAGACGGTTGTAGAAGGTAGAATGTTTTGTTTTGTTTTGTTTTGGTTTTTCAAAAACTTGTGAGTGTCCTTATCTAAAAAAAATAGCTTGTACTGACAATTAAAGATAATGGACCTACTGACTGTGACTGTAGGGGTTATGGCAATGGGCCAGTTTGACAAAGTGTTGAACTGTTCCTTTAAAACATGCCTGAATTGTAGTGGTTATACTGTTGCACATTTTACTGTTGCACATTTTTACTGTTGCACATTTTATACATTTTGTAAAGGTGCTTGTATGCTTGTTCTGAATATGTTGGCAGCATGTTTGCCCAGGAAAATTTCCTGTTAAATGTAATATGCACTTTGCACTTATCGCAAGCTTGATTAAAAAGTAAAAAAAAATCATCATTTTGTTTTGTTTTCTTTCTTGAGCATAAAGTGAGAGGGTGCAGTAAAATTACAATTAACAAATTGATTTTACAATATATTACACTGTTAATTATATTTTAAATTTACAGTAAATTATTGGTTAATAATTGCATTACTTTTACAGTAATTCAATGTAAATATTTTCACAGCAATTTACTGTACTTATTTCACATTAGTTTACAGTAAGTCCACAGCTAATTACTGCTATATCACGGTGATTCCTTGGGTATGGCAACCATGAACTTACGGTAAAGTGTTGTTGTTTTATTGTAAATTACTGTGGAATAATTACAGTAAAGTACTGTGAATTAATTACGGTAAATTGTTGTGAAAATATTTACAGCGAATTGCTGTGAAAGTAATGCAATTATTAACCAATAATTTCCTGTAATTTAACTGTGAAATTTATTACAGTGTACACCTCTCTCTTGCAAGGCATGAGTGTCAGACATATACTGCAGCAGCAACAAACAATTACTTCAGGCGCTGCAGATGGGATGGTGGTTCTGTAGGTTGGGTGGATGGGGCACCACCATTCTCCTCCTGAATCCTCCTCATGATGGCTGCAGAGGCTGGGGTTCTTGGAACATGTCGTCTTCTCTGGATTTGAGGTCTCACCAGTGCCTTTCCCAGTTCCTCGAGAAAGAGGTGTCTCCTCTGGAGTTTCTTTCTTTTCCACTCTGGGTTCAGTGCCATCCAGATGACAAAGGCGTTGTACGCTGAGATGTCCAGTATGTAAAAGAATATCACCAGTGGCCAGTGTAGGGTCCTCCTTTTGCGGCTGTAGGCAGTCACCAGCTTTTCCATGTTCTCCACCCCTCCTTTTGTGGCATTATAATCCAAAGATGATCTCTGGTTTTTGATGCTTCTGGCCACAGATTCTCCCATTCCTGTGCAGTGTATTCATGAGTACCACATTCTTGCCTTTCTTTGGCACATAGGATACCAGGGGTGTGTCAGCCGTGTAAAAAAACTTGGAAGACTTGACAGGTCCGTTCTTTGTAGTCAGCAGTTGGGGTGGGAGCTCAGACTTGTTCTTCTGTGTCGTTACCTCCATGGTCAGCTTCCTCTTTAGGAGCTCCTGTCCCAGCTCGTGCGAGGTAAAAAAAAATGTGATGTTGTGTCCACTGAGTCCCTGAGTAATGTCCAGGACAACTCTCATTCCTTGATTTTTCTCAGGGGCTCCTCCATCAGGTTTCCTGTGTAGACATGCAAATTCCAAGCATATGAGGGAGTGGCATCACAGGCAGCCTAGACCTTTATACCATATTTTGCAGATTTAGATCGTTTATACTGCCTAAAGGGGCAGCGGCCACTAAATGGCATCAGCTGCTCATCAATGGTGACATTAGGCCCTGGTTTATAAAATGGGGGGAGGCAGTGCACCCACTTGTGCGGCAGACAATCCTGGAAATTATGTGGAAGTTTTCCAGAGACATAGTTGCATGGAAAAGTTTTCTGCCATTTTCTGCATCCGGCAGGGATTCTGTGGATTGGGATTCCCTTTTTTACTTCCTGGTGTTGTTTACATTAGTTGTTTTAGTCAGATGACACAGGCAGGCGACAGTTAAGATATTGCATGTTATAGCTGTTACATTACATGTGGCAGGCTTGCAGCTCCAGCTCCTTTCCGTCCACTGTTTGTGTGTTTGTAAGTTATATTCACAGTTACTTATGAGACTAATCAAGTGTCATGTTACTTATCTGATTGTGTTACATTTAAATATTTGGCTTATTTACATGCAAATGCTGCCAATGTTAAGACAGCTATGAGTAGCTGTGGTGTGATGGCTTTTCTGCTGCATGTAAGCAAATGCCATTTCTATCACTGTTTTTAATCTGGTGAATTTTATGTATATTCCTTACCAGACATTTACAATTTATCTACAGCTATTTACGTGACACTTGAATGTAGTATTTGTATATTGTAACTATGTTGTCACTGTCTTTTGTCATTTTATGTCTATGCAGATAATATGCTATTAAAAAAGCATTCAGTAATTAGCCCTATCTTTCTGTATCACTCCAGTTTTAGAAAAAGAAAAAATACAGTAGTAAAGAGCATTCAACTTTACTGCAGTCTCTGACTTTCTCTGTCGATTTGGGCAAAGACACACATATTGGGGACAGAATGCTGTAGTACCTCTGCTAATACTCTAAACTGAGAATTATTTGATGACTAGTGAGTATTATCAAAAGCCAAAGAACACAATTAGGATGAGGAACAGAGGAATATTTCCCTCTGGGAACAATTGATGCTGGAAATAATTTTCTATTTTGCCCTGTTGAGAAGGCACTGCAATCTTCAGTGAACAGATAATTTCATCCTCCTTTTTAGAGCGTGTCTGGAGAAAAGGCAGAATACATTAGCTCCCATATTGATTAGAAACTTCTGTATGTTTTAAAGCTTCCAGATGAATGCTGTTGACTCTTTAATTGAAATGTTTGCCGTGTGTTGAGCTCGGTCCTCTGGCAGCTGTTGAATAGGGTCTGCTTTGCATTTCCTTTCTGCTTATTGACATCTTGTCACCCTACAGCACCCAAGTGAATGCTAAGAGGATTAAGAAGTTGCCTCACTGGAAGGAGACATAGGAGAGGAGAGGCACACATTCTGCTCTCATCCTGTATTACCTTGCCGTCCTTATGGGCTGCACATCAGCTTACAGCTGTGATTAGATACACCTACAGTACAGGGCTGAATGAAGAGATACTAAGAAAGCTATTTGATCCTCATACAATTCATGGAGGGAAACTTTCCCTCATATTTACAGTCTGGTGGTGGAGGGATGGTGCATCTAATTGACAGCTGTATAGCTTACATAGTGGCTGACTGTGATGGCTTTATCTTAAACAATCTTGAAGTGGGTATAATTGATATTGTTAGAATCAAAATGTATCAAATGACCATGTGAAACAGTGTGACAGTACAGGAATGACTTGCAGTGATGGACCTACAGAGAGTTACCACCTGAATCGACAGGTCTACACAGCCTTATGGAGCTTCATAGTTTTGCCTCATTCTCACCACTCTGATCATATTAATTGTAGACACAGCTGTTGAAAAAGTAAAAAAAAAAAAAACAAAAACAAAAAAAAACACTGTTCTGCTGTAACGGCTCAGTATCAAAGAACTGACGGATAAAGTATGACACTCCCGAGTGATCACAGTGGAACACTTAGCAGCTAAAGGGACAGATATTTCCCTCAGGTATTTGTACAGTTCTAAGAGAGTGAATGTTGAAATAACATTTATGAGGTGGACACAAACAAGATCCACATTAATGTTAGTGTTGCTCCATAACTGCTGGATGTGTAAATTAGTAGAACTTAAGCTAAACTTAATGAAACTTCATCGGTATATGTCAAAGTTCACAACGTTCATGCTCACTACATGTTACTGCTCCCTCAGATCAGTTATTGCAGGTTAAATTTGCAAGATAGTATTTTTACTACACAGGTAGTGGCTGAAGAATAGAGATCCTGAGGTCAAAGTAATAATACCACAACATAAAAATACCTATTATTTATTCATTTATTTACTCATTATATTTTTTTATATCAATGTAGCCCTAACATTTTACTGTTCTAAATGCTAGTGTGACCAGCCCATTAAACTGAACATGGGCTAATCTCACACAAATTCCAGTGCTCCAAATTCTTTAATGCACCAATGATGTATCCATTGAAAATAGTCCTCACCAAAGATTATCAGTATCTTTGAACTGAGTGTTACTTCACTCCACCCTGCCATCTTCATTCACATCAGAATTCTGAAATTAAAACCCTTGTACATCACATTTATTTTGGCTACATAGAGGAGCTAGTACGTTAATAAGCCTAATATACTGCATATTATCACATGTACTGTGTGTGGCCTATAGTTGCCTCAAATTGTAGTATAATTCTCTTTGTCTCTTCTGCCGCTCTGCTGCTCACCTTGCTGTGCATCTGAGGAGGCCTGAGAGCAAAGTCATCAAAAATATGTGCAATGAAAAAGAAAGAATTATAACGGCGGTGATGTTTCCCAGAAATAAAGTATGTTCAGTGGAGGTGGTAATAACTCTTGACCCTATTAAATTAATTAAGCAGCAGCTTATCACAATGGAGGAAAGGAAGGAGAGAAAAAAAAACGAGAGTGGTGGAGTCTGGTTGTAGTCCCTCTGAAAGCCTCTTGCTGATGAGGCTGGAGGGTAGGCACACCAAACAAACGCAACTTATTAAATTAGTGTCGGTCTCTATGGGATGCACAATGATTGTCCTCAATTTCATTAAATTCAGCTGCTTTTGCCTGCGCTTCACAGGCTTCCTGGGCCAGTCATAGGCATGTGTCCACAGCCACTGATATGTTCTGTGTATTACAACTTGGGTATTATTGTGATAGTTTTCTTCATGTGTACACATTGTACTCACCAAGTTACTTGCTAATTTTAAGTATTGTAAGTATATATATTTGGAGGTCATTATATTGGCATCTGTGACTCAGAAGATCGAGGGCGTTGTCCAGTAATTGCAGAATTGGGGCTCAATCACTGGTTCTTCCTGTGCACTTGTCCTTGAGCGAGACACTGAAGGTTGCATGGCAGCTCAGGGGAGTGTGCTGGCTACTTAAATACTGACATTTGATTATGAACGATACACCTCATGTAGCAACTTGACATCACAGTGGAAAGGCAATGTAGAGTGCGGCACGTTAATTCTTATATCCTTGAAATGGGTGTGTTGCTGGGATTCACATGACTTCTGGGTCTCATCCAATGGGAAAACAAACCAAGTCTTACACTCAGGTGAGATCTGCAAGGCCTGATGGGATTTTGGTGCTATTTCTTTGTTCTTTGTCCTGAGTTCTGTATCACTTTACCAAGGTTTAGTTTTTACATATGGGCCTTCCTTTGCTCATCCACATGGTGAGGTCAATGTAAACTAATTTAGATAAATAACAAAGCACTGGCTTGTTTACGACCTGTCTGATCATCTGACTGTTTATGTTTCTTCTGCATCCAAGATGGCATAAATGAGTGTTGCTTATTTCTTACACAGACAATGTCGGACAAAAACTGAGATTTCTGGTTCTTTAATTAAAAATCAAAGGCACAAACCTGCACCTGTACCAAGCCTGATGCAAGAAACATCCACTCACAGCATAAAATTGTGTGCATTGCTCATGGTGAACAGGAAATAACGATATTCTGCCCTCAGTATACTGTGATACACTTTGGCAGACAGAAAAACTCCTTCCTGACATCACGACCCTGAAGACATTTGTCCGTTGTCCACAGGTTTACTGACGCAAGAAAGAGTAAAACTAAAAAACACAAAGCATACAATAAATACAATACAATACAATAAAATTGCTTCTTTTTATGTTTGCACACAAACAATGTAAATATACTGATTCCTAAATGAACTAAAGTGCTTGTTTTTAACTGTTACCTTTCATGTATTTGTTGCTTATTTATTAGTAAACAGCTGTATTTTAAAATAGCATATTTATTATTTAGCACATTATCAACTATTTATTCGCATTTATATGAATTTTAACAAAAGTCGTAGCGGAGTGGTCATTAACTATAATGACGACACAGACTCCCTGCATAAACTTCTCAAAAGTAAAGATTATCACAAAAATAATCATAAACAGCATAAATATAGATACATACCAACGATGCGGGCATCTCTGGAGCTCGCTTCCCCTCACTTCATGGTTATGATCAAGTCACCTGACCTTACATGTATTTCCTGTCAAAATAAAAACCTGTATTTTCAAAATAAACTTACAAGAAAAGATTACCCTTGATAAAACATTTGCTTGTTTATCAGCTAGAGGAATTGAACTATGGTGTCGTTCTATTCTCAACTGCAATGAAAAAGTGTACTTCATTTACCTGGTTCCAGGCCGAATATGTCTCAGTTTTCTTCAGTGTCATCAAATACACTCAAAAAAGGAAAATTGGCTTGCTGTTCCATTTACTCAAGAGGAACTGGGGATCTGCAGTTTCCCCTCCTTTTTTCCCTGTCTTGTGTTTCCCTCTCCATCTCTTGTCTGTCTCTCCCCTGTCTGTCAAGTGTGAATGTTTCCAGTTTCATAACCAGAAAAATCTCAGCAGTCATGGTGAGAAGACATCATGAGAAGAGAAGATAGCTCATTGAGAAGACTGTTTGCACACACATGGAGAAGATCAGCAGAAATCAATTATTATTCATCTAAATGGAAACACAACAGAGTGTGTAAATGTGTTTTCAGTGATATTTGGTCAGGATAGTTGGTTGTTTTAGAGCAGGCATCTCAAACCGGTTCCATAAAGGGCCGCGTGGCTGCAGGTTTTCATTCCAACCCAGGAGGAGCACATCAGGCCAACCAATCAACATCAAGGGATCACTTAGTTATTAGCTGAAGACTGAGATCAGCTGATTAATTGATTCCAGCCTGGTGTGTTCCTCCTTGGTTGGAATGAAAACTTGCAGCCACGCGGCCCTTTATGGAACCGGTTTGAGATGCCTGTTTTAGAGTTATTCTTAATCAGACTTCAAAAGCTGACTGTCACCATGTGCATGGCTAATTAATAATTAGTGGGAAGGCAGAGCTCCAGAAAGGGGACACTGCTGAGTATGCTGCTGTTTAAAAAAAACTGTGTTTTAGCCTCAGTTTTGTCCATGGAGAAGAGTGCTTGCTCTGTGTTGAGCCTTCCCTTGTAAATGTCCCATATTATGCTAATGTTCTTTTATTTTGGGTGTCTACTACAAAATGTTTACATGCTTTAATGTTGAAAAAAACACTTTTTTTTCTTATACTGTCCATTTCTGTAGCACCTTGAGTCACTTTTTTAGCGCCTGTCTCTTTAAGGCCCCTCCCCTGAAAAGCCCAGTCTGCTCTGACCTCTTTATATCTCCAACTTCCTCTGGATGCTCTTAAAGCTGGAGTTTGTAAAACTGGAGAAACCAGAAAAAGAGGCGAAGACTAGTTAAGAGAGAGCAGTTCATTTAATAAATACTATGTAACATATTGAATCTCGCCATAGACATCACTTGCACAGTGATACCGGCTCTGTACCAAGAGACAAAAGCTAAAGTGACACAGAGCATCTAAATAACCACAGATAGGTGGACTAATATAGCTACTCAGAGCTATATTACAGTCACTGCTCATGTGATTTTCTAATCACACACTGGGCTCGGCTGTGGTTTTGAAACCTGCTGTTTTGGAGTGGGAGCTCGACATGAAGAAAGACAACAGTCGTCACAGTATTGCTGTCGTTACAGACATGAAATATGGATGTAGCGGTGAGATGCTGTCCCCACACACAGTGTTTTGCACACACTATAAACCTTTTTTTAAAATATTGCAATAGATATTGTATTGTGGACTTTATATTTTGGTATTATCATACAGTTTTGCTATCATAATAAATCCATAATAAAGACATAACTAAACAACTCTGTTCAACGACAAAATCAAATAAACATGGGAAAAACAGCTGTCACAAATGCACCAGTCTTTGAGCCTGAATTGGCTACCCTTCCTGGCAGCTATAACTCAGTGCTGTAGGTGAATCAGAGTCTGTTGCAGTGGGTGTGTACTCTACCTCGTGTGTCATTCACATGCAAGAAACACCTAGCCTTATCATAACGAATGTAAACAATGTTTCTTCTCAATACTTACAGCAGTCAAGAAAGCATTCTAGTATTGGAAAATTATGGCTGCTCTTTCTCACTCGCTCTAGCTTTAGCAGTATCAGCTTGGCCTTGTGAAAACTCTGGTAATGCACAATGAGTCCAGTAGGGCAGGTACGTGGGTAGACAGCTAGGTAGGCCATCCCATTCATTCAGGTCCAATTACATTTTTGGGTAGATTTATTACAAGCCAGGAAAAGCCACAGACACCAGATTCAAGTTTTTTTTCCCTTTTTTTAGGGCATTTGATTTATTGAAAGCTATTGGCATGTAAAGACAATTTCAAGAAAAACACAACAAAAAATGCTTCTGAAATATTTTGCCTAAAAAAACAAACAAACAAACCAAAGGAAGCACAGAAATACTCCAGAGCCTGTCAGTTAACAGCTTTGGTGTGATCACAGCCGTGCCGTTCCATGATTTATTACAAGCCAGGAAAAACTACAGACACCAGATTCAAGTTTTTTTTTTTTCCCTTTTTTTAGGGCATTTGATTTATTGAAAGCTATTGGCATGTAAAGACAATTTCAAGAAAAACACAACAAAAAATGCTTCTGAAATATTTTGCCTACCTCAGTTTTAAGTCTTCATTTTAACTGTTTTCCTTCAAAAAAGGGTCATTTGTAAATGTGGAGTTCTCAAGAACTTGTGTTAAATACCTATGCAGGCAGCATATTTCATTTTCCTTGCCCGCAGTGTCTTGCTGCACTTTATCTTTTTACATTTTTTTCCTTGCACTGTATTCTTTGTTCATGAGCCCTTTGTTGGTGTTTTACCCAACAGGACACATACACAGAGGCCCGCAGTTCCATGGAGCAGTAGGTGATGTGGTGAGGGATGCTGCGTGACCCAGATGAAATCGGTATCCTGACTGGAAAAAATTGAGGTGTTCCATTGAATGAGAAGCATTGTCCTTGCTTTCTTTGGACTCTTGATTTGTTTGGACTGATATGCTACTCATCATACCTCAAATGCACATATGAGGTCCTGCAGAAGATTTTCCTCAGTCTGGATGGGCAAAAGATGTCGCCACAGGGATAATTCCTGAAAAACAAGCTGCTGTGAGTGAGCATGAAAAAGCCTGATTAAAATAATTAAATAATTCACAATAATTCACAAATTATAGTAATTTATCCTGGAACAGAAATGTTTTTTTAGGACAATTGCTTAACATATCAGCAGCACAGAAAAAAAGGTGCAAATGGTGTCACAGAAATGCATGACTGATTGATGACTGCATGTGTGAACATTTTATATGCTAATATTCTCAACTGTATAATTTGATTTGATTGTATTTTCTATTATTTGTGAGATCTCCAATGTGCATATGTACAGTACGTCCAATTTATTAGGGACACCTATCTAAAACTAAAGCAGTCCAATGCAACAACACTGTAATACATTCTACCTTTATGAAAAGACTGCATTCTAATCTCTTTTTTCAATGTGCAAAGACAGTGACACAGGGATGTAAAGAAGGCTCAAAAGAGCAGATATGTATCTTTTAATGCCTAGTGTGAAAACAAATACATGTAAAATTGTTTATATGTTGTACTTTTTAGGTAAGTTACTTTACAAAGTTATTCTTCGAATGAACTTCAGTTCACTAGTCAGACTCAACCCCATCAAATAAGTTGAACAAACCTTAAAAAAATGATTAATCAATAATAATCATTGAGAGACAATTTGTAAATGCCAATTTTCAGTAGTGGATCTAAAGGCTTTTCCCACTATGCAACTTAAGTGTTAACTGCCAAGTTTGCCTTTTGTGTCTTTGTATAATAATATCTTGTAAATATGTCTGGGTGTGTAATGTAAATCAGTAAGAGAAGTGAGATGGTATTTGTGGTATCCTGTTCATCATCACAAAGTGAGGTATCAAAAAAAATCATTTTGGTATCAGACAGCTGTATCTAGTGCACCCACTAGCAGCGAGAAGTGTGGCTGATATTGTGTCCTGAAATTTTGATGGGAAGTCTTATTATCTGCAGGGAGTTTGGATTTAGTGAATTGCTTCAGCATGCTCATGCCCTCTTTACTATATTGGGTCTCTTTCTGTGTCTGACATGATGAGGAGTAATGGCTTTTTAAATGGAAGCATCCAGCAGGGTTTGCTCAGGGAAGATGGCTGCTGGGGTCAGACCTGTTTCTAACTGTCGCCTCCCCTGTGGATACCTGACAAGCAAACCGCTCCCTTCCTACTCTGGTAGAAGTCAGCTGAGCTCAGTGCCCTTTTTGGCCAAAATCCTGTTTCACATTCTTATGACACATATGTACCAGGGGTGCCAAATGAATGATACAGAGGGCCAAGAGGTTGGTAGGGGCCCGATCATTTTACATTTTTGCTTGAGAAATTAGTAAAAGAGCTGATGTTCAAGTTTGCAAATTAATCGAACATTGATCAATTCATCAACTGTTTCAACACTAAGTGGTGCAACCTGCAGCACAGCATGAGGATTTCCTTCCTCATATTGTCATGATTAGCATGTCAGTTCCATGTTGCTTTCTAACCACAAATGAATGGCACCAGAATTAAATTAGAAGCACCCTGAGAATCGTTTGCGCTTTTTAGGTGATCTGTGTGGTTGTTTGATCCACAAACGAATGACACCAGACTCCAGTCTTCACAGTGGACTATAAACAAACCAAAGGAAGCACAGAAATACTCCAGAGCCTGTCAGTTAACAGCTTTGGTGTGATCACAGCCGTGCCGTTCCATGAGACTCTACGTTATATTTCAGAGACTGTTGCCTGCAGATCATTGTTTCATTTCAAGTAACATCCACAAAACGGATGAGACTGTCCCAATAAGGGGTTCATCAGACATGTGACTCTCAGAAAATAAAAATATTTGACCATAGCAGTTGAGAAGTTGTTCCTAAAATTGGGTAAAGCTGGTTGTGACAGTGCCATCATCTGGCTAGCGCTGTAATATTTGTTGCCTTGACAACATAGGATCTTTGAATATGACAATGTTATAAAAAAGAAACTGCCAGTGACTTTTATATGAGCATCAGCTCCCTCTGTTTGTCGTGCAAAGCAAACACTCTAATCAGAGAACTCCTTTTTTCCTGTCATCATATCATCTCGTCTGCAGTGCTGTAGGTGGAACACGACATGATCAAAGCTCTCCCTTTAGAACGGCTAAATGTCAAGCCAGAGAGTGGAACAGAGGAATACTGGAAGAGAGAGAAGACTGAGATGATGAAAATGGGAATGAATGATGGAATTAGACAGAAAAATGAGAGGAATGATGAAGAATGTCTAGTGCGGGCTGTGGCAACCTATAAATAATAAAGAAGTTGGCAAGGAAAGGGAAAAAGACTAGACAATTAAAGCTACTGACGTGCAGCTCAGCAACAGGACAACTGCTGTTTCTATCCAAACAAGCAAATGAAAGAACATCTCAGGGAGAGTTGGCGGGAGCTGATAGCGAAGACTTGCCGTAAACAATGGCTGAAACTCTTTGTGAATTTGATCTGTGACATACACAGAGGGGGGCCGAGACATATTCTGTTAATTAACATGACTAATTAGCTGCAATGCAACAATAATTAATTTAAAAAAGTTCTATTGAAATTAATTATTGATTACATTAATTAAGTAAGGGGGGTGTGGGGGTAATTAAGATAAATGTTAAATGTGTTGGTAATTAGGTTAGGATTGGAGTGAGATGATGATGGTGGTGATGGTGATGGTGTAAAGACAGGGGGCCAGGGGAGAGGAGCAGCACCAGTTCAGCACCAGGCAGCAAAGAGATACGGAGGAAGACCGATAGAGGAAGAAAAGGGGGGCGCACATTTCTGCAAGCATTATTCTGAGGCCAGCTGATCAGCCGTGGATTGTCCGCAGAGTTTCTGTAGTGTTCCCATTAATGCGAGCCTGTTGATTGGTCTAAGCCCTCCTCCAGCCCTGCACACCTCCTCTTTGATCAGAGCACTGAATCACTGATTAACACGAGACTGCTGCTGGATCGACACAGACAAGCTGCCTCAGTGGAAACAGGACTTACCTCCTGCCTTCTCTCTGCAGCAAAGACACAAACACATTTGGAGAGCCTGAGCATTTATGCACTCACACACTCACATTTGGGGGAAACATCGTTATTGCTTGTTTTTTCTCACAAGCGAGGCTAGAACAGCAGCCAGGGAATGTGGACTGTGAACTGTCCACAGACCCCAGACCTCAGAATATAATATAATACGATACAATACAGCTTTATTGTAGGTTTTTTTCCTTTGTCCACTTGACACACACACAACACTGAAAGTGTTTTTTGTGGAAATATTGCCGTGTTAAGTAATTTAAGTTTGTAGTCATGCCATATATTATTGATTAATATTCTTGTGTTGATGCAAACCATTTCAAGATACAATCATAACAGCAGGTACAGTCCACAACTTTTCAAGTTTTTTTTTGCTCCTGTCTCAGCTTGTTTGAAACATGTTGCTGCATCAAATTCATTATAAACAGATATAAAGAAACATCTATGAACTTGATGAGGTAAAACATTAAGTTTTGTATTCATACTGTTTTGCATACATATACTCAATCTGTAAAAGGATTAGCAAATTATCATATTCTGTTTTATGTTTCAACTTTTTTGAAATCCTGGTTGCATATATATATATATATATATATATATATATATATATATATATATATATATATTTACACCCACACGGGGGCTGCGTTGCAGAGGTACCCTGGCATACACCATTGCACCACTGCACTACCATACTACTCCTATAATTTTGAAAGTAAATGGCTTAATTGAATAAAAAAAGACATAATTACAACAAATACTAAAGTTAAATTGTACTAAAAATTGACAGTGTATCCAGTGTATCAGCAGGGTTGTGCAGCTGCAGTGTAGCAATTAAACTGATGTTACAGGTTTGGTCAACTGAAAGAAGATGAAGACTACAACTCAGAAAAGCTTCGAGGAGATGACCCTGAAATAATAAATCCTTTTATTAAGTGATGTCTGCCCACAGACACTAGTTTGGCCAATGACTTGAACCTGCTGCATTCTGAGCAAATAAAGAAAATGTTTGGGGCGACTATGGCTCAAGAGGCACTTATCATAAGGTCGGTGGTTCCATCCCTGGCCTCAGCGGCCTCGGGAGGTATCAAGGTATCCTTGGACAAGATACTGAGCTGTGCGTCGGTGTGTGAGTGTGTTGATACTCGTAGGGAGCAGGTGGCCTTGCTACCATTGTGTGAATGCAGGCAAAGCGTGAAAGCGCTTTGAGTGGTTGTCAGACTAGAAAAGTGGTGAATAAATGCAGTCCATTTACCATTTCTTGTTAAGGTTTGGATGGTGTCCTGTATTTAATGTCTTTTGCCAGTCACATGACTGACTGATTGATGAACTGCACTACTTGTTGTTGTTTTAAGATGGTAACACACATTTTATACTTGTGCTACAAGTGCGTAGTGTGGCATGTGCTACAAAACTTTCAACCACTGTAGAACTAGTGCTATGTGCAAAAAAAGGTGACGTATAGCCCTCACTGAAGTATGTATTTTTTTACATTTACATACACCTTAATGTAGATGTTTATGTGTGGTGCTGGACACTGCTCGAAACTGAAACTCGACCGGGAAGGAGTGTTAATTTTTTCATGGAGAAAGAAGGTTTGTCTCTGAAACGGACTCCAAGTGAAAATGAGAACAGAAGGCAGCTTCACCTCCGAATCTGTTGACAAGCCAAATGATAATGTGATGGAGCGAGAGAGACAGAGCAAGTGGGAGAGAGAGGGGGCTGATCAGATCGGGTGGGAATAGGGAATAGATATGCAAGGTAACTCAATTAAGAGAGGCAATTTCCACCCTCCCCTCTTTCCCTGAAAGAACTAGAGCAAGTGAAGCCACCTAAAATGGTTTCAGAGGACAAATGGAACATTTAAAGGGAGGACACAGAAATACAGCAGAACCTACAAGAAACCAGCTTTTTGAATGTCAGAGATTGGAATAGGATCAAGAGTTGTTGTAGAATGAAAAGCCAGTGAAACACGTAAGACCAGATCTACAGTGCATTATGGGGACATTTTTAGTGACTTATGATACATTCAAAATGCTTTGTGACTGCACTCATGAACACATGTGATGCACTGATGCACTATATCAACCGTCATGAAACATTATCGATGTGAATCACAAAGAATGTGTGTTTTATGGATGCATGGGTCCAACGTTATCACTGGATGTGTAAAGTAAAGTGAAGTACACATAAAGTAAAGTGAAGTACACATTGATAATAATCATAATATGCTTCATTGTAATGATTCATTACAATGAATCATTACAATGATGCATGGGTCCAACGTTATCACTGGATGTGTAAAGTAAAGTGAAGTACACATAAAGTAAAGTGAAGTACACATTGATAATAATCATAATATGCTTCATTGTAATGATTCATTGTTGGCAGTAAGTAAAGTGTTAAGCATTTTCATGCATGAAAGAATGCATTAAAATGCATAAACCTTTCTCAATCACTCTTTTCGTCTTTTTACTTCTTCCTCTCACTCACACATGCACACTCATCCCATCCATCTCTTCTGCCTTCTCCGTTGCCACATTTTCTCCTCTAAAAAATAAATATGTAGCAAATTTAAATCTCAGCTACTGCGTAAGAATTAATTTCGCCGGCCTGCCTCACAGATGGAGCCTTTTAGAAGGTCATTCTATTTATGTTCCAGTCCAATCAGCCATGACTCACACAAACCAGTACTTAAATTTGGGATTATTGCAGTCTGCCTGTCCGCTCTAACTGGAGTATATACAGTACCTGACTGAAGAATTTCTAACAGTCTAAATGGACTGCCACATTGTGCAGGCGTCACCTTTACAAAGAAAAAAATGATAGCTTCAGTGTGCTGTAATGTACAGCAGTGAGCTGTTTGGCAGCTGAAGACAGTCACATATAAACACTGTGTTCCACAACAAAGCACCTTTTATTAAATTCACTGTCTTTACAATGTTGGCATTCTCACAGCAAAATGCTTAATAGAATAATAAAAATAAACCCAAATACAATGACTCAGGGAGCAATTTTAAAAAGCTTAAAGCAAAGTTGTTATTTAAATGATGAATAATGGCAGAAGGAGGACGAGAGATGATGGCTGGCGTGGCAGCATCCAGTCCTTGGGGTGAGGATGAAGAGAATGATCCGATAACTGGCTGGCAGGGAGCGGGGAGAGATTGGTGGCGGAAGGCAGAATATTGAGGTGAGCAGGCTGGCAGATGGAGATCCGAAACGCTCAACATTAGCACAAGGGAATAGTGACAAAGAACAAGAACCACTGAAGACTGGAGGGAAAGCTGGTGTAGTTATAATGCTGCGGTTGATGAGCTGGTGACTTGCAGGTTTGCTCACTGCGGCAGTCCAGGAAAAGCGTGATCACGCCCACGAATGTGAACAAACACAGAGACAGACACACACGGGAGACACGGGGAGATGGGAGAAAACACACAAGTAGTAGCATGCAACTAGCTTTAGTGCTCATTTCTATTAGTTATGATGACATTGTACACAAGTTAACTGTTGAGACCTGGGAAGTCAGTCGTGTTAACAAATATGAGCGATAAACATTATGATGACACTATAAAACTCGAACTTGTCTGTTTGATTAGTGTCTTACTGTTATTGTTAAATACAAGTTAATATTTATTTATATATTTGCTGTTCTTAGTGATCTACCCCATGTTTATTTGTGCAGCAACATACCGTGTATTGAGCTGAACACTGTCTGTATGTTTGTTAATACCATTTGATATTATTGTTCAGACAAACACAGGTAGTCAGATTATTTCACAGGTTTTAAACATACCAAGAGTTTATCCAGAGTATCTAAACCATTTTATTTGAAGGTCAAACAGAAAAAATCACCCATTGTATTGTACACAAAACCTGTGTGAACACAGCTGTGGTCAGTAGTCAGTAAGGAAACCGTAGAAGAAGTCGGTCATGAAGTCACTACCTTCGGAGGGTCCATACTAGGAATGGCTGTTCAGCCCCCTCCAGCCAGTGTCTCCACTCTTCCAAGGCCAACTTTACGGCCAACAACTCCCGGTTACCCACATCATAGTTTTTCTCTGCCTTGGACAGTTTTCTGGAAAAGAAAGCACATGGGTGAACCTTATTGTCTTTGAGAGAGCATTGAGAAAGCACCACCCCGACCCCCACATCTGAGGCATCAACCTCAACGATGAACTGAAGCTTGGGGTCCGGCATGGAGAGGATGGGTGAGGAGGTGAACTGGTGCTTCAGGGTATAGAAGGCCTCTTCTGCTTGAGTGTTCCAGTGAAACTTAGAACCAGGAGAAGTGAGGGCATGTAAAGGGGCTGCTATGGAGCTGTAGTTCCTAACAAAGCGTCGGTAGAAGTGAGCAAACCCCAAGAATCTCTGCACCTGCTTGCGGTCAGAGGGTGTTGCCCACTCAACCACTGCACTAACCTTGGCAGGATCCATTTGGATGCTTCCAGGTGACACAATGAACCCCAGGAAAGAGACTGACTGCTGGTGAAACTCACATTTCTCCACCTTGACGAAAAGCTGATTCTCCAACAGCTGCTGAAGAACCTGCCGGACATGCTGGACATGCTCATTCTCAATCTTAGAAAAAATCAAAATATCATCCAGGTAGACAAAGACAAAAAATCACCCATTGTATTGTACACAAAACCTGTGTGAACACAGCTGTGGTCAGTAGTCAGTAAGGAAACCGTAGAAGAAGTCGGTCATGAAGTCACTGTGCAGCATGTGAACGCACACTGGGGCCACACTTCCTGCTGCAGTTAGCGTCGTGCTGATTGGGCAGACCACTCTATCTCTCTGCTTTCACTTTCACAATCAGCTTTTCAATCTAGGTGAAGGAGACGCTGGTATGTTGGTGTGTTGTTTTCAGCTGTTTCATGTTTTTCAAAATACATTTCAATTAATTTGTATGCTAATTTAGTGATTTACTTACATCCAAACTACATTAATGCTATGCTAGATTAACAAAGGACTGGAGATACTTATGCATATGTGATTGAGGTTAGAAACAGACTAATATTAGAAAATTGCCTAATCTGTGATAGTAAACTAACTAAATGAACTCTGTGCCCATGAGCTAGCATTACGTCATGTAATCTACAGTTTTTACGGTGGCTAGGTTTTAGGCAGATTAGAAACAGGAGGGGACCAGATAAATGGGATAACAGCCCAGGGTGTTGATTTTATCATGGCAGAGATTGCTTCATTAATAATTCCGATTGTAACGTCCTCTGACCTTATTTCAGGTGTGCCACGCACCAGCAATATGTAAATTCTTTCTTAAACGTGTTGAGACTAGTTAGTTTGATACCAAAGCTGTGTCAGTGTTTGGTCGCACCACACAAGGTTCATCTTAACTACTCTGAAAAGTAAGCAAAGGTCGTAACAATGTTTGTTTTCTGATGTTCAAGCTTGTTGTTAAAAGTTTTTGTAAAAGTTTCTGATAGCCCTGAAATATTTGTCTTTGCTACGGTTTAGTTTCTAACCTATCAGTGTACCATTTATAATCAGTGAGATTTAGAAACATTCCATTTGAATACTTGATATTCACAATACATATTATCCCTGTCAATCAGAGCAAAGTTTTGTTAACAATATCTATTTATCCTAAACAAAGTATTTTCAAGCACCACAACTTCTTTTACTACTTTTTGCAATAGTGAGCATTTTAATTTGACTGAGTCCTGTAAAGTATGCCTGTAATCATCTTCAACTGCATATAAACATGCACACATTTGTGAAAACCAGTCAATGCTTTCTGTGTTTGTTCATTTGCTAGAGGATTTCCTCATCAAAGGTCACACAACATAGATATGTTGGGTTTTAGTGTGCTTCTCCATGTATCTCTAATCGGCTTCAATAGAACTGACACCAAAACGTGGCACCAAGCAAAACATTAAAGCTAAATACCCTTCAATAGTTTCCTTGGTAGTCTGTCAATGCTGAAACAGGCAGGGGGGGGGTTATTTAAAAATGTGTTATCTTGCTCCACAGTTAGTCAAACTTATTTGGAGGAGAAAACAAAAGTGAATGGTACTACTACAATGTAGAGCAAGAAATCTGACAGAAAAATCTAATCTTTTTTTTTCCAGAGCTTTGTACTCGATCCCACAGCCTTTGATCAACTGATGGAGTTTGATGAAGTTTGATCCAGAAAAAATTGGACCTCTGATTATAGAGGTCAAATTACCCAAACTGTTCGTTCTAAACATCCATCGCAGCCTATAGACCCACTTCCTGCTTCAACTTTGACCTTCTGCACTCACTGTAGTTGTTCTGTGCAACAAGGCTTTATTATCAACATGCCAGGTGTGCTCACTGTCAGTTTTACCTCCAAATGAATTAGTTTAAATAATCTGGATAACTAGGAGATCCACTGATCAAACATATATCTCCATGTCACAAGCCTTAACACACAGGCTTTGTTTAAAACCTGATCATCTGCCTACTTGTGTTTCCCGCCCATTTGACATCATTGTGGTAATGTCACTGCATTCTCATATCTCAACAATTAATTTGGTGAGTACGTTGTTGTTACGAATAGGATTTTCATATTTTTGTCTGTGTTCACTCATCACTCCTCACTCAGCCCATGATCTTTGTACATACGTTCTTTGGTCTAAAAAATTATATTACAGCTCACGTTCACCACCAAGGCTGGATGACCATTCAGGCAAAGCAACTGTCCTGGGACACAAGACCCTCAGTGGTCCAAAAGCCTCCAGGCTGAGTGTGTGGCCATTCATTTATGTACACTATTAAAAAACAAATACAGAAATAAATACATTCCAAACTAAGTAGAACTATGAAATAAAATCAATGACATGAATAAGTTTAAGGTTTGGCCTTCACAGTGCAGCATGCTCGAGATAAAAGAACACCAGGTGTAGTTCCAGATGATCTCTCCAAATACAGACATGTTAAAGCCAGGCTGAAATGGAGTCTAAACTGCCTACATCACACACTGTGTCTGAGGAAAGCCTGTCTGCAGTTTAAACTCTCTGAAAGTTGTAAAGTTAAAGTGCATGATGTGAAGCAGGCTGGCTCCACCACTCTGATTCTGCTGTCTGACGTCCAGCTGCATCCATGTCGCTCCTTCTCCATCCTTCTACGCTCCCCTCTCCATCTGTCCTCTCCTCTCTGTCTGCTTCTCCTCCACTTGCGTCTGTCTGTCTTCTCAGCCCTCGGTCTTTGTTGCTGTGAGGAGGCTCGCGTTGGCTTCACGCTGTCTGCTTCTTGCCAGCTGAATGACTGATTGAAGCTCCCACTGCTTGAGTGATGCCACCATGACAGCGCCATTCTGGACACTGTGTGTGTAGCTGTGTGTGTGCTGAAATGCATGGAGGTTTCTGCAAAGTTAGCACATATGTGGCTGGAGCAGCAGATGAGTCTGACACTGGCTATTGTTTTCACAGAATACAGCCTCTCTGTTGGTTTTATTGAAAATAAAAGCAGTTGGATGAAGTGTCACATGCAGTCTGTGAAATGAAATTGGGAGCAGGACTAAATGAGCGCAGGTAACAGGCGAAATCTGGTAACTGCTGGGCACTGTGTTTCAGCTCAGGCCACCATCAGCTCAATAAAGCCATGTTCCACCTCGTTTAAAAACGTTCTCTTCAGTATGTGTGCACCTGTACTCATTCATGGAGTGTCATGGATTGTGGTACATGGAGTGGAGTGCTGGCCTTGGTATCTGTGCAAACTTTCATATTTTGAAGAAGAACATGCAGCCACGCTCCGTTTTGTTTTCCAGGGTGGAGTTCAGTCTGGATACCAAGTCAGCCAAGTGTCAAGTCAGGAACAAGACTCAGACTCACTATCTGAGTCCACAGCTCTGACTTACAGACGCCACTATAGTGTCATTATCCTGTCATATTGAAAAAAGCTGTTTTCTCTTTCTGAACAGGACCTTTTCAAATGTCTGACTCTTACAAACTCTGTGCAGTGTGCAGACAGAGGAATGACTGGAGTTTCCACTTTGTATATTTGTCATTGAAGTGCAGGAATGCTTCTATCAGAATGTGCTGTTCTTTGCGGCCAAATGTTGTGTTCTCTGTCATCTAAATTTACTTGGAGTTTGACAGCACAAGGGTGACTCCACTTATGGGGTTGTTAAAGCCAACAGGATGAGAGGCAGTGCTGGGTTTCAGATTAGATGATGCTCTGTGGTCCCTGTATCTTCATAACATTTGATGGTTACAGGCTGTTTCTCTTGCTCTAATTATCTTATGGGTGGGATTGCTTGAGGGCACCCTTTTAGATGCTAGGCTTTTTTTCTAGTTGCACATTACAATGTTTGGGAAAGTTTTTATGTGAGAGACGGCCAATATTTTTACCCACCAAAACACAGTAATTATGGTCTGCATGCTGTATTTTTAGCCCTACAAATGACTCAATAATAAAATGTTATGACCATATCAGGATAAGAGGACTGCTTCAATGTGTCTGTGTGTATATGTGCGAGAGTGCTGAAGTGATATGCATGGGGAATGATGAGGGAACTATAACCATATTTGTCTTGCATTTGTGTAATCATATTGAGTTATTGTTCATCACTGTGAATATGGTTTCTGTATCAGTGCTCACCGTGGATTACCATGTGCATTTGCACACGCAGATATCCCCTCCCCTCTCCAGGCTCAGTTTGGCTATCTGAGCAGACAGTGATGCATGTCTGACTGCACCACTGACTTGATGGGACTTGATTTAGAAAATCTCTTCTTGGACCCAATTCATGTTTCTCCTCCAGTGGACTGTTCTGTGTAGATCTGACAGTCTGCAGACAACATGAATCATGCACTTCTGCGGCTGTGTGTGTGTGTGTGTGTGTGTGTGTGTGTGTGTGTGTGTGTGTGTGTGTGTGTGTGTGTGCATGTGTGTGACTTCCTGCAGTTTATGGTTGTGAATCTGTGCACATTCTGGACTCTAGCACAGTAGACACAGCCAGGGAGGTGAGTGAGACCACACTGTACACAGTATAGCACTACAGTGTAGTGCTATAGTCGTTCACTAGGGGGAGCACTTGATCTGACTTGAGCTGCTCTCCTCCACTCTGCTGAACTCAGCGCTGATCTTACAGGCACAGATGACAAGTTCAAGTCTAAGTTAACAGAAATGAGATGAGAAGAGGAGACAATTTAGGGAGAACAAAAACTATGAAAAATAAATAAAATTGAAGAAAATGCCCTTCTGCATACAGCTGGCATGATGTTTTGGTCTACCAACCTTCATCACCACAACACCATGCTGAACATGGATGCTGGAGAAATCATCCAAACAACCACAAAACAGCTCACTCAGTTATAATCAGTTGGAGATGTGTGAAGAACGTGAGTGAGTGTGTTTCATTTCAGGTGACAGCGGGGGAGTTCAGCAGCAAACGTATAACTTTCTTAAGTTAATATTTGATTCTTTTTTTAATTGATAGCTGGTTTCATCCAGCCAAGGACATTGGGGCATCACTCAAAGCAAAGCATAAGTCAACCAAAGTCCTCATCGTAGTGTCACATATATTTATACTAAATCATTGTATTAAAATTTTAACTGCATTTTAAGGGCGTTTAATAATCACTTACTTTACTCTGAGGCTTCACCAAGCACTTGTGAAAACAAAAGAAATTTTAAAATAACATTATTAGTATGTCATTGTTATTGTACATGTTCAATGAGCCATGGCCATTGATAAACGTGTGCTGTATTAAATGAACCTCCAAAGGCCCTGTGGTAATGATCACTGGTTTTCAAGTGGCTTTAATCATTGTATTATTTTGCTGTATTACTCTTTGATTAGATGAAACAACATGAAATGATAAATGTTGTTGTTCTTTAGATAATTGAAATAGGACTTAGATAGGAGTTGATATAGGATGTTAATAATGTCAGAAAATCAAGTATTCAAATAATAAAGACAAGAGACAATACAATGATTAAGCTGCTGTACCAATGAATACCTGTCAATTTTACCTCAGCTCATTAACTCTCATAGTAGCTTCACTGGAGTTAAACATTTTTGCATTGTGTGTGCCTTTCTGAAATGCTACTGTTCAGCACTTTTATGTCTGTTATAGTCTTGTTTTCAATTAACAGAGGACAGTAGACAACATTAGGGCATGCATGCTCAGGTAAGAATGCACTCTGAAAAACCAACACTCTCTTGTTGCTCTACACATTTGTGGCCCATGACCTGAGACTCTGATGATAAAAGCCAAAACATAATTTGAATCTAAGACATTAAGGATTAAATACCTCATAAGATTGTTTTGTTTGGTTTTGTTTTTTTTTAAGTCTACCTTAGTACAACACTCCAATGCCATACTTAGGCTGAAAGAGTTGTTGGTGTGTCTGATCATTCCTCCTGTTTGTGACCTCTGTTCCTAACAAGACTACAGTGTAAGAGATGGGAGACAAAATCTAAAGTTCTCGTTATAAGCACAAAATGTATTCTTACGTTCAGCTCAATATAATACAAGACTTCAGTAGTCTGAGTTCCACAAAATACAAGGTACCATCAGCCTGACTATCATCTGTAGATTTGCTGTCAGCTTTTTGTCCCAACAACAGCCACCTTTCATCGTGGTTCAGCAAGGAAACCCTGTCAAAAAGAAAGTCATTTGAATGTATTACCAAGTTAGAATTTTTAGTAGCAGATCTCTAACTCAGACTGATGAGGCCTCATATTATCTTCATCTGGACTTCAGAATGAGGTCTGTGGATTTAGTCCTCCATGTCTTCACAGACTGTATGCACAGGAGGAATGATTACACACACCAGCAACTCTATCACCCTGCATATGGCGTGAAAGTGTGTTTCATGTTATGTTTGGGGAAGATTTTCCTTAAACTGGCTCCTTTCAGACTCTGGCTCCTCAATTTGCATTGCAGTATGCATATACTGTATCGTAGAATGTACATACAATGACATTTTGTTGAGTATGTATAGTGCATGTGTGTATCTAATGTGATCTCACCTTGTTTTATTTTGTGACTGTGCATTCTGCTGCTCACAGATCATGATGCTCTCATTCAGGGATCGACTGAGGACTCCACAGGGGGAATACATTAGGACTGAAACAACGAATCGGAATAAAATCAATTACAGAAATAGTTGGCAGGGAATTTCATCATCGATTACTTGGGTCTATGTTATGATGCACAGTACGCGCTGTGACAGCTTACTTACTGCCCCCACCTTAGAAGACGCTGTAAGACACATATATATTAGTTACATTCCCATTTTATTGTCAGTGCATGGCTGCATTCCCAATATGCATTTATTTAACATCATTTTTCTTTCATGATAGTTGACTTGTCTATACTTGCCTTGCCACGTTGTTTAGAAGATCATTGAGCAAAGATAAGGAATAAGTTTCACTTTTTGAAATGCTACAATTAATAAAAATAAAATGTAATAAACAACAGATGAAGCAACTATCAAAATAGTGAATACATTTCATTGAAGACCAGGATGTCAGGTCCTGAAACAGAGGACATCAGAACTTTTTTGCAAGATTTGGATAGCTGCATTGTGTTTGCGGCTGCTCTTTTTGTTTGACCCTAAACTACTCTTGTGAACTCAAGTACACCTTTAAAGCACTTCAGTAGGTTTTCATGGGGCTGGGAAGCAAAACACTCTCCAGTATCCACTATCGGAGACCATCAGTGTGCTGTTACCGATATGTAATGGGGAGGCAGACAGGATATAGTTTTTATCTTCGCCATCTTAGATTATGGACATTAGTGCTCCCTCCATTGCACTGATCGTGAACTCTTTGTTTTGCATGCGTTCTGAAGGCTTTGGACATACACTTTGTCCATCTCACATGGACTCGGACTGTCTGTTATATGTTAGCTCCCTCTTGCTTTTTAAGTTTAGGTTGATGCTGTTACTTTTAAACATGTAGTGTTCCTCTTAGCTTCTACCTTTGTTGGATGTTAATTTTGCTCTCCTGATGTTGTCCTGCTTCAGTTTTTATTAAGGACTCTTAAAAATAGAGACATTTAGCAGTCCAGTGACATGTTAAAATGATGTGAAGTAAATCAGAACTTGTATTTGCAATACATTACCGTACCATTAGCTATTGATTATGATTACTATTAGTATTTGTCATAAGGCAAATGTTTTAAGTATGCAGAGTGTGTTTTCTTAGGTTCTAGTACTGTATGTACAGCCTAAATTTGTTGGAACTGCGCTGTTATTACAGTGTTTTCCGTCTTTGCGTCTGTGGAGTCCAGTATCAAAGTTGAATAGTATTTTCTGACCAAATACAAATTCTTATTGTGCAGGAAATGTTTTTCTGCCAGTGCGATTTATGCTTTCAGCAGTAAATGTTTCAGATGTACAACACAATCAATGAACCAGAAATCCCATTCTAGAAACTGTCGAACAAAACGTGTCAAAATGTTTGAACTGAATGGTGTGAGACCTGCCTGAGCACATCAGGTTCACTGAACATGAAAACACTGTGTGAAGAAGTCATGTGAGTTTAACAGTTTAACAACTGAATATACTGAACATAATAAAATATCTCTAACTTGACATGAAAAAGTCATGCACTTGAATTGAGTCTATTGAACATGAGTAAATAATTTTCATAAAGAAAAATATATTTGCAGATGGACGAGTGGAGAGAGAAAACTGTCATGAATGGAGGTCAATGGCACAGAGGAAAAAGCCATATTGCCAGACTTATTCTTAGTTTGTTTGTCAAAAAATACTGTATGCAGTGAAGTTTCATCTTTTATGAAATTGATTCCAGAGGTTTGCTGCTCTTACAGAAAAGACTGATTGTCCTGATTAACAGTATCCAGCCATCCTCCAGCTTTGCCTTTACCTCCTTCACTCCATCCATTCACACATAATAGTCATAATAATAGTCCCTGTTTTGTAAAAGCCAGAGACAGCTAAACATTTTACATCACTTTTTAATGAATCAGTTTCTGCTTTGCATTTACACCGCTAGGGGTCGCATGAGGTCCGCAGATCTGCCGCTCTCCCTGCCTCTCTTGTCATGCTGCTGTGTGGCTAGAGTAGAGTTAATAACGTTATTACTACTGGGTGTAATTATAATGCACATCCTTAAGAGCAGCACATGAATGGCGAATGATTCTCTGCATACATATCACAACATTTGCATGCATTAACCCGGTTTGCCCAGCCTGTCCTTAGGCTCACAGAGGCCCTACCACCACGTCAACAAGTCCCCCACTCAGTCTCATCACACATGGGTTCATTAGATGACGCGCTGCACATAACGGACAGGTGGGGAGTGTGATCACGATGTGGCAGCTGATGGGTTAAAGTCATAAATGTCCAGCCTTGTCGTTCCCTATCCCTCTTTTCTTTTGCGTCAGATATACTAAAGAGAAGCCAGGCCGAGCTTAAGGGGAGGTAGAGAGAGAGAGAGGGGAGCAGACGTTGATGGGCAACCCCGCCAACCAATCAGGAGACAGGTCTCAGCGTGATTTACAGCCGCGGGGGCTGCGAGGGGGAGGCGCGATGCGGGAAAAAAGCAAATAGCTGAGTGAACAGCGTCAGTAGAGAGCGGAGTGGCGGTGACCGCAGTGAGGGAGCAGGGTGCCAAGAAGACACAGAGCCAGAAAAACAAAGAGGACAAGTCTGAATTTTATTCTCTCTTTAGGCACCACCACAGAGGACAAAATGCATTTCTTCTTTTATCTTCTATGGATTATGAGTTCTTTTTTCCCAACTCCTTCGCAGACTGGTTCTTCACTCCAGCAGCACTGCGCTTCATTGGAATGTGCGCTGTAGCTTCTCCGGGACGCGTCTGAAAAGCAAGCCAGAGGAGCCAGAACAGAAGAAAAGCTTCTGCAGTCATTTTAACTCCTTTAAAAAAATCAACATGTCTTTCTTTTAATTTTGCAGGTTTTTCCGGACACCTCATACGTTTTTGGAGACTTTTACGCATTTGGGAGAGTTTTGCCTCCCGACTCAAACGGGTGATGGGAACTGACATTTTGGACCATTAACAGAGGATAATACGAATTACAATCTTTTTCTTTCTTTTTCTTTTTCTGCTTCTTCTTCTTTTTTTTTCTTTTTTCTTTTTTTTTTACCTTAGTGCACTTTTTCCGGCGATGATTGTGCTTTTGATTGTCCTGTGCATCACGGATGGAGTACTCTCTCAGATACGCTACTCTGTGCCGGAGGAGGCGGATCATGGCACCTTGGTGGGGAATATCGCTGAAGACCTGGGGCTGGACCTTACCAAACTCGCCTCCCGCCGCTTCCAAGTGGTGCCCAGTTCTCGGACACCGTACCTGGAGGTGAACCTGGAGAACGGCGTCCTTTTCGTTAATGAAAAAATCGATCGGGAGCAGATTTGCAAGCAGAGCGCCAGCTGCCAGCTCAACATGGAGGTGTTCTTGGAGAACCCGCTGGAGCTGTTTCGGGTAGAAATCGAGGTGGTGGACATTAACGACAACCCTCCCAGCTTCCCGGAGACAGACATCACGGTGGAGATCTCAGAAAGCGCCACGCCGGGCACCCGCTTCCCCCTGGAGAGCGCATTCGACCCGGACGTGGGCTCTAACGCTTTACGCACGTATGATATCACCACTAACAACTACTTTTATCTGGACGTGCAGACCCAGACGGACGGAAACAAGTTCGCAGAACTGGTCCTGGAAAAGCCGCTGGACCGGGAGCAGCAGGCGGCGCACAGGTATGTGCTGACCGCGGTGGACGGCGGTCAGCCTCCCCGGACTGGCACCGCGCTGCTGGTGGTCAAAGTACTGGACTCTAACGACAACGTGCCGGTCTTTGACCAGCCCGTGTACACGGTGATCCTCTCGGAGAACGCACCGGTAGGCACGTTGGTCATACAGCTGAACGCCACTGACATGGACGAGGGATTAAACGGGGAGATAGTTTATTCTTTCAGTAACCACATATCCAACCGCGTAAAGGACCTGTTCAGCATAGACCCGCGCACTGGCCGCATCGAGGTGCGCGGAGAGGTGGATTTCGAAGAGAGCAGCCTCTATCAGATCTTCGTCCAGGCCAAGGATTTGGGGCCAAACGCCGTACCCGCGCACTGCAAAGTGCTTGTCAAAGTCACCGACATGAACGACAATGCACCGGAGATCACCTTCAGCACTGTCACGGAGTCGGTGAGCGAAAAGGCGGCTCCCGGTACAGTCATCGCGCTGCTGAGTGTGACGGACAGGGACGCAGAGGAAAACGGACAGATCCACGTGGAAATCCTCGGCGATGTCCCGTTCAAATTAAAATCCTCCTTTAGGAATTATTTCACCATAGTGACCGACGGGCCGTTGAACCGGGAGCAGGCGGACTCTTACTCCGTGACGGTGGTCGCGCGAGATAATGGGGCGCCCTCTCTTGCCACCAGTAAGTCCATTCGAGTCCATGTGTCAGATGAGAACGACAACGCGCCTACATTTACGCAGCCCATATATGATGTGTATGTGACAGAGAACAACGTGCCAGGGGCTTACATTCATGCTGTGACGGCGCTGGACCCGGACGTAGGTCAGAATGCGCTCATCAGCTACTCCATATTAGAGTGTGACATCCAGGGTATGTCAGTCAAAACCTATGTGTCCATCAATGAGGAGACAGGCTATCTGTACGCTCTCAGGTCCTTCGATTATGAGCTGCTGAAGGATTTCACATTCATGGTCCAGGCGAGAGACGCAGGCACCCCAGAGCTGTCCTCCAACGCCACAGTCAAAGTCATCATCGTGGATCAGAATGACAATCCTCCCATGGTGCTGGCCCCGCTGGGGAAGAACGGCACAGCCAAGGAGCCCCTGCCCCGCTCGGCCGAGCCGGGCTACCTGGTGACCCGCATCGTGGCTATGGACGCGGATGACGGTGAGAATGCTCGGCTGTCCTACAGCATCCAGAGAGGGAACGAGAATGGCATGTTCAGGATGGACTGGAGGACAGGTGAGCTCCGAACGGCGAGGCGGGTGTCGGCTAAGCGAGACCCCCACCAGCTGTATGACCTGCTCATTGAAGTGAGAGACCATGGGCAGCCGCCGCTGTCTTCCAGCGCCAGCGTTCTGGTGATGCTCGTGGACAGTGTGACTGAAGGCCGCGGAAGCGGGGACCGGGGGGGCACTGCCAAGGCCAAAGACGGCTCCCTGGACCTCACCCTCATCCTCATCATCGCCCTGGGTTCTGTCTCCTTCATCTTCCTCCTGGTCATGATCGTACTGGCCGTGCGCTGCCAGAAGGACAAAAAGCTTAACATTTACACCTGTCTGACCAGTGACTGCTGCCTGGGCTGCAACTCCTGCTGCTCACGGCAGGGTCGGGCCCGCAAGAAAAAGCTCAGCAAGTCGGACATCATGCTGGTGCAAAGCACTGGCAACGTCAGTGGGGCCGGTACGGCCCAAGTCCCCGTGGAGGAGTCAGGGAGCTTCGGCTCCCTCCATCAAAACCAGAACTATTGCTACCAGGTATGTCTGACTCCAGAGTCTGCCAAAACCGACCTCATGTTCCTAAAGCCGTGTAGTCCGTCTAGGAGCACAGACACCGATCACAACCCGTGCGGGGCCATAGTGACAGGGTACACAGACCAGCAGCCTGACATCATATCAAATGGCAGCATTTTATCAAACGAGGTAAGAGTCCCTCTCATACCTACAGTTTAAACCCCCCTTCTATTGAGAGACCAGTAGCATGTCTAAAACCTGATTCATAGAAAGAACATCCCATCAGACACACGAAGCCTGCCTGTTTGATACAGCTGAAATACATCTCTTCATGACAGATTCAAAATGTCTTTCATACCATTTCCTTTCTTTTTCTTTTTTTTTTAACCTCAGTTCAGTGACATGTCATGTCCACAAGTGCTGTTATTGACTGCTAACAGACGCAACATGCCCCAGCATTATTTATTTCCAGGAAAGGCATTAAAACAAGCTGTAGCTGTCCTTAGGGAGGTCGGCCCTGAAAAAGCAAACATTTCATGTTAATGTTGAAGATATTTGAAATGAAAAAACAAAACACAAAAATCTGAATTAGAGAAGTGTATAGCAATGTAAGTGTGGTGGCTCAGACACTGCTGGTTGCTGTGGGTGCACCTGTGTGTGTGTGTGTGTGTGTGTGTGTGTTACCCACATTAAGCATACTGGTCACAAAGCTGCCCAGTCGCACTAGTCGCCTTGGCTGACACACACACACACACACACACACACACACACACACACACACACACACACACTACTTATCAGATCCAGGTATGAGTGACATGTGTAGTGAACACAGCTCAGGTAGCTAATATCATCATGGAAGTGTGTGGGTTGGATCCTGGCTTGATGGCGTGGATGCTGTTTTGTTCTTCCTGTTGCAGTTTTTTTCTGTGTTAATAATGTTACACAAATTGCTCGAATGACACGCTGAAAACTGTCCCTTCTCTCTTTCAGACGAAACACCAGCGAGCTGAACTCAGCTACCTGGTTGATAGGCCGAGACGTGTCAACAGGTAAATGGGGAAATAAATAGTCGCTGCAGCCTCTCTGCTCCTCACTCTGTCACACCCACCAGTCGTAAATCTCTGATCTGTTTATTGCTTCTTACCTCATCCACTGATAACGCTCATTACTGTGATGATCCTCTAGATGTTGAGATGGGATCAGAAAGATTAGAAAAGCGCAGGAATAATCACAACTGCTGTTAGATGAAAACATCACAATGCTAAATGAGGCTTTGATCAAATGTTCTCTTTGATTCCAGTTCGGCATTCCAGGAGGCGGACCTGGTCAGCTCCAAAGACAGCGGTCACGGAGACAGCGAGCAGGGAGACAGCGACCATGACGCCACCAACCGAGGCCATTCCTCTGGTAAGAACTGGCTTTGCTGCAACTGCGTGTGAGCTGACTCTTTTTCATTTGGAGTTTATTGGGTTTTGAAAATCACATATTTAAAGAGCAAATCGATGGCTCTCTGGCTTCTATAGGACTGGAACAGGCATTGCTGATTAGCATGTGGTTACTATGCGGCGTGGTTCCAGGAGCAGATTGTTGGCCGTCTCTACAGTGCTGAAATCTGGACTCTACTTGCTCAGTTCCAGCCTCCACATCGTGTAGGTTGGAAAAATAAAAGCTCATTTTAATAAGGGCTAACATCACACATGGCCGGAGTCATCATCATCTGAGGCGTTTCAGTTTGTCCGACATGCAGCTTTTATGCTGATGCTGTTGTACGTTGAGCCATTCTTATTTTTCTCTTTTGACGTGTGATTTCCTGGTTTCCCTGAAAAAAATGAAGAAGAAGAAAATAAAAGGCTCGGACTGGCAGGTAGCACAATCCTCTCCCTAAGAGCTGCCTCCAGGTGGTCACACTTGCTGGGTCTGTGTCTCTTAATATTGTTTCAGTCTTTTCTGACACATGATGATTTGACGTCGGCAGGCAGAAAACAAACCCTGGCGCTGCTTGTAAATATGTGCTGGTGTTAATGATGAGCCCGCTCCCTGTGAGCTTGGCCACTTGGTGCTGGAGACCACTCGATGAGATGTGATGGGCTTTTTAATGAGGCCTCACTCGTGCTAGGAAGCGGACCAAATAGGTTGCGGCCGTAGCAGACAAAACCGGCGATTCATTCGTTCATTAAATTAATTAACTCTCAGACGGCACTCCCTCCCCACTTCTTTTTTTCTCCCCTCCTCCCTGACCACATTCCTCCATGCTCATCCTTTTTGTCTTTTTTTTAATCTTCCTTTCTTAAAGGAACCGTGAACTCATACAATAGGGCCCCACTGACTCGTGAATGCTGGTTTTATGTCTTCATTCAGTGGCAAGCTTTCTTTGGTGCGGGCCCTCTGTGGACGGAGCCCGTCATCATGTCTGGTCAGCCACAGCAGGGCCCCCTCGCCGTGCCAAATGGAGTCTGCCTGCTAGTCCACTGTCACTCCAGTAAGCCTAGATGGGTTACACAGACCTCAGTAAACAGACGCACACGGAGCTGAACACCCCTCCCTGCCACCACAGCCCCTGTTTTAGCTCTAATAAGCTCAGAGTGAGACCTTCACAACTGCCTCAGGTTTTTCTTTTTAACTACAGTTGAACATTTTAACCCCTAATCAGGACTGAGCCAGCTGGCTGCTTTATGTGGATAGAGTTGTCCTATTTCAAGAGCATTAGCATTTCATTTGAACGCTGCCAGCCAGAGTTCATATTCTGTTATGAATAGTCATAGTCTTGTATACAAGAATGGCTGGATATGATTTGAAATTTATATCTGAGTGGTATCTATACCAAACAGATCATTTTTTCGATGCCTTACTTTGAGGAATATGAACTCTTCACCGTTTCAAAAAATAAAGCTGGCAAGTGTTAGATGTTGTCTAAACATAAGCAGCAGAACTAAATTAAATTAATCTGCTACAAGAAAACCATACTGAACTTGGCAAAAGTGGATTAAATGTAAATGTATCTAAGAAAATGCACCATGTGAGCATTATACCAACTGCAATATAAAGATATTAAAACTAGATTCTCTGTAGGAGATGGTGGCAATATTAGCTAATAATGCTTGAGTTCCCTTAAATCCTTTTTTTATTTCAGGTTAGATTAATCAAAGGGCCACATAGTGGGGCTTTTGCCCAGCTGAAAGTCACACCTTGAAACACGATTCTGACTCTGTGATTCCAGCTTTCCATACTTGACAGTTGTTGATACTATTTCTACTCAGGACAGAGCGGGATCATACAGTTCCACAGTCCTACAGTGTTGTACGTCCAGTTGAGATGCAGTGGCAGGCCCAGCAGAACTTCACTGCTGACTTTGAGTAACCTTGGTGTAGCAAATTGGATACAGTTGCTTTGTTGCAGAGTTATCGGCCAGCTTAGTGCCTTTAAACAGATTATTTGCTGTGCATTAAGTCTTTGTTTGATTAGGATAATTGATAGCGTGGCTTAGTGTCCCGCAATTCTGCTCCCACAATGCTGATAGAAGAACACAGGCTTTGCTCTGTGTGTGCTAATTGAGTTTGTCAGCAGCGAGCACACGCTCGAAGCACGTCAGTGTTTCATAAATGCTAATGGTAAATAAACGTGTTTCCATGTCATCCATCACCGTGGTGTGTTAGCCTTTTCTCTTGGCTTTGACAGGGGGTCTTCATTTCTGCTGCTGCCTGCGTTGTCGTGCCAACATTTTCTGCTGCTTCAGGCTGTGTGCTCAGTTGTTCCCTCATCAAAACCACTCAATTTTTCCTCAAGGACGCACTTAAAGAGTCAGAAATAGTCCACAAATCACCTGTTACAGGGTGAACCACAAAAAACATATATACGTATATGTCTTACCATGCAACCCTGTTTTTTTTTTTTTTTTTTTTAAATCAATTCAGACCCCTTTGGAATAAATTTGGGCCTCATATGGGGAACAAACACCTTATTTTCAGGGCAGGGCTTTTGGTGGAAAGTGACAGAGAGTATGGAACAGAAAGGGGAGGATTTACAATAAAGGTCAAGAGCAGGATTTAAATGAACAAATACTGCGCATTATGTGCCATTACACACACACTGCAGTGTGGAGGTATGAGTGGAGTGATAGCAGATATTATGTGAAGGCCCCATAATATGAGTGTGGATGTTTGAGGTAGGTAAAAAAAAAAAAAAAAAAAAAAAAAAAAAAAAAAGATGAGAAATACATAAATATTCTATTTAGCATTAGTACTATGCTGCTTTGATTTTTATCACACACACCAATATATTACCAGTACTACTGCTACCACTATTTAACATATAGTAGTAAAATATTCACATGTACTACCTCAGAAAATGTAAAAATCTTCCACAGTGTCTCAGGTCTGCTATGCTACTGTAGAAAAAACTGAAGACATAGTAGAGCTGGAACTATCTTATTTATTTTATTTATTGCTTAATTGTGTAATTGTTTAGTCTATGAAATTAAATGAAGGACAATGACAAATGTGCCTCATAAAGTGCCATAGCCCAAAGTGATAACATTAAATAGCAATAGCTGATTAAGTCTGAGCCTTAAGGGATTAATTTTGTAATGACAGCAATGGTGGAATGAGGACTCAGACCTTTGCTTAAGTAAAATACCTACTGTTAAAAATAATTATAACGTAATTATAACATAAAGTAATTTATTCTGTGCCTGTATTTTTTTATTTACTGCGCTGTGCTGTGATTGGCTAAGGAGAGGTTCTTGTCCAGTTCCTGTATAGCTTATATATTGGATTTTCAGTGACAAATAACACAACACTAAATGCATCACATGTAAGCTACATATTAATCTTGTAGCTGGTCGAAGTGGAACTAATTTGAACTTAACAGTTTTATCTGTAACAGTGCACCACATTTTAGAAAAACCTTCATATGTTTCATACATATTTTTCAGATCTTAGTATTCAACAACTGTCAAATAATTATAGTGGACTAAGAACTATATTTACCTGTGAAATGTAGTGGAGTTAAAGCATAACTAGCACATAATTGAAATATTTGAGTAAATTAGCTCTCGTCCTTCATTAAGTAAAAGAAAAGCAGCTTATCCTCACATAGCAGGAACTGCAGCTTGCTGATCTTTATTGAAAATTCAGTCAATGATTGATCAGTTATGAAAACTGTCATAATTTTATTCTGTGAAAATCAGCTAATTTCAACTCAGCATATTGGTATCCTTCTTAGTCCAAAAGTAAAGACTTGACTGAGTGTCAAAACTTCCCTCTTGACCTTTGAAAGAGTGTTTTGACAAATGAATCCTAACTCAAGGTCCACAGATAAGCTTTTCTGGCACTTTCAACCGGCAGATTTTTGTTGTGGGGTTAGCATGAAGTGCTGAGAGTGAACTCTAAATTAGAGGTCATTCTATACATTCTGTGATTGGTGTGTTTCCGTGTGAATTAAATCACAGTGGAATTAAAGTGCTCCTCATTTGCTGCTGGATCCTCTAGGACTACTTCTGCAGCCCTGGAAGTCCCCTCAGGGACCCCATTTCCAGTCCTGCTACATGTGTAAAGTACATATTATCAATATAGCCAATGTCACGCACTTGGAGAAGATTGAGTCGAGGCACTTATCCATTTTTCTGTCACCCCCCTCCACCCGCTACCCCAGCTCTACTCCCATCTCTCCCTGCTACTATGATGAATTCCTTCTTAGGCCTGCAGTTCACGTTATCACCGTGGTAACAGCTCGCTGATCAGTAATTCATTTTTCAGACCTCTGCATACCAATTACCAAATGAAGGTTATTATCGAGACTTTACGTTTGCCCCGCGCAGCGCTGTGCAGAATGATAAGATGAGATGAGGCGTCAGTGGTAACGAGGGTCAGCGCTCTTCAAGATCGCATTACCCTCCCCTCCCGCCGCCGACTTGTTGGCCTCTCTGCTTGTTTTTGGCTTAGTACGAGACATGTTGACACAGTTCTTTTTCATTCCATGTTGAAGTGGAGGGCAGATACTGTACTCTGCAGCCGCTCGAAGCCGACTGTTTGCCCTGAGAAAATTGTTGGTGAACTACGTTGTGGAGCGATAAGGGCATTATCCACAACCTTCGTTCACATTTAAAGCATGGTTCAGACTCTGTGTGTGTGCGTGTGTGTGTGTGTGTGTGTGTGTGTGTGTGTGTGTGCTCGTGGGGCAAAGGATTCAGTAGTAAAGCTGAAATGTTTTTGTCCTCAGGATTCGATAGAGACTGCCTAATGTGCCAGTGGAACATCTAATTTTGCCAAAATGTCAAAAAATATCAAGATGTCCTGATCCGGCCTCGTGGCTTAAATTACTCTCCCTATCCCTCTGTCTTTCTTCCTCTCTCTGTGTATATGTGTGTGTGTGCATGAGTCTTATCTCTCTGACTGAGTCTAAATGCCACATTTCCCGTTCCCATTTTAAGAATTAACACAGCATCCATTTTGTAATGGAAGCCGAGCTCTCTGTCCTCCTCCCATGTTTTTTTGCTGCCCACAATGCAGCGCTCCATGCATGTCCAGGTGCACTGATACAGTATGTCAGCGACCAGCGTGCGTTCTGGTTGCTCCCCCATCAGGCAGTATAGTATGTTGTTTCCTCTTGTGTAAAAGGCCATATTAAAATGCAATGTGATGGTGTATTTATGGCATGTTGGTTAATATTTAATAAGAAACCCTCTCGTTAGGAGACTGGGCACTTTTCCAAGCTGCTAGTGACGGCAAGCCAAATTAATCCGCTTTGTAACAAAGCAAATTCCCCCTTTGCTGACTGCTACAGACACACAACAAAATACACACACACACACACACACTCACACACTGTGTTTACTGGGACGGCAGCAGTCTTAGCCTAATCAGTCTGTATTCAGAGGGATTAGCAGCAGATAGCCCTAGCTGGACAGTTCAGATTGTAGCAGCAAACAGCGACTCAGACACACATACATAACAAGGGGATTTAGGTTTCAAAATACATGCATACACAGGATCTAGGCCCTACTGCAAAAAACATATGGGGCAATGAAAACACAATTTAGCTTAAGGCTTACACTCGGCCTAAATAGCTGCGCTGAACAGCAAACGTTACTGCTAACGCTGTTCCGCTGTGCTCTCCGACAAAAGGTGATTTCCTCACTGAGAATTCCAGCCATTAAAAACCCTCACAAATACTGTAATTACTGCGCATAAAAGAGAACAAGCTCAAACTGGTTTTCAGTTGTACCTGCACCCAGCCTTTCATGGAGGACATTAGGTTTTGTAAAGAGGGTGAGACTAAGAGCCCGCGACAGGGGCAGGCTGGGTAATCCAATACCACTGAGTTTGTGGTTTGGTTAATCTAATGCCTAGGCTAAAGGGAGCACGGGTAGTTTGCTGGCAATGACTTGAAAGACTGCACCCTCTTTTAACCCCTGCAAACACACACAGACACACACATACTCCCACTGTGTCACACACAGGTGCATGATGATGCAAAAACCCACCCAGGCCAGTGACCTGTGATGAAGATGTATTTAATCTGCCTGTGCCCCCAGGTCATGCCTTCAGTATTTTACCCAGGACATTTGGAATTTTAACAACCAGGGGGAGTTAACATTCTACTATTAAATGCTTGAAATGAAATTCAGATGTACACATTAGGAAATAAAATGTACAGTAGCTATGAATAAATGGTTGAAGAAACACAATATGACAGGATCTAAGAAATGGAACACCTTAATGACATCAAGAAATCTAAAATCCTTTACCTTTCGTAATTGTCCGTACAAACTGGCTTCTTTTATATTTATTATTTGTTTTTCAGTAACCCAAATTCAAAGTTTATCAGCGGTGAGAACAGGGATTTTGGTGTATGCATTAGAGCAGTGGTCCCCAACCTTTTCTGTACCATGGCCCAGTTAAATGTCTGACAATATTTTCACGGGCCAGTCTAAAGGTGTAGCAGATAAAAACAAAATAAAATGATAAGATCGGCATTAAAAACTGTGGTATTTTCTCTTTAATAATAACAACAACAATAATAATGAACGTAAATCCACTTTTAAATCATGTCAAGAGGACCTGGCTGCAGACTGGCACTGTCAGGCACCACCTGTTTTTCAAATTATGTGAAAAAACAAAATAATGGAAATTATTTTTTCTTTCTGTACGGCCCAGTACCAAATGACCGGCCCACGGGTTGGGGATCAATGCATTAGAGAAATTTTATTTAGCATCTTGAATTGTTTAATTAATTTAGAGAGTCCATGCATTAAGAACATGAAGACTCACAGGTCCTGACAACAGTGTTCTTCCCTTCCTGTCTCTGTCCTTTTCGTCTCTGAATGCAGAGTCTAAGGATAGACAGTGTCAATTGCTGTGAAATTCCAAATTCCAAATGTGATTTGCAATTTGTGCGCTGTAAATAAATAACAGAAAACACGATTGCTCTTCCTTTAAAAACCCAGCATCCCAAAAGTACTTTACAAAATGGTCTGATAAATTTCACTCTTAAACAATAAGAAACGACAAGTCCTCACACTCTATTGCCCCTTCCTACAAAAATTGTTCAAAAAAAGTGTACATACCAAAAAATACTCCATTACAACTAAAAGTCTTGAGATAAAAAATTAATGTACTTTTAACTACACCTTCAAAGTGTAGTACTGTAAATTACCTTAAAGTAAAAGTGAAAGTAGATGAAAATATTCAATGAAATAAGGAACGTTTACTTTTTACATGTTTTAGTTCACAATTATTTGTATTTTTTAACTGCAAGTCCACTTGAAATGTATCAAGTATTTATTTTACCTATCTGTGTGTGTATGTGTGTGTGTGTGCGTGTGTGCGCGCGCGTGCGTGTGTGTGTGTGTGTATAAACGTGTGGAGGGATTTTCATTGTATCTGGCACAAACGTCCACTTGGAGCCAAAGATGAACTGATTTGCATTTTGTGGTCAAAGGTCAAAGGTCACTGTGACCCAACAAAACACATTTTTGGCCATAACTCAAGTATTCATACACAAATGTCTCACAGGATGCAACGATGAAGTGATGACATTTTATATCCAAAAAGTCAAATGTCAGCTTCACTGTGAAATGATAATGTTCTGCAGAAACACTTTCCCAGCCATTATTCAACATCACAGCACAGGAAGAGAAGGGGAATTATGACCATTTTTCACATTTGCTCAGATTAAATATCTGAGCATTGGTGACACTAATCTTGGGCGTCCACCTTGAGACTGTGGTGTGTGTAGATCTTTTGTGCTGCCAGGTGTGTGTGAAGCATTCACACATTACTATTTGTAGCCTCTTTTCAGCCCCAAGCTCATTGGTTCTGCTGATGTTGAGCTTCAGGTGATTGTTGTTGCGCCATGTGATGAAGTTCTCTATCAGTCCTCTGTCCTTCTCTATAAAAATAGCCTCTGAGTGAAGACGGCATGTTGTTTTGGTTTTTACACACCTATACAGTTCCTGATGCTATTGTGCTGACAAAATCTGTCCACAGATAGAAACACCTGTTAAAGTACTCAAAACTGCCTCTGTGATAGTTGCTGCCACAATAGGTGTCTCCACCACCACATTTTACCATGATGACACACACACACACACACACACACACACAGAGAGAGACTCATAAGGTTAAAACAATACCACTGTACTGCACTGTAGGAACTCTTGTCTTTCTACCCAACTACACACGACAACCATAATAAATCTGCAGAAAAAATTGTGCATCTACTCCAGGATGAGGGGCTCACATTAAATGATGTTCTCCTTGGCAGAACTGTTACATTAACCAGCCGTATCGGTTAGCTATAAACTCCACAAGCTAGCAATGTCAGACTGTGGTTAGGGGGGTAGATACATGCCATAGTGTGTATATATATGTGTGTGTGTGTGTGTATGTATGTATATCATGTATGTATATATGTCTATATAAAATCATGGGATCATATATATATATATATATATATATATATATATATATATATAAAGAATCAAAAGCCTCGAGTCTTTCTTCCACAGTCACTGCGGAACTGTGTGTGTGTGTGTGTGTGTGTGTGTGTGTTTGTACGGTCGGCTTTGATCTTAACAATATTGAAACAGAAAGCCCAGAAATGAGGAATCAAAGAGCAGGTTGCATAAATACATACTGTTAAAGTCTTGTGGAAATGCGTCAGTTGGAGTTATGTCTGTTTGTCTGTGTGCACAGGTATCATGTTTCCTGTTTGTCTTGCTTGTCAAGAAATGCTGAAGCCTTAAACACTTTCCTCATGTTTTTCTCCACTCTCCCAAACCTTTTTCTCTCCTGTACAGGCGCAGATCTGTTCTCTAACTGCACAGAGGAGTGTAAGGCCCTCGGCCACTCCGATCGCTGCTGGATGCCGAGCTTTGTGCCCTCCGACGGGCGCCAGGGCCCAGACTACCGCAGCAACCTCCATGTACCCGGCATGGACTCAGTCCCCGACACAGAGGTATTTGAAAGCCCTGAGCAAACAGCTGACAAGTCATTCTCCACCTTTGGCAAGGAGATGCCTCTCAGTCATCAACACTTCCACCAAAACCATCACCACCACTTTCTCAAAAATCATCACCTCAGCTACCACCAGGGCTCCATAGAGAGGAAAGAGTTGGAATCATTTCTGCCTTGCTCCAGAGCACCTTATAGCCCGTCCTATTTAAGTGAGTATTGTGTTTTACTCTGGCCTAAGTACCCACTCTCTCTGATCTGGTGATCGAATTAAATGAAAAAGAAAAGATTCCAAATTAAATTTTCTCCCTGGATTGGCTGGCGGAAGAAAGCGTGAAATTCATTTCAGGTCTGACCTCTGTTCTGTCAGCCCTCTGTCAGAGTGTTTAACTAACTCTTTCCTCTTCCTCAAGCATCTCCATTACCTCTGACAGTGATGATCTTGTCTTGCCTCACTTACCATTTTTGTTCATCCCTCTATGCTTGTGCGGACCCTCATTGGCCCCTTACCCTACCACTGACCATCCTTACTAAATGCTCAACTCTTACCCTAACCCGAACCTAAGCCTAATTCTGACCTAACCCTTAAAGCCAAGTCTCAACCCTCGGCCAAAATGTCCTCACTCTGTTGCTCCCGTCCTCACTATGTAGCAACTACACGTACACAGGCACACACATATGCAAACCTCCAGCACTAATTGGCTTGTGGGCCTTTCCAAATTAAACATGCCAAAAGCAATTGTGATCTAAAAGGTTTCTTTGATGCGGGTGGAGATGGTAGCATTAAGGAAGCTCTGTCTCATTATGGAAAATGGCTGCTGAGGCCCTCTCATGAAGCTCAGCAATGAAAATCATTTTCAGCCAGTGAAGAAGAAGAACGTTAGGCAGTGAGCTCATTCTCATTTAGTGGATGTCGGACGTTGGAGGGAGGATCAAAAAACAGTTCTAGATAATTGCGGAAAAAAAAAACAGGGAAAAGGGAATTTCTCAAGGAATTACTGTTTCTATACTCCCATTCAAAGGCCACAAAGAGATACATCCTCAATCACTGCAATTGGGTGATAATGTTTAATGGTAATTTTGTCAAGCAGGGCCTGAAGAGGCTCCCTCTCTCATCATCCAACACAGCAAGCTGGAATTGTCAAACTGTCAGAGCACCGTGGCTTCCCCACTGCCATCATTTCAAACTACAGCATGCTGTTAGGAACTGCAGGATTTTTTTTAATTAATGTTTTATTCATTTGCTATGTTTTTTTTTTTTTAATCTGGATCAAAAAGTGATATTGAGCAGCCCACCAAGTGCTCACATGAGAATTTTTCACTCTTTAAAAAAAGTTCTAGCTCATTGTGTGCTGGCAGTGTCCTCACAGAGAATGATCATCAGGTTCAGGTTAACTTCCAGTGAAATGCAGGGCATCCCAAGTTCTGATAAGAGTGGATTGATTACAGTGAGGAATCACAGCTATACTGTGTTTCAGCAGAATATGATCAGCACTTGTACAATGAAGAACGAGCAATTCAAATAGTAAAGAATAAAAATGAAAGCATCAATCAAGTATAGCAGTTGTGGGAGTTGAAGATGATGCTGCGTAATAACAATCATACGTCAAAACCGGACAGACAGAAGAAGGTGTTGAATGAACTCATGAAATCCTGATAAAACCTGCAGTCATAATGTAGTTCTCACAAGGCATTTTTGATAATGAAAAGTTTTTGTGAGTTCAAGGGCTTGAAAAATGAACATTTGATCAGATTATGATACTTGAAATGGACTTTACATAACTTAGTGGAGATGATCATGATATTGATTTTGGGTTTGAGGTTATTACAGCAGACATGTAATCCAGCAATATGAGATGAGGAAATGTGAATCAGTAATTAAAACTGAAAAAAATGAAAATAAAAATCAAGTGTAACAGTTGCAGTGACACGAGGCTTTGTGATTCATTCACACGAATAGATCAACACTATCCAGTAGAATATAAATACGAATCTCCACACAGTTGAAACCATTCAGACTATCGATATTATTTTTGACATTCTGATAATAAACACCATTTAAAAATGTATATTATGTAAACTTGATAAACTTCTCATCCAACCAAACATCAAGCAGCAACCTTTAAACAAGTTTCAGATTATTATCGTTTCTGTGTTTTCCCCTTTACGCTTGTCAACCTTAAATCTGATCCGCATTGTGTTTGTTGTGTGCTGCTCTGGTTCTAATAGCTACCACGGATGTGCTTATTATGTGCTTATGATGCAGCACTCGAAGTGGAGGGCTCCTGATATCACTGCTTTTCCCACGAACACAGCCACTCATTCCTCTTTCAAAGTAGATCACTGTGGCCCTTATGCTAATGAGTGTGGGGGCGGCAATGAGGGGTGGATAATGGCAAAGCGGGAACAACAGTCAGAGAGAGGGCTGGGTGGGGAAGCGGGGAGAGAGGTTGTAAGAGGAGGAAGGGATGGAATGATGATACCAAGAGGCTGAAGCTCCCTAATCTGATCAGCCAGTGATACACAGAGACGCTTTTGTCCCAGGAGGTGCAGGCCTGGGCCCGGGGTGGGGGGGTGAGGGGTGTGGGATGATAGCCAGAGCCCAGTGACAACATGAAGGCAGGGGCAAAGAAGGGGAGGGGGCATGAATGAAAGGTTCAGCCCCAGCTTTGTTGTTGTCCTAAATAAATTGGCCATGCAATATTCACCCCCTCCAATGCCACTGTTCCCATACCCCCTCACCTCCTACACACACACACACACACAGTCGCACATATATTATCATATTATACATGAGTGAACTGAACGGCAGAGCTGAGGGATGTGAGACTTCCTGCCCCACATTGTGCATGTGTGACCCTCCAGTTCTGTGTGAATGAGGCCATTTAAGTGCTGTTTTTTGTTCTATTCTGTTTTCTGTCATCCCTCTCAGACAAACCTGACACCCCCCTACACTTTTACTCACCCACACACACACACTCACACAGCTAACGAGGCCTTTTGTTTTTCTCTGCTTCTTGCAGCGAGGAAAAGGGTTTGCTAGCTCCTTTCGCGTGGATATACCGGAGACCGCGTGACTTTGCACAATCACTCCTCGACGGCCAAGGCTATAAAAACAAACATCAAGTTGTCAACCTAAATTGCCCTCCCTACCCTCATCCCTACTCACCCAACACAAAAAACAAACAAAAAGAGAAAACACACTCGACTCCACACAAAATGAGGGATCACCCAATTAAGGAACCAACAGTTTCTTTCTTTCTGGAATTCCTCGGAGCACTGCCGGGCTTTGGAGGCACTCCATTCTTGGGATTAGGAGAGGGTTGATATGGGGGAGGGGGGTTGGGATGGATGGTGCAAGCAGGTAGATAGCCTTATCAGAAGGATGCCATTGTCTCAGCAGGACTGAGAAACGAACAGAGGAGGAGGGAGGACACTGATGACAGAGAGATAAAAATGGACACTGATCTCTCTTTCTTTTTCCAATCTGTGTGTGCCTGTTTACAGCACTGATGTATACATCTTTGAGGAAAATAAAACCCGACGAGGACAATATGTGTGTATTGAAAGACAAATCGAGACAAGAGCCACCCAGACAAACCACCACTGAGCCCTTTAGGCGTTTGTACTCGCAGAGAGACGCCAAATTGTACAGGAAAACCTTTGTGCATTTCAAATGCAATACCACGGTTTTAGATTTTTCTATTATGTTTGTGTGGTCAGGTGTCTCTATTCCTATCTACTTCAAACTTTGTAAGAAAAGATTGTGGGCAGGATATTTTTTTTTTATTTATGTTTTTTTATTATTACGTTTTTTTCATGTTTTGGGTTTGGTCTGTTCACCTTATCGTGGGCTTGGACAGTGTTTGGCCTACACTTTTCTGATTCTGAGACATCAAGTAGTTTCTATCATGTGTGAGAAGTGTTTACTGTACTCATTTAAAAAGTTTCAAGCTGAATATAAAACTATATATAAATCTATCTATCTACTTGTTCTGAAGGTGTGCTATCCATTTGCTGGGTTCCACATTCTGATTCAGAGGTTTGACTCTTGCTTAAGTGCCCCTGAGGAAGGCTTTTTTCAGATGTAAAACTCAAGTTCCCATTGTTTGACATTATTTCATTATTTTTTTCACTTTTGGATATTGATAAAGATCATGTCTATTAATAAAAAGGAGATAATAATTTAGATTGAAATCCATGGTAATTTTGTGTCATTGTAACCAAAAGTTTAAGGGTCCATTTATAAAGAAAGAAAGTAAAAACATGGCCAAATACAAAGGGTGTTGTACACAATGCAGTGGGATCCAGTATACACACATTACACACCAATATGCCAACAATAAACTGAAAAATGGTGAAAATGAAGGGCTTGTGTGCTTTTATTTTTATGTATTTCCCGGTAGTGCAAGAAAAAGTCAGACTTGAAGTGACTTGATTTGAGTAATTCACTGCTTGCTTTGTTTTTGTGTCCACAGTCCAGGCTTTATTCCAAGGCTTGCTTTTAGATCATTTGCCGAATTACAAATTTGTCAGGGAAGTTGTATGATTAAAGTACAATCTATATATAACAAAACAGGTCCCACTTTCTTACTTGCTATAATTAACAGTTTTTAAGTTCGCAATTCACATTTTTACAGTTGATTCAAAAATCATATTCAGGCTGCTGTGACGACGTAGTTTTCAAAAGAGCATTCATAGATACTTGTGACATACTGTGACAAATATTACTTGCAGTGGAGGAAAATCAGTACATTTAATTTCCAAGTTTTGAGGTATAAGTATGTGTGTCCTTCATTTTATGCCGCTTTCAATTCAATTCAGTTCAATTCAGTTTTATTTATATAGCACCAAATAGCAACCGAAGTTGTCTCAGGACACTTTCCATATAGAGCAGGTACAGACCAAACTCTTTATCTACAGAGACCCAACAACTCCCTCATGAGTAAGCACTTGGCAACAGTGGTGAGGAAAAACTTCCTTTATTTCCTTTTTATTCATCTACTTTTCCATTGTAGGCTACTTGCATGTATCTGTGCATTAGATGTTACATAGAAAGCAAACAAGATCCTAAATGTAGTGCATTGTTAATTGACTGTGTTATTTGTCCATTTCTGCAAAGGTTCAGCATTCAATATTTTGTGTAAGTAAAAGTGCAAAATGTAAAGCTGTGACTTATTACTATTGCTGTAACATTTAAGCAGTATTTTAATACTGCGGTTGATCAGGGTGGAGCTAATTTATAGAATTTTTCATTAATCTAATGAAGTGTCTTGATTGATTATTTCATTTACTGAGTCATTATCATGGACGTGTTTCCATTCCACTACCTCATCACTGATCCAAGTTTTAAAACTTAGATTCTAAGTATAATGAGAAACAATATTGTAATGTGATAAACATGTAACTGCCACATGAGGTCATGCTTTTTAATTTATGTCACTGAGCTGCTATGGTGTATTCATTATTATTCCTCCTGTTACAATTAATGTCCTGAATAAAGGACACGGTCACTCTCATTACCTCTCCTAACGTACAGCAGTGTACAGTTTGGTACATATAAGGCAGATTATGCGCATGAGAAATCAGTTTTGGTACTGGGTGAAGCTTTGGCCCTTTGGCAGATGATGTACTTTATCAGACCACAGACCACATTTATTCAGGCCAGACTCGTCGTTTGAGTTATACGACAGGTTTTCAACACTGTAAACCTTTTACAAATTGATATTTTATTTGGAGCTGTCAAGTCAAGCAAATAAAAACAGTTCATTCTCTCCATGAGTGCCACCAGACTGTACTGATGGAGCTAAGTAATTAAAGCTTTCCAGCAGACTAATCTGATCTTGAAATGAACACTTGTGATTACTTACCCAAAACAAGATAATGGGCGAACATGACCTCAATGTGTTCAGTATGGTGAATCACAAATCAAGAAAGAAATCATCTGTATTGTCCTTCGATGTCTTCTCTGTCATGTCAATGCACATTCAGTAATCCACTGCTCTTTTTTTTTTTACAGCCATGTAGATTTAGGAGATCTTGTGGTGTTTATTTATTTATTTTTTCCTGTCTGAAGTAGAGGTTGCAGCTGTAATCCAGGGTAGATTATGGTATCTACAGATGGTGACAAACCAGTAATGCAGTAGAGTTGAGATGCACAGGCTAAATCATCTGTAGTCCTGTTTAATCTTCCAGTACATGCTGAATATTCATCAATTTGTTCATCCGACACTGACAAAAGCCTGTGTTGGTACACACCAGAAATATTAGAGCAAACATGGAGGAGGAGTAAACAGCACAGATGAAATTTCTCAGTCTTTCTTTTTTTTTTTTTTGGCCTCAGAATCCTGATGTTAAATACAAGATGACAAATAGTGAAGAGCTGCAGTGTGAACCGGCAGCCCAGGCCCCTTTGTTGCTGCGTAATGAGTGCAGAGCTATCAAAGCAGCACCGTTTAGACTGAGGACAAAAGTTGAATGGAGAGCAAGTCCAGTATAATCATATCTACTTTCTTGTTAAATGGAAGCTATTCTGTTTGACCTCCTCTCGACGTTAATCTCTGTCACAAACCAGAAAGTTTTAATTTCCATGTGCGTTTATGCACACCAGGCTCCAAATGAGAAAAACCAATAGAGTATAATGAAAGATAATTTAAGAACAAAAAAGAGAGACTTACAATTCCCCAAACAAACGGGAGGATTTCAAGAGAGGCAGACGGTGAAATAGAGAGAGTGACTTCCCTCTTTCTATTTCCGGTGAGTTGGGGGAAGGGGGGTTATTCTGATAGTGAGTTTCAAAGTCACTCACTTCACAAAGGCAAAGCAGATTATAGGAGGCTGAACTTTTTCATGTCAGAGCTCTCCTCTTTTGCAGATGCCGTCGGACACAAAAAAGTCATCATGGTGAATCGGTGCTGGAATTCCCCGCTGATCAGTACGGTGGAAATTAAACCAGGCAAATGTGGCTGGTCTGCATGAAGGTTGATTATGGGCTCTTCAGATGTGGATGAATGAGTGACAGGCCGTGAACAAATATCAGCAGGAAAGACAGGACAGGAAACTACAGCAAACTGTGTTACGCTGCTATTCTACAGTGTCTTTTGGGTCGATTCCAGGTTCCAGAACTGCTATGAACCAGCATGGTAATAATATTTTTATTCATTTTGTGCAGCGATAAACATGATGGTCTGCATTTTTCAAAGAGCATCTTTCAGAGAAATGGAACCTCTAAAGTAAATTAACCAGTAGTGCCCTATAACCCTCCCATCCAACTCCTTACTACAGCCCCTTCAAAGATATCACATACATCTGTGCCACTACCCACAAGCAGAGGTCGAGTGCTCTGTGTTTAAGTATAATGTAAGATACCATGTATGATATCATGTATATAAAAACATGAAATGTCAGGGGATAGGTGTTGGTGAGTGGGACAAACCTGTGCAGACCACCCACCACCCTGGTTTTAAATCCAACTGTGAACCATATTGAGGTTGAAAGCTCAACCATGAGCTGGGAGGACGTTCTGTGATCTGGGGTGCTGGTGGGAACATTGGAATCAGGGAGTGGGGGAAAATACAACAACAGTCAAACAATCAGATTTTTCAAACCATTGTTTACTTATTTCTTTTAAATAAATCTGTGTCCTTTTTATTTTTTCTAAATAAATAGTAAATTTGAGAAATGTATGAAATGTATATTTCAAGTAATGATATGCTCCCAGACCTGTCCTCACATGTCGTCACGTCTCCCTCTTGTCCTGCTGTCTCCTGGGTTCTTGTTACCTGGGTGAAATGGGGAGGGTAACACTGCTCAGGACAGCTCTCCCTCTGCTCCCCCACACAGCGCAGGGATCAGGGAGGGGTGGGACGGCGTTGCTTGGGGGCGGCTGACGAACACGTCTCTGAGGATGTGTTCAACTTTAGGCCTCTCACCAGCACTCTGCTCCTCAGTGTGTGTGTGTGTGTGTTAGAGAGAGAGAGTGTCAGTTAAAATGATAAACAGATGAGGCTAAAATGAAAGTGTTGTATGATGGTGGCAGTGAAAAATGTCTTTACTTTCCTCATCTTTCTATTTTATTTTTATTTATATATATATATATTCATGCAGCTGGGTAGGCTCATGTATTTTATGGTTTTGACGTGTCATGTCATTTTCAGACATGGAGTACCTAACTCTGCTGGCTTATGTTAATGTTCCTCATTGTCATGACCCGACAAGGCAAAATTAAAACACTACGGCTACAAAACTAGAAAACCAAAAACGCTCCCGAAGGAGGAAAACACAAAGGGCTATGAAACGGAACTGACCAACTGAAAGAACTAGATAAGAAAAACTAGCAACTCAAAATACACACACAGTTTTCCTTTTATTGTATTGTCCATAGTCTTGCCATGTTGTGTGTTAGTGGGTTTCTTGTGTTGCCTTAGTCTTGTCTCTAGCTTCGTTGTGTTGCGTGATAGTGCTAGTCTGTGTCTGCATCTGGGTTCTACCCATAGTTCCCCTCATAGTTTCCCTAAGTCCCCTCTTCCTGACACTCATGGCTTCATTCAGACGCAACATGCTTGTGTGATATTTGTCACCAGGTGTATCAGCAAGACAGAGAGCAGCAGTGAGCTGAAAATGTTATGACAGCGAGGAAGAAGAGTGTTTTCAGTTCTCTCGCAGGTTGCTGATGGATATTAAAACTTATTTTGCAACCGAAGCCTTAATTAAGGACCACTGGGAGCTTAAGAGATGCTTGCCAGTGACTCTAAATCCACTGATTGTCACATCATGTTCACCATTTAATGTTGTTAGATCTTCTCCAGCCTGTTTTACTGTTTAATATGAGAAGGCATCAAATGATGTGATGCTAAGTTGGATCCTCATTTAATTCCTATTAGCTCACCTGCTGTATGTAAAGCATTTTACCAGATCCAAGGAGGGCTGAATCAAGGGCAACTGTACTTGATTGTAAAACCTTGAAAACATTTCACCTCTCATCCAATGGGCTACTTCGGTCCTAACTGACTGGTGGGGAGTCTCAGGTATTTCACCTCTGTGGGGTTGTCATCAAGGGTATTGATACTTGAGTCATTTGTGCTCCTGGCTGTGTGCACTTGTTGGAGTCACCTGAGGTCAAATGTGGACGACAGTCATTGAAGTTGTCACAAGGCCAGCTGTGAATAGCTGTTAAATCCCCCGGGAAGGGAAGAAAGGACAGTGCTGTAGGTGGGGGATAAATGGTGTTGTAGATCTCCTCCTCTGTTGAGGGATTGTTTCTATATTTTTTACTTAAACAGCCTCCTTCACTCCTCTTTCAAACCATCTGTCCTCCCTGTCCAAAATAATACATTGTTGTCCTCCAATGAGTGCCCCTTATCTTTCAGGTGTAGGTAAACTGCTGCTTGACATGAGGAGTTAGCCCTCCTGTGTGAACTTACTGTATTTTTCACATTGATATTTTTAAGATTATACACACACAAACACACAGTGATCAGACACAGCAGTCATAGCCCACAGTGCTGTCTGTGGATCACTCTCTCCCACTCCTCAATTTAGAGGAAAACAAAGAGAAAGACTCCACACACCTCCAGACACTCTCTCTGCTGACCCCCTGTGTTCCCGGCTGATCCGACTTGTGCCGGTCTGCACTGGCTCCAGTCAACATGCCCTCGGGGTGGGGAATGTGGGAGGGCAAGGGGTCGGGTGAGCTGAGCCACCCAGGATAGAGGCTGCTTAGTGTCATAGTGATCTCTCTCTCACACACACACACACATTTACACACAGACATCAGTGATAAGGGCTGACATGTCTTAATGGTGTTGTCCAGCTGGGTCCTGCTGTGGACGTTCATGTGGCCTGAGGCGAGTCGAGGCAGCGGCAGATTGTGTTCACTTCACTGGCAGCAGTTAGTTTGCTGTTTATGTTTGATGTTGTAGCTGAGTTCAGCTTCAATTGAGTTAATTTCCTCTGGGCTCGTGTTGTTTATTTTTATATTTTGTTTCATTCAGATAAGGGATGTTGATTTCAGACGATGTATATTCATAGATGATCTGCAGTGAGCCACTTTCTTTTTTTAATGACTTTCAGAAGCCTTGTACTTAATGTACAAATAAGGATAGAGTCTTTTTTTTTTTTTTGCTCTATGAGTGAATAATGTGAACATGTTCAGTTTGGTTCCAGTGTTAAATTTTAAACCCACATCTCAACAAGACTTTGGATAAACCAATCAGCTTGTTTCATATGTAGGGCCCAAAAGTTAGAGTTAGCAACCTTTAGCTACCTGAATCACCCTCCTTTGTATAGATCCATAGAGATGAATAAGAACAAGAACTACTTGTGGGCGCAGTAGTGCAGTTGTACAAAATAACAGTGTGCAACAGTCGGGTTTGTCCACACTTGGGTCCAGCATTTAGATGTGTGTGTGATGAAGTCACGCATTAGATGTGTGTGTGTGATGGAGTCCAGCATTTAGATGTGTGTGTGATGAAGTCCAGCATTAGAAGTGTGTGTGTGATGGAGTCCAGCATTTAGATGTGTGTGTGATAAAGTGCATGTGCCCATGGTGTGTGGTGTAAGTGTGTAGTGAGTTCGGAGTTGTTGAGTTGATTATTGTTTTTGTCGCCCTTCCCGAGAGGTGTTGTATAGCCGAGTGAATACAAATGACTGCATACGTCTTTAGGAAGGGTTACAGTACATGTTTTTTTTTTCTTTTTTTTTGTAAAAGCTCAATCAGTAGTAATGTAACCGTAAAAAAATGTAGAAAATTATGTGGTTGTTGTATAATGACGGTTTAGGCACCAAAACTATTTGGTTAGTCTTATGCACCTGAAGAGGGCCGCTGCAGTGAAGTTACTGGCCGTGGTGTTGATGCGGAAAGCCACAGATGCGGAGCCCAATCCTCATAATCAGATGCCAGATCTCCCAACGTGGAACTGGGAGCACAGCCTGAAATGGTGTTCTGCTCGGCTCTGGAGGTCCTCTGCAGGCAGGCGTGCACAGTACTGACAGGATGCCTGTGGAGTTAGTACTACTAGAATGTTAGTACACATTCTGAGGCTTGAGAGAAGAAACATACTCAAATTCAACAAGCATTGAGACGTTGAGGCTATTAGAATTAAGTGTACATTGATATAATACAATTTAGAAAATTGTAGAGGGTCCAGCCACAAAAATGGCCTCAATGGAAGTGCAACGTCAGCACACCAAGAAGAGGCGTGCTGACGGAATGAGGAGGAAAACCCTGTACCCCTCATACAAGGCAGTGTAGCACAGTATTTCAAGGGTGGCACCCATGAGCAATTTAACAAGTTGATTCTTAATGTCATTATTCAAGAACTGCACCCACTTCACTTTGTGGATAGACCAGAGTACAGGGATTGATTCAGAGAATTTTGACCTTCCAGGCATTTGATGTCAAGGAGAACATTGGGAAGATTGCTTGAAGATGTGCATTTATCAATAAAAAGCACACTGTCCAAACAAAACCATGTTTGAACCATAACAGATGCCTGGTCTTAAACAACAGAAGCTTCCTTTGGGTAACTATTCATCGGATAGACAAAGAAACCTTAAGGATCTGCTCTGGGATGTTAGCCTGTTGCAGGATCATATGACATGTTTTGGCTGAGATGTTGGTAGACGAGCATAGAGATTTCAACATAAAAGGCAAGGTGATGGTCACCACCACAGATAATGGTTATAATATATATATATAATATTGTGAAGGCTTTCAGTGTTGTTCAGAATTTCAAAGAATCATTCAAGACAGAGAAGAAGGGGATGAGGAAGAGGAGGAGGGACCCCCTGTCTTTATAAATCTCACAGACATCTTTAATGGAATAGAAGAAGACCACAGTGTCCACCTCATCAGTGATGTGCCTGCCACTCCCTCAACCAGGTTGCTACAAGACACACTGAGGAAGTAGTCAGCCAGGCAGAGCCCTTAAAAACTGAAGACTGGCAAATTCAAGGCACTACGGAGGAAGCAACACAGGAGCACACAAGCTTCACGTATCAGTAAAGACAAGCTAGGGTGCCAGTTGATAGTTCCCAGTCCAACAAGGTGGAACTGCACTTACTGTGACATGGAGCTCTTGAATAACTGTATCATGACTAAAGAAGAAGACCTCCAGGTCAGGTTGGGTGACTGGCTTCAAAGTGACAGAACGCACTTTCGTACAGGATTGTGCTATGGTAAAAATTAAGTTCATTTTGATTTTGACGTACTTCAGTGAGTCTACTAGTGCAGTGAATTTTTAACTGAACTACCAGTACTATTAGGATCTTGATTACTACTCCTGATAATAATAATAAATGCATACCATAAGTGAGTCAAGCTCATGTTATTGTTGCAGATTACTTAAATACAAATTATGTTTTCCACATCTGTATGACCACGAAGGTCTGTGACTGCAGGGGTTTGTGCAGAGCATCTGTGCAGACACCCACTCTCTAGCAGTTTTAAATTAGAGTTCCCATTCTGTCAGAGCATTGGACATAATGTTGCCATTGAACGGAATCTTGCAGAATCATCCCATATCAAAGTTGTTGCATGGCAACAGTTGCAAAAATGCAAAAATGCAGTATAAACAGAACCACAGTCCATTAACTGTCTTTGGCCTTTTATAGATACAGTTTTGTGTTTTACATCCATAGATTTATGAAAAATATTAAAGGCTAGGGACTGCACAAAAATAAAGGACTACTACTAGGAGGTTTAGGGGTGGGGTGGTATCCATTTTCTCCTTTTGTTGAAGAGAGAATAGTCTGATATTTGGAAGGGAGCAGGGAAGGTTGTGTTTTTGCTTTCAGATTTAAAAGATGGATTTGCATGCACCACTGGTCATAAAGTCACATCAAAAAGATGACTTTTCCCATGTCTCTGTATCAGAGCTTATATTAACCCAACTGAAATCAACAAGTAGTTAACAGGATGAGTATGATCTTTAGCATTTTTTCCACTCGCAGCAGTTGCTCAAAACTTCACTTTATTCCACATCACAACAGAAAGCAGAATTAAAATGAAGTTAATGTGTTTGTAAAGGTCAACCTATAGCAAAATGCAAGTTCAGCATCACACATTGCCATCTTGTTCCACTTAATTAACAAACTGACATAATGTGTCGATTGTGGCTGTTGACAGTTTGGAAACTTATGTTATCAGTTCATTAATGCACGCGTGCTCTTTAGTCCAGTGGATCATGTGTTCCTTCACAGGTATTTGTTAGATTTGGTCCATTTTGATCGACACACCCACACATGCAGAGAAAAGAACAGAAAAAGGTGAATGTACATTAACAGTGGAGTGAAAGACTTCAGTGAAAGTACAGTCTGGTGTCCAGGTCAGTCTCACCAATGTTCCCTTGGTGCTCTCACAGTATTTGAGTGGATTGGTTGAAATAGGACTCAACTCAGCACATTAGCCAGTTGTGGTAAAACACACAGCAGAACCCCAAACAAACAAGTTTACAACAATGTATCGGTGCTCCACACATAGCTCACCACTCATTGACATGTCATGCTCAATGACAATAAAGAATCCTGAATCTTGAATCTCTCTAGTTATGGGCAGAGATAGAAACCAAAAAGTCTTCTGCTTTCCAAAACTGACAAAAAAGGCCAAAAGTGGAGATTTCCTGCCTGGTGACAAGGTTTTAGTGTTACTGCTGATTCCTGGGTTGAGCTTGAAAGCTTGCTACAGTGGAACTTTTTTGGCCTATCTTGTAGCCACTCCAGATCGTCAGCATAGAAATCGCATGTTACAGTTCATTTAGAGTGATTGGGAACATACTGAACGCGGCTGGATATAGAGATCATTCTTGAAGCAGGTGAAGCTGCTGTGACTCCCGTGGTACTGTCTGGTGTGTTAATCTTATTGCAGGGAAAGTCTAAACTACGCTGTCTGGTGCTCTGACAAGTTTTTTTTCTGTGGCTTTGACCAAGGGAGCATTTCCAGCCTCTGAGATCTCCCAAAAACTTCCCGCTCATTATTATTATTATGTATTTTACATACTCCAAAGCGCAGCACTCAGACTTGGTTGAGTTAATTGAGTGTAATAAAGCACATTTTTTGAGGCGTAATATTCACGGGTTACTCAGAGCCTTTTAAACAGCATCCATATTGTATACATCCAAACAAACGTCACTGTCTCAAACGCTCCCTGTTTTTACTTGCTGATAAAGCTAGTGGCTAGAAGTCTAACTAGAAGCTAGAGCGCTTCGGTACAGATTTTCAATAAGCTTTCCTGCTCCAACCAGCTGAACTCAGCTTCACCATTACATAGAAATGGTTAGCTATTACAGGGGTTTTGGAAGAATTTCTCTGCTGTGCCCTCAGCTTTTACTGACCTGCTAAATCCAAAGATGAGCTCTGAGTGGTCTGATACCTGCCAGTCGGTTTTCAGCAGACCAAAAGCCTCCTGCCAAACGCACCTCTCGTCTAGTGATCCTGTTGTTGTTATACATCATCATCATCTCATACATCCTTCCATGCTGATCAAAAATAGACATTTGATGTGTTGGCGTTTGCGACCGCAGGCCTTCAGTCGGCCCTTCAGCCGTGTTATTTTTTGTTTTGGTTCATCATTGGTTGGTTCACAGTCATTTAGTGCTTATTTAATCAACTTTGCAAAACTGTTACTAAACCCAATTCAATAAATTACTGTTCAAAACATGAACTGTAGCCTCAAAATATTTTTTTATCCCCATTCTTAGAATTAAACTAAATCTTAAGCTCATAAATTAACAATAGTTAGTTTTATGCCTGTCCCAGTCTTCTCTTTTACAGTGCAATTACAGCTGTTCTACCTAAACCTAGTGGTATCCATAGTGGAAGTTGGTGTAAGTTATTCATGTAAAAAGATTAAAAAAGTATTGAATGGGTTGATTGCAATTCCGCAGTACCATACTGGAGGAAAATCTGCAGCACATATGCAAAGTGAAAGCAGCAACAACGACATCAAAACAAAAATTAACCATAAGGTGTATCTTAAATATTCATTTACTATGATCTGAATTTTGAAAGAAGACTGTAGACTGCAATTCCCAAACGCATTATCTCTGATCTGCTAACGCTTTCCAGGAGAACACAATTGGCTGAATTTGGTGGTGAGAAGCCAGTGTCCATATGTCCATATGGTGAAGCTTATTCCTGGCAGGAATGAAAGTCGTTGTGTCAATGTGTTCATTACTTGTGGAGTTGGAAACAATAATATAGGAACATGAATGGCAGTACTTGTTCACACTCTGTGTGACACGAACACACACACACACAGGTAGTGGAGTGTTTCATGTGAAGTAGATGAAACAGTAATGCTGGTTGTGAGTCTGCAGAACTCTGGGCAACCAGCCGAGGAAAACTCTGATGTTAATTTGGTTGATGATTTTTGAGCTCCTCTTCACTCACACAATTCAAAGACCTCTTCTTTGTTACTGATTCATATCTCAACACAACTAATATTCTGTTTTATTTTGTTTTTAGCCACATAAAATCACCACTACCACAGCGTCTGGCAGAAGTTAAAACTGTCTAACAGTCAGTGTGTGTGTACAGCATGAGGAGAGCTTGACAGTCATTCTCGTAACAGCAACTTGTCTCCTCCTACAGAAGATTGTGGCAGAGTAGCCCTTCTCCTGTTCCCTCTGGATTTATGAAAACGTGGATTAATATGTACATGGTCTCCATGTCTTTCTTCTGTCATTATTCTGGCGTGGTAAAATTATTGCTCTATTGCAAAATATAGCAATAGCAAAATTATGCTTTATAAGCGGCTTATGTTTCATTTACGCATGAAATGTAAAACTAGATGTAATGTACGGTGAAATTCTTTCATTCTCATGGTGGATTTGTGCAAGGTTGCACCCATAGATTGAACCCATGTATCATACTGTAAAATTTTAATTCAGTGGCATGAAAAAATAACTACAAATTGTTAGGACACTGAAACATAATTTAACGGCATTTTAAAAAGTGTTGTTGTTCCAAAAAAACAAGCTTGCTTCAACAACAGTGTGTATCTCTAAGGGAGCGCCCCGCCACCCTGTGGAGGAAACCCATTTCAGCCGCTTGTATCCGAGATCTCGTTCTTTCGGTCATGACCCAAAGTTCATGACCATAGGTGAGGGTAGGAACATAGACTGACTGGTAAATCAGGAGCTTTGCCTTTCGGCTCAGCTCCTCTTCACCACGACAGACTGGAACAACGACCACATTACTGCTGCAGCCACACCAATCTGCCTGTCAATCTCACGCTCCATCCTTCACTCACTTGTGAACAAGACCCCAAGATACTTGAAGTCCTCCACTTGAGGCAGGACCTCTCCTCCAACCCAGGGGGGCAAGCCACCTTTTTCCGGTCGACAACCATGGCCTCTGACTTGGAGGCACTGATTCTCAACCCAGCCGCTTCACACTTGGCTGCAAACCGCCCCAACACATGCTGGAGGTCCTGGTTCAAGGGAGCCAACAGGACAACATCATCCACAAAAAGCAAAGATGAGATCCTGTGGTCCCCAAAACAAGCCCTTGGCTGTGCCTAGAAATTCTGTCCATGGAAATAATGAACAGTACTGGTGACAAAGAGCAGGACTGCCAGAGTCCAACATGCACTGGGAACAGGTCTGATATACTGCTGGCAATGCGAACCAAGCACCTGCTCCGTTCATACAGAGACCGGACAGCCCGCAGTAGAGGGCCCTTGACTCCATACTCCTAAAAGCACCTCCCACAGAATGCCACGAGGGACACGGTCAAATGCCTTCTCCAAGTCCACAACACACATGTGGACTGGTTGGGCATACTCCCACGAACCATCAAGCACCACGTGGAGGGTGTAGAGCTGGTCCAGTGTTCCAAAATCAGGACTAAAACCACATTGTTTATCCTGAATCCAAGGTTCGACTATCGGCCGAATTCTCCTCTCCAGTACCCTGGAATAGACTTTACCAGGGAGGCTGAGGAGTGTAATCCCCTATAGTTGGAGCACACCGTCTGGTCCCGCTTCTTAATTAGAGGGACCACCACCTCAGTCTGCCAGTCCAGGAGCACTGTCCCCAACTGCCACACGATGTTGCAGAGGCGTGTCAGCCAAGACAGCCCTACAACATCCAGAGACTTGAGGTACTCAGGGCTGATCTCATCCACTAGAACTACCTTGGTGACTTCAGCCTGAGTGATGGATGAGCCAACCTCTGGGTCTCCAGCCCCTGCTTCCTCTATGGAAGGCGTGACAATGGGATTGAGGAGATCCTCAAAGTATTCTTTGCACTGCCCGACAATATCCCCATTAGAAGTCAACATCCCCCCCCCTCCACTGTAAACAGTATTGGTAGGGTACTGCTTCACCCTTCTGAGTCGCCAGAGGGTTTGCCAGAATCTCTTTGAGGCCAACCGGTAATCCTCCTGCATAGCCTCCCCGAACTTTTTCCATACCCGTTTTTGCTTCCACAAGGCCCAGGCCGCAGCACACTTGGCCTGTCGGTACCTGTCAGTGCCTCAGGAGTCCCACGGACCAACCAAGCTCAATAGGACTCCTACTTCAGCTTGACGACAGCATAGCCCTCCACCACAATAAGGTGGCGGTTCAAGGAGGGGAAGCTTACAACACCTGGTATTCCCAAGCGGTCTCACATCCAAGTACTAACCAAGCCCGACCCTACTTAGCTTCCAAGATCGGACAAGATTGGGTGCGTTCAGGGTGGTATGGCCGTAAGACATATTGGACTATTTTCAGTCCAAATCCCTGCTAATGAAAAGCTGCTATTGATGGGCAATTATTATGGGAAATGTAGTGTCTCGTTTCAGACTACATATTAAAGTTGGCATATATCAGCCCCTGCTGCTTCTATTTGGCCAGTCTTTTGAAAGCTTTCTCATGTGAGTCTCCCAGTTTCATGCAATTGTAATACTAAATTGCTGGAGTAATCCTTTAACTTGCTAGATTAAACATAATCTATTGCCCAGATTGTGATGTTTCATGTATAATTTAGTAAAGCAATTTACCAAGGTGTAATGGTTTGGAAACATCGAGTGCCAGATGACTGATAGAGAGAGATGATACTTGCTGTCTTAATCACAGCCACTGCTTCTCCACACTTTTGTGCTTGCACATCCTCACACAAAGGTCGCCTGGCAAAACTTAGATTGATTCACTTCAGAGGAAACTATTATGGAAAGAACAATTGACGTGTCAGTCCCTGAGGAAAGCTTCATCCATCACTGTCCAATGGCCTTATTAGTACTTCACTACAAAATCCTAATTCACCCCTGGGGTAAAGAGGCTGCCACTAACTGCTTTGTTTCATATTGGAAGTGCTATTGATACTTTCCACATTCACTCACTCACTCATGCAGGACATAAACACAGCAAGTGCTCTTACACACACACACACACATGCAAACAGATGCTCACACACACACACCTGAGACGAGACAATTGTAAGCCATCTGCAAGCGCTCCGCGAACTGGTGGAAAAAGGTAATCAACAGCTTGTCTGACTGCTCATTACTTCTTCATTATGGAGTGGAAACAAACACAAAGCACCTGAGCTTAGAGGCAGCTTTTCTCATCGATGCTAGCACACACACACACACACACACACACACACAGTCAGCCTCTCACTGACATACAGATGAAGAGGGGCTGATAGACAGCTATTACAGCTCAGTCCCTCTGAAAAAAGGCAGCAAATAAACTGTTCCTGTTATGTGTGCTCACAGTGCCAAACTGGCACCAACAGCAACACTGTGGCACTACTCGCCCACCTGCCTACTGCTGCCCAGTTTGTACCTACGTGGAGACAGAAGATGTCAGCGCAGAACACTTCAGAGATAATCTAGGAAAACTTGACTATTTTTTTCTTTTTGCAATCAATTGTTTCTTATTTTATAATTTAAAATAAGGACTACATAAAAGGAAAAAGCTCTTGTGTGTGTGTGTGTGTGTGTGTGTGTGTGCGTGTTTAAAATCAGCAGTGTTTGAGAGGACTGGCTTGGCTCCGCTAAAAGTGGCCTAATCTACCCTGAAAAGAGTAACAAAATCAAGTCTGGGAGTCTGAGAAAATTATAAATGATCAACAGCTGTCTTGCAGCAATGGCCTGCAAGAAGCCGTTTGTTATTTCGTAGTCTGTTATCCTGGACACTTTCCCCCACTGATGCTTTATGACACAGTACATGAATTATTCCATGTATGTTTTGGGCTGCCCCCAAAATGATTATTTTTGAAGAAATGGGCCCAGATTTCTGTGGCAGCCTCTCTTTCTCCCTCTCCCTCTCTCCTCCTCAAGTTCATGGTTCCGACACTTTCTGTTGTTTTAAATATCGCCTTATGAAACTGAACAAAGTGTTGTTTTTACTATTTTTATATTATATTAATTAAATATATTAATCACGTAGCCAAATGAATACATGCACCAAATATCCTTACCACTGTCCACATACCACACACATTTAGAAGTCTACACACAGTGAATCCTAAAATCACCAGCTGGCAACCACTTGCTTTAAAAAATCACGACAAGATAAGACTTTATTCAGCCCCTGCAGGGGAAATTAGGGTGTTACAGGCAGCAAGCAATAGTATCATGAATAATAAGAGAATAAAAAATACAAAATAAAAGTTATTATATATGTAGATTTTAAAAAAAAGACTGTAAAAAATATATTGCCAATGGAAAATATATGAAAATAACAATCTATCAATCTATAACAATCTAGTTCTTCCATATAGTCACTACAATCTGGTCAAAAGTGAAATACACTGAACATCTTTACATTATATAAATGAAAACACAAAAAGGCAGATAAATTCAGCACTTAGTTTAAATATGTATCACATGAAGGACATGTACACATCAGTCACACGTCATGCTTCACTTGTGGTTTTGAGAGAGACCACTGGCAATGGAGGAGGTAGGAAAGGGTGATTATGAAAATGGGTGTGAGAGACAGTAATACAGTCATTTGTGAAGCACATTTCTTATGTTGGGCGGATTTGGCACTTTTCCCTCTGTACGAGCCACTAAAATATTAGTGACTCTCCTGTTTGTCTGTGCTCAGGTGCCCAAATCCTCTCCTGTTCCTGGCTGCGTCCTGTTTGCCTGCTCTCTACCAGGGAACCAGGGTCAGTCGCTACTTGGACTCTGTCACTTTGGACTCATCTCTGCACATTCTTCTTACATTTATTAAACTGTTATTAAATTAAAATTCTTTCAATTCACCCAGCAGTGGATTTGAATAAAGACAGGTAAATGTGAGGAATGCTGCCAGCTGCAGGATAAAATTAAAATTATCAACAAGAAAATAAGAGTTTGGATGTTATTTTGATGCTATGCAGCTACTAACTTGAATGAAGTTAGCCCCGGCCCCTCCTGTCCCCTAATATCACTTTGTGCCTCAAGAGCCGATATTCCAATAGTATAGCTTTTTCAGTCTGATAAACACAACTTTCATAAAATGTCAAAAAAAAAAAAAAAAATCTGACACCCATTTTTACAGAAAAAAACAAACCTTTCACGCTCTGATTTCAATTGCGTCCAATGCATCAAAGAAAAATGAAATCAAAGTAGCACTGCGTGTCCCCCAAAACAAGTTTTACTACTGCAACATAATTCACCTGTCACCTGAATCACCTGTCACAACAAATCCATATTTGCAGTAGGACTCCTGGTATTGTCTGTTTAAAGCTTTCCAAACATGTCTGTTTTTTACTCATTTGGCAGCTCGTGGGTTAAATTTGATAGCTCAAGTGACCGAGATGCAACCGAGAGAATCCGGTCATTTTTTCAAAATAAAAGATCGTTCAGACTCAGATAATAAATAAAGAGGATATAATTAATTATTTCTTGTGCAGCCCGGTACCGGTCCACGGGGGTTGGGGCCACTGTCCTATAGGATATCTGTTGCTGTAGTATACAGGGATACAAGTGCTACAGAACGCTGTATTATTTTGTACCAATTACAAACTGCTAGGCCAAGTTGCGACTGCACCTCACACACCCCATGACAGTCGGACAATGAACATTTAATAAGAACATGTACGTTTTCTAGAGTGTGGATGTCTCTGGACATGGAGTTCAGCCCTCCCTCCTTTTTCATGTGACAAATACAATGCCTGTATACACACACACAAACACACACACATGCACATATGTATGTAATGTATGTATGTATATATATATGTGTGTGTGTGTGTGTGTATATATATATACACATACATATATACATACACACACACACACACACACACACGCACATATATGTGCGCGCGTGCGTGTGTGTGTATGCGCGCGTGCGTGTGTGTGTGTGTGCTGGCCAATACATCAATCCAGAAAGCCATTCAAGTCACTGAATCAACCTGACAGTTCAAACCTGTGTGTGATCAGCTTTGCTACTCGGCTGAACACCTGAACACCTCCACTGCCTTGTTGTTTTCACTTCCAGTGACCCAGTGGATTCAGTTGCTTTCTTATAGCTCACAGCTTGTTTTCAAAAAGTTCTCGAGGCTTGGATAAATATTGTCCATGCTTAGTCCATGTTCAGTTTGCACGGTTTCAGGGCCTCATTTGCTGGCACATCTGTGTCCACAGAGAGACACAGGATTGTCTTCTGGTCCCACACTTGTAAATCCAAGCAACAGGCACTAACTTGAGTACTTTCTAAAAGTCCTTCTGTTTGTTTTCACAGATTCATTTAAATTTTCAGATGATGATTGTTGAGGTTGATTCTCCACTCACAGCTTTCCTTGCCATGATGAGGTATTCCATCAACCATGATTCCCTGCCAATGACAAGATAAAATGTTTTCCAGATCAAAAATAGGTCAGAGAAATGAAGAATAACTATGGGCAAGTTTGTACGAAAATATTTGTTTGTATGTAATATTATATGTTAATTACAAACTTCAATACTATATATGTATACACACACACACACACACACAAAAAAAAAAAAAAAAGTGGAGAGACGGATCCCAACCTCTGTGGCAGGTGCCATCAGAGAGCATCTGGAAACCCTGAGGAGGCAACTTCAGGAATTCTTCCCTGTGCTCAGCAGGCTACACAGCTGGATCCAGAGTACATTTTGTGCCCATAATGAGGATGATATTACAGGTCTCGGTTCCAGGGACATGGACAGTCCTGTGGAGTTATCTTGTGATACCTCTTAGAAACTGATCTTCACACAGAAGCGCGTGGCACAATTCTGGATGCATGTGTGAATATACTGATCTGTCTGGCAAAGCATTTCACATTTTTCTTATCCAGATACAGAGATGGAGTAAATCTTGTGTTAATGTCAATTTGTTGACTTCTGAGAGAGAGTTTTGTTTTGTGCTGTCACATTGCTCAAATATTACACAGCTGATGGAGAACTGCACCTGTTGAAAAATCTGTTTATATATATATATATATATATATAGGGACAAGATACTGCACATCAGGCTTTGAACACACACACAGTGCTTACTTAAAGGACACATTCAGTGAAGGTTTGACTCTCCACATGGGAGGTGTTGACAAGATTTATCTTTTAGGACCACTTTCCAAACTGTTTTGGCTCATTAAAACCTTTCAACGGATTTTGGATAATGTCCAAAAAGACATTTCATTTCAGTGGTACATTTTAACCTTAAAACAGTGATGTGAAAGTACTTATGAATAAAGTTGTTTCCATTAATCAACAATTCATCATTCCTGATGCTGGCCAAGCATCAGGAATTGGCCAGCTGTGGCTCCATTGTTGTCAACACAGAGAAGAAAACCATTTGCTGATGTTTTTTAGTTTGTATTTTAACTAACAGTCTGACATTTGAATGGAAATCATCAAGTCCATTTATCTTTTTTTCTCATCACAGAAGTTTTTCCATCTGATGCACAGGAGATGATACGTTTCAAAGAGTCCACCGAAGAAGCACTTCACCTTACACAGCCATGAACCTTCTGTAGTTTACAACGGATATGAATGGTCATAACAGCCCACATTCTCTTTAGCGTACTGAGTAACTGTAAGCCTGAGAACGCTTTGCTTGTACCAGAGTTTTACACCAGTAATTTTAATCCATTTCAGTAAAACCTCTGAAAAGTAGCAGCCCTCCTACTCAAATGGTGTTTTAGTGCTCTTTGCAGCCCAGAGTGAGGAGGAAGCTCGAAGCCGCTTCAAGTGAACACATACTGTCTCCACCATACTTAATGGCAACGAAAGAAATACGACCGAAAGAAAGTGAATTATTCCCTGTGCTGCCTGTTTAACCCTGGGTTACTTTGACCCCATCAGTGATCAGTAGAGGCACAAACATAGTCCACTCAGTTGTATTTGTTTACCTGTTTCACATCAGACTTATCATAAATCTAAATTCATTTCTTTTCCTTTCAGTGCTTTCAACCTGTTTGTGCGTGTGTGTGAGTGTGTGTGAGTGTGTGCCTCAACACTCCTACTAAAGACAGAAGACATCTTGTTCCATGTTGTTGCAAATAACCCAGCAAGGCTAACTATTACTCCTTATAAAAGATTAACTGTGCTGATTATTAATTCAACCTCAAGGCTAACACTCTTCTGCTGTGAGAGCCCCTTGATGTTCCTTTCACTCCCTCTTTCCCTTTCTGGGTTTATAAAATAGACATAAACCAGAGAGTGAGTGTGTGTGTGTGTGTGTGTGTGTGTGTGTGTGTAGGTGTGCGTGAGAGTGAGAGTGAGAGAGACTACGGGGATGAACAAAAATGATTACAAAAAAATCACACTACTCTCACTTCACTACCCGACAGCAGGGGAGAGCTATTTCTTTATCTCATGTTTCCCTTGTGATATTTACTTTAAAAATATTTAAAAAATCAAACATTTTATGATATAAAAATGCTTTGTGTGACAACAATCCTCTCTCAACACAGTCAACTGGTAGTTAAGACTTGTTTACTATGCTAAAGGATAACTTTCGTTTTTTTACAACCTGGACCTTATTTTTATCATTAAATACGACCATTTACTCACCCAGACAACTTTGGTGGCATTTGGAGTCGTTTTGAAGAAATTAGCCCCAGAGGAGCGGCGTGTATATCCGTGTAATGCGAGTACTCGGGGCACCCGCGCGTAGCCTCTATAAACGCATAATCTGCGGCGAAACTCATTCATATTCCAATATTTTGTTGTGATATGCTGGTGCTATTCCCCTCTGAGCCCGTGGTGGCATGTTATCAACATCCAGTGTCTCTACTACTACTTCTACTACTTCTGACGTGGATGACGTCATTTTCGAGCGCTGTGCGCTGCGAGCAACCAGCCACAACACGGCTGACTCTGCGGCGGTCGGCTAGTTTAGCTGTAGTTTTGGCACAGCTATGGTTCGTATTGCGTATTTCCAAATTGTCCGAACAACATGACATTTTATTTTGAGACAGAGTTGATTAGAATAAAGTAAATTCAGAGGAGGGAGAAAAGTTTGCACTCATGAAGTCAAGCTTATGCGTAAAGCAAACAAAACCAAGGCAAATAAATAATCTATACAAGTGTGTAAGCTACTTACTCAATCGAAAGTTGCCCATTTGGTCCAACAGGCTTTGGCTGGGTCTTCCAGTTCACTTTAGGGACACGAAAAAACGTCTCCACCACAGCCCGGTTTATCATTGCGCGGAAATCCTTCAGTGTTGTGATACAGACATTTATTGACACATCCAGACGCGTATCTCCTGGCCACAAGTCCCACTCTGAGCAACAGAGGCATTCCTCCTCTGTTGTCATCGATGAACGTTGTCCACAAGAACACCACCAGTTACCGTCTACTCGTGGACGCGCAGCCGTTTGTTGTTGTTTGGCCAGCTGTTCCTCTCTCTGCCTCCGCGTCCTCCTTTCAACGAGCTCCTCGTCCGTGTACTCTGGCTCAAAACGGTAAGGACGTCCATCGTAAACAAAGTCATCGTCCACCACCTCAGAGTCGGAAAAATATTCATCCATTTTGTGAAAAATAACAGTCGCAAACTACAGCTAAACTAGCCGACCGCCGCAGAGTTAGCCGCGTTGTGGCTGGTTGCTCGCAGCGCGCGGCGCTCAGAAATGACATCATCCACGTCAGAGGTTGTTGTCTAGAGACACTGGATGTTGATAACATGCCACCACGGGCTCAGAGGGGAATAGCACCAGCATATCAGAACAAAATATTGGAATATGAACGAGTTTCGCGGCAGATTATGCGTTTATAGAGGCTGCGCATGGATGCCCCGAGTACTCGCATTACACGGATATACACGCCGCTCCTCTGGGGCTAATTTCTTCAAAACGACTCCAAATGCCACCAAAGTTGTCTGGGTGTCTAAATGGTCGTATTTAATGCTACAAATAAAGTCCAGGTTGTAAAAAACTAAAGTTATCCTTCAACTATGTGAAGGAATCTTCACCATTTTGTTATATTTGCCTTAAATATATGATTTTGAGACATAATGGGAATTTTTTTTTTTCTTTTTAGAAAATATTATGAGAAAATATTGATAATAGTTTTGCTTTTGTATAAAAATGTAGAAAACATTGAGCGGGGGGACTGAATAATTTTCACACAGTTTCTTTGGTGGCTATACCTGCGAGCAGACCTCAGCCACATCCACGAGGCATGTGTTATGAAGCGAGCAGTAACAGGGTGGCATTCTGTCCATGTGTCTGTAAACGCCAACAAGTTAATGAATGTTTAATTAGAAAAGTTTCTCCACTCTCCACTTTTGGGTTAATTTAAATGGCTGTTTTGTTTTGGTTTCTTTTGGCAAAGTGCAATTATTCCCTATCTGTTTTCCAAGAAAGGAAAAAAAAAATTCATCTGTGACGGCTGATTTGGCGTTTGGAAAGCTGGGCGGCAGAAGGGTGAGTTTATTTCAGCAGCTGGAATTCTATTGTCTGAGTGAACTAGAGAAGATCTGTATACACACTGCACCCCTCCCACTATCAGCACACAAACTCAAATAAATCTCCATTCTCTACTTTTATTCCTGACGCCACGAACTCACCAGCTAATCATCACTAACATGCTCATCAACACTTCTGCTTTTTTTTTTAAGCTCAGCTGCAATATTTCCAGCTGATGCAATAAAACAGTTCAACCGTCAGTCTTCTTTTCTCTGGTCTATATATATGAATGATATTTGAGTACTGACAGACATTAACTCTCAGAGAGTGATGTCAGAACCACATTTAGTTTTAGTTGTCTGGATGACCAGCATGCTTATTGCAATGTAAGGATCATTCCAACGCTACAGAAAATGCTCTAGTTTGATGTCTTGCTGAGTCAGATTAGAATATCATGAATCCAGACATTGCAAAAAAAAAAAAAAAAGTGAATGCAGGCATTTTATCAATTCATTAATTTTGTTTGCATGAGTTTATGCCATCAAGCAACGAGAGTGTTACCGGTTGTGTGGTAAGCGTCAATCGTCAATCTATGCTCAAATGGAGATAAAAGTAATTAATAACTGCTTCAGTTAATGTCTGACAGCCTTCCTGTTTACTGACATTGTTTCAACATGTCGGTCAATAAAGAATTTGAACCTAATTATCTATTTTCAATTATTTTATGAGCTTTAAGGCTACATTGGTCACATGGTTTGCTAGCAGTATTAGCATACAGCTTATCATCCGTGTTAGTGTAACACAAAGAGCAAAAGCACCATACAGTTTATGTTTTCTATGTTTTTAGTATTATATTAAGAATAAAGCTGTCAAAAATAATCCTGTAAATAGGATCCGTTAATTAATATTGTTTAATATTGCTCTAATATGAGACATTAGAATTTTTTTCAGTAAGGTTCAATTCTTTCAGACAAAAGAAAATAATAATACTATTGACAAATTCAAAATATGTATTGTGCCTTATTAAATGTAGATGATATGTAAATTGGAGAGCGAGTTGCCATAAAAATCCTACTGACTACTAACACATTTTTCCCAAGGACATTTATTGCATTTTGATGAAGTGTGTCATTGTTCACAGGATGTGAGTATCTATGTGCAGAAGAAGAAAGAAAGATGCAGGGAGCATCTCCTCCATGCTCCCTGTGAAGAGCTCCCTTTGTCTGGTTCCCTCATCCTGTCTCTTCTAGATGATTAAGTATCCAGGCAGGAAGTCTGTCAGTGTTAAAGTGGCCCATGCCCAAACACCTTTCCTGAGGCACAATGTGGGAGGACTGGGGGCCTCTGCTGGAGGTCTGATGACAAACGGTAAGTAAGGCAGCCTCTTGATCTATACCCATACATTCCACCTCCGGAGAATAATAATTTCCTGGAGACTTACCCTAACCATAACCCAGCTTAACTTTAACCCTTTAACCTGAGTCGTGACCCTAAAATGTATTGACTTACATTATGGGAACTATAAGGGAGATGAGCCCACAACACGTCTCTATAAACAGATTTATGTCCCCACAATGTTAGCAATAGGTGTCCACACACACACATGCACACACACACTTGACTGAAAATACCACGCGTCATTAGCTTGCTGAAAAAGCGCTGCCAGTCAGCCTGCCTCTATGCCATCTATCTGTTCCCACTCTTCACATGAATTAGACGCTTTCTTCCTATTCCTCCCTCCGAATCCACCACCTCCTGTTGACTGTCTGAAAGGTCATGGGGGGCATCGCTTGAGGAGGGGGAGGGTGTATTGACAGTGTACTGACAGGCCAAGCTAAAAAGGTCTCCTCTTTTTGTATCCTATCAACTCCAGCCTGAGGGCTGCACACTTCTAGGGGTTGCAGGGTGGGTGGATGTTGGAAATGCTGTTTTTAAATAGAGGCACTACTTTCTCCTCATTTCTAGCTGACAAGGGGAATTTGTTTTGGATTTGGTGGCTTGGATTCCATCTCTATGTTCCTCCTGCTACAAAGGACGACTGATGGTCTTCCTACCGCATGGAGTAGCCCCGTCCCCACGTTCTGAAGCACCAGCAAGATCCCCATGGCCCTGCTGCTTCTGTGGCTGCACTGGTTCAATGGTAAAAGCCTTAGGGTGCCAATTTATAAGACCTATCTGTCTCTGAAGGTACTGAAGTCAAGAACTGGATGGTGCTCTCTTCTTTATCTTGAAAGCAAAGCGCTGCATGTCAGTTAACATCTGAGAGCTACAAATGTCGTATATGGATCTGTTAAATTCAAAGGGCATAGACAATCACAGCGTATGATTGAAATTAGCAAGGACTCCTGCATATTGAATGAAGATGCTAGACGGGATGGCTCCTGTCATTAGAGGTATTACTGAGTTCATGTTTTTATGCTTTTTGAATGAAAAAAAATCCAAAATTCTGTCAAAACAGAATTCAGAACAGAGTGGAGAGAAGGATTCATTAGTTCATAGAATCACTGCGCAGGTCAGGGAATATAGAATGGGAAGTCAAGGCGACATGCCTGCACCATTCAGTAGGAGGGGTTGTTTTAAGTGCTGCTGAACCCAAAAGTATTTAATTAGTCTTGATTTAAAGGGGGATATTTAGTGTCCCATGATGGGGGGGGTCTTTTTCCTATGAAGACCCATTTCAATTTTTATAACATCCTTTGAGGGCCATACTAAATTATTGAACACATGGACTGGAACTGCACTGGAACTGCTTCTCTTTGGTGAGGCATCTGATGTCAGATGGTAATGATGATGATGATGATGATGATGATGATGATGATGATGATGATGATGATGGTGCTACTCACAACTGGCTCTTCCAGGTTTCCAGGTTTGTGTCAGTCAGTTTTGAGTCTTTGCAAGGGTCAGTTTTGAACTGAACTGCCAGTAGGATGTTGCTTTGCAGCTCAATGGTTTGTGTTGTAGGTTGTCAGGCACATCAGCTGGGTCTACAATCAACAGAACAACAAATATGCTCAGTTCCTTTTGTTTACTGTTCATGTCCTGAAACTTCAAATGCATGAAGGAGTTTTCACACTCAGCAGCATATTCAGATGTCAGAGCAGTGTCTGTAGGAACATGCTCAGTGTTTCCTCTTTCCACTGCTTTAATGTTGGTTCAAATGATTTCACATTTCAAAGCAGAGAGCTGAGAAGCTGCTGGACGGTGAGACTCGGCTCTGAGAGATGCTAGGTGAAATCACACAGTGACTTGAAATTAGTGAGTTTCTACACCAGGTTTTTCCTTCATGAATTATTCCAGAGAAACTGACACTTTTACTGCAACAAGGCTCCCCACTGAGCAAGCAAGTCTGTGGACATCTAAGACAAGTTGATATCACGTCCGTCTGTCCAGGCTGCAATCTGGACGTCCACGTGACATCCAGAATTAGTCGATAAATAGCATTGAGAAAAGAGTTCGGCCAGGCTCGATTTGTCTTTGTCTTTTGGAACTCATGAACCATGAGGTGTTTGTATTTGTATTTGTACAGTATTTGTGCAGTGTGTTCTTTGGATGTTGGATTGTGGATTTTTTTGTTTCTTTCGGCACATTTTATTTAATCTTCAAAATGTGGTACATACCATAATTAGATGACCCGAAACAAAACAAGTTTTTTTGTTGTTTTTTTTTTTTTTTTGGTATCACCTTTTGTTTAGCTGTAATTGGTTCCCAAACTTTCAGAGCCGTGACCTAATGGACTTAAAGGGCCATAGCTCTTCAATGTTAAATTGGATTGCAACCAAATGTAGGAAAATCCAACATTTGAACATAAGATAGTCTTAATTACTGTCAGAAGACTACAATCATACTGCAGGCTGCTGTCAGTGTGATATAAGTCCAAAAAAGACCCCAAGCTGCTGCCTTATTCTTGTTTCTGTCATTCATCCTGTTGAGCATATGCTTATATAAAGCTGGTTTTATCATGGTGCCCATTCTTCTCATTCTCAGTTCTGAAGACTTATTTATGTATTGTCCTAGCAGCCACTGTGATGCTGGCTACAACATATATTTAACTACTCTCTAAATAGTATTTTTTTATTGCCAAACTTTCTTGCTCAACTAAAGGGAATGACATCTGAGCAAAAACAGCAGAGAGTTCAAATGTAGTATTTAATAGTACAAGGGATAAAAAAAACAAAATAGGTCAAAGCAGAATCAACATATTGTAGCTCAGGCTTTCCTCCCAAGCTCCCAGAATTCCTTTCAGTGTTGGCCTCTTGGTTGCAAACACAACAAAGCACAAGAAAAATGGAATCCTGAGTCACCCAGACTCCCCAGCTGAATTCACTATCTATTGTTCTGTTTTCCTTGATGAGCACCATTCCTACATCACTGTCTGCATCCACCTATTCATCCACCCATCCATCCACTCAAATCTACCCCGGCAGATATAGTCACAGCAGCAGCAGCAGCAGAAGTGGCCTCTTCCTCACCTGTCACATTCATCATGATGGAAGCGGTGCACCACTGCTGAAATGCCAGTGAACTCAATCATGCAGGAAAACACTGAAACACAAAGCAATTATGTTCCAGTACTTCCGCTGAAGGTAATTAAATAGTAGATTCCCTCTCTGAGCAGCTGTGAGTCCCTCTCTCTCTCACACACACACACACGCTTTTGTTTGTTCATTACCTGATATTACATCCAATCACCATAATGACATTTTTGAACAGTGCTTTTACAATGCGAGCAGAAATAAACATAAAGATAATTCATGATTAAACAAGCGTATATGGATATATATAGTTAATTTAGCAAAATTATGTATCTAAATATCATCAATATATTGTCACTGACAGGTGAAAAACACGAATCTCCACTTTTGGTGATTTTATTGCTTTTCAATTAAAAGTTCTTCAGCTGCTCTTGAGTGGACCAAGATAAAAGCCCATGAATGGGAGAGAAGCAGATTCACTCTCAGGACAACTATGTGACACAATGTGTCTTAGGAAGTACCCTTTGCCTGTCCATCTTTGGTTTGAGATGGATAAATTACTCATGTTTGGAAGCTTTTATTGTACTTACAGTAACAAAACGAGTTGTCGTCAATTCGAGTAACGTTTTCTCATCTCAACACATTCTCACTCCCACTGTTCTTTGTAACACCCTCTGCATCTTATACAGAAACACAAGGTACCCTTCAGTGTCTGTACAAGATGCACCAGGCATTCAACTCCACTGTAAACCCATCTGTGTGTACTCTGGGAGTCTGATACGTTATTGAACAGTCACACTTTGGTTAGGTTTAGGCATTAAAATTAGGTTAAGTGTAGGAAAAGATCATTCACTTTTGGTTTCACATCTGGCTTCTCACAGGACATGAACTCTGGTCTCCTGGGTGAAAGTCATATGTTCGTGTGACCCATCCATCCACCCCACCTTCCTGCATCTGTGGACTTTCTTGTTCTTTAGACTACATCACCTTGCTCTGAGTGTCTGATATTGACATATATTAGTTTACATTGGAGCTAGTTGAAAGCCCAGTGGGTTGTACAAGGTACCCTTCAGTGTCTGCATGAGATGCAGAGGGGTGTGACAAAGTGCCTGCATTTAATGCCCTGAGAATGAGGATGAGCTGCGTCTTCAATTTCTCTGCTCTGCTCCACTCAGTGTGTGTTGAGGGGCTGAAGCACAGAGAGCACAGGAGAGGAGAGGAAGTAGCATGAAGTCTCTGACGAAGAGCGGAAATTAAATAACAAATAATATATGATGTATATTATGTTAAATATGTTGTCATATTGTCTATTACTAATGGGAAACAAGCTGGTTTCAGCCGCTTCGCCACAGGTTGCTCTAGGCTACTTTTAATTTGCCAGAATGTCTCATGATGACAAAGGTGGGTTCATATAAAGTCAAACCGGTTTAAGGTAAGATTCACCAGACCAGCAAAACCGAAAAGCGACCTAACCCGACTGTAATCCTACTGATTTCTGATCATTTCCATATTTTCTGTTGAACGCATATTAATCTTCTCACTGCCTGATTGCCTTGATTACGGCAGCAACCAGATGGCGGCTGCAATCAAAACATTTCTTTATAGCTGCAGGCTGTGTGTGTTCACGCATGTAGTATTCATTGTAGTGTCAAGCTCGCACACTCCACACTACATCTGTCGTACAGTTTCCATCAGATGCTGTCAGATACGTGGCATGAGCATCTCTCTTGCCCTGCTTGCACCTTTCAAGTCTCTCCCTTTACTTTCTAACAGAAAGACAGATTTTCTATACAAAGGGACACACTCTCACATACACACAAACACACAAGTTCTCTCCTGTACTCCTCTCATCATTAAGACCATGATGTAAGCTTTGGCAAGGCGGCTCGCAGGCCTGATAACACCAGACATAATCACTGATGATCTTTGAGCTTCCCTTCCTTCACTCTCTCAAACCCTGCACAACAAACACCTCCCTTCCCTTTACACAACCACCTTTCCTAATATCCCTGAAGATGTGCTTCAAAAGGCCTAGGAGTCCATTTTTGGTGCAGAGTGCAAGTTAGCATCAGCATTTGCAGCATGTTGCATCAGCGCACACATAAACACAGTGATACGAGGAGAGGGGAGGGGGTGGGGGGTTGTCTGGGCAGTGCTGTTTGTCACAAACACAAACACAGTCACATGACTCAGGGATCCCATCATCCCTTGGGTTGGTTCCCAGAGTCCAAAGTGACATTTTAACCACACAAACCCAACGATATTCAATTAATAATAGCAAATGTCAAGTGAGGAGCTGGATCCTGACAAAGAGTGATCAACAAGATACACATCATTATTTCGCCTGCGCTTTACTGTGTCACTGACTAATCATTTTTCAGTATTTCAATTGGAAGTCAACCTCAAAAAGCTCAGGGCCAATATATAACTGCACTGCGACTGGTAGGCTTCCAACTTCTGAGTGGATCATGACACAACTTTCAAGCAAAATGAAAGGTGGTGATAACAGTGGTGAGTGTAATGACGCGACAGCGATCCTACAGCGCCGTTCTCCAGATCTGGAAACTTTTTCAAAAACTGCAAACCCCTCTACTTCCCTGTGAGTTCACACCCTTCATACTATACAGACCTAGACTCACTAGTTATTGTCCTCAGTGACTTTAACAAAGGTAGACTCAGCCACGAGCTCCCCTAATACCGTTTATTAAATGCCTGACCAGTCTGCCACGAAGCAGCCTGCTTCAAGACCTGCTTACAGAACACATTTCAAGAGTATAACTTTTGCAAAATCAGTCTTTAATGACACCTGGAAAACTTTTGTAACTAACTTCTTATCTAAACTAAAAACAGAACATATCCAAAAACCAAAGCCACATACATGACTATAGGTATCAGTCATCATAAACCTCCAGACAGAGAAGGATGATAGTGGTATTCAAGTTATACTCATTTTTGTCTTGATATTTCCAGTGAGATATTATTGTTATTTTTATTGTTTTTTCTTCTCACACCTTACACATACATACATACATACATACATACATACAAACTCATACTCATTCATTCATCTACACACACCTGGACCCACACCCATGCTCATATACACACTTTGTTTATACAAGTAATGAGCACAACGAAAAAAGAGATAAAGGGGAAAAAAGAAAAAGGATGAAAGGACGAAGGAAAAGAATATATACATATCTATTTAAACTAATACACAAGTAATGAACTAAGAAAATGAGGAATGTCGCTCCTCAGTGGACAGACTCTCTCCAAGTCAAGACAGAACAAAAGTTGCGATGGTACAGTGTCTTCCTCTGGGTCTTGGCACAACCCAAAGCTAGATTAAAGTAAGTTAACAATACATAAATAAAAAAAAAGGGGCTGACCTGCCGGCTTGTCTCCCACTGGGGCTTGCAGTTGTGTGGCTGGCGGGGGTGGTCCTCTGACTCGCCTCTCCAAAGGCCAAGTCTGGCCTCATCCCTCATTGCTATATGAACCTCATATTACTTATCATGATGTTTATTACTCTATTTTATTGTATTGTATGTAGTTATTACTTTACTAGTATTACATTAGTATCATTATGTAGTATGTCATTATAATTATGTTATTAGTGGTGACATCATATTGATAATCACTGTAACAGTAACAGTATGTCTTGTGTGTGAACCTTACCAGGATCACACACACGTGTCACTGTCTCTCATACAAACATTCAATAATACAGAGACACACGCCCACACATATCTAAACAAATCCTGGACCCAGGTAGCATCCTCCCCCTGAATCAGTATATATATATATATATATATATATATATATATATATATATATATATATATATATATAATTAAAAAGTTTTCATAAAGGTGTGCTCTGTATCAGAGCTTGTTATTATGTTCTACATATATGTTGTTTCATTTAGAACCCTCAATACAATATTTGCACTCATCACAAGTTGCATGAAGCTGTAATTTTCATAACATAATATATAAATGAATCCCTCTGGGGTACACATAAGTACTTTCCACATGGAGAGGCATTATAACTCAAATGGTGCTCATATCTATGGAACCATAAACATCTCCAAACAATAAAGTGCTGCATACTCCAACACGAGGAATTCCCAAAAGTAGCTTCCTTGATTGTCAGCTCTCCCAAGAAAGCTTCGTAGGTTCATATTTACAGCTGCTGAGAAGAAGCAGCTAATGCATCTGGAAATTTTAAACTGTGCCCCTAGAACACAAAATGGAGGGGAATCAGTTTGATAATTTTCTGTAGATATGTGAATCTATTACTTTTTATCGCTAACTACAATGCTATGGACTTTGGGAGGATCTTATGCAGAGATACACATTTATAGTATCTGGGTCATAAAGTTGGGATGCAGGTCAGGGAGACCGGAGGAGGATGGGATGGAGATAATCATCATCTGTTTCTTTACTTCTGACCTCAGGTATTAGATTTCAATAAAACTTTCTGACATGATAGAGAACGTGTTTGTCTTGATTTTTAGTGTAAATAGACATGTCCATGCAAGTGTTGACACATCGGACACAAAGGGAGATCCTGAACTGAAAAAGTGAAGAAATACAAAACAGACACAGAGCTTAAATCAAGACCTTTAAGAAGACTTTTGATAGTACAGCTAACAGTTTCAATTAGTTTACCTTTCTCCTGCAGAATAAATTAAACATGTATATAAGTGTTTTATTAAGCTGCAGCACCAGTTCAGCCAAGCAAAATAACAGATGAAGAATCCAACAGTGAGCTCTGCAGTCAGTCACTGTTTGGCTAGAGGTTTCTCTCTCTTTCTCTCTCTCTCTCTTTTTGTTGTTGTCTTGACCCTTCAGTTAGCCTCAGAGTCTTGTTCAAACGTGAGGCCTTCCCCTGTGACAACAGCTGGTTATGGCGAGCACATCACAAAGTACGGCAATACAGAAGGGTCCTGAAGGACCTAGGCTTTGTTTGCTTTGAAAACATATTCAGCGCAGTCTCAGCTAGTGTCTGCATTGATTTGTATGGTGAGGCTTGTGATGTTACAGGAGCAGATTACACATCATCTGTCACCACAAATCAGCCATCAGCAGCAAGTAATTGCATTCAATTAGTGGAGCGCATACTCCAGAAACTACTCCACATACATTATGGATACATACAGCCATACATGCAACTACAGCCAGCATTCCTCTGACAACCTGAGTCAAGACAATTACCTCAGTGATCAAGAAGACAGGGCTGTGAGCGCGCTGCTGGCAAATGTATAAGTCAGCAACACGACATGCATTAAAGAGGCGCATTAAAAAAAGTCATCGCAGCCAGGTCGATTTGCTTTGCGCATGTAAAGAAAACACATTTGGGTTGATTTGCTGAGGCACATGTACGACCCACACATACACACACATAGCAGGTGTGTGTCTAAATGCTGGAAGGTGATGTAAATGTGTGTGTGCGCTGAGGGATACGCCACTAAACCCGATTGATTATGTGCTTCTCGACGGGAGCTTTGCTCAACATATAACACACTTGGCAGCTAGTGGGACATCAGTTGCACTCAATTACATCACCGAGTGCACAGAGTGAGAGTGAGAGAGGGAGAGAGAGAGAGAGAGCCTAGACACTCTGTCTGTTCCTGTACTTCTAGCTTTCTGAGACCTGTTTGGATTTCACTGTACACCTTTTGTGTTGGGACACTTTGTCTGAGTGAAGATGCTAACCATTAACACTTCTCTGGGACCAGCTGAGGTGACACAAATCCTCCCTGATCTAACTGTTATTCATTTATTCCACCATTTTTGTCCTTGTCACAAACTCTCTTGAGTAGTTTTCCACAGCTATTTTTCTTCCCACTGCTTTCACATGCTTCTGTAATGCCCAAATTTCCCTGACTGGGAATAAATAGAGTTTTATCTTATCTTATCTGTATAGTGTATTTGTTTTACACTCATTTGGGACACCACATCCACAGAGGAAAGTTACAAACCAAGTTAACTCTGTGAATCCACTTAATCATTCTAAAATCAAAAGTCATGACGTCTCCCTTAATTTGATCTACTTCAAAAGAAAACACACGGGGACTCCTGGGACTTGGCATTTTCAAGTCTTCAAGCAAAACTGCAGTAATGAAAAATCCAAACAAAACCACTACATTATAACTAAGGTATTTTGGTACTTTGACTCTTCCAGTTCAGTCTTGTAGTGACTTGGCGTGTAAGAATAAAGAAAACAAGTCTGGAGCATGTGACAAAAGTAAGAACAAAGGCACAGTTGGCTCTAGATGTGGAAAAGAAAAGAGTAACTAGCCTCTGTTCTAAATCTCTGTGTCATGCTAAAAGTTGGTGTTTTCCTGTGACTCTGTTTTCTGTCATTGTGATAGTTTTGTTGTGAAGGGGCTAAAAGGAGATGCTTAGGTCCATAAACTAAATGTACCCACCATGACCTCCTCGATGACATGCCAACAATGCTGAGCTGTAGCTGCTGTCCTGTCATAACACTGTTCCCTCCAGTTTCTGTTCAATTCAGTTCAATTCACTGTTATTTTTAGAGTGCCAAATCACAACAAAAGTTCTCTCAGGACAATTTCCACAAAGATGAGGTCTACACCATACTCTTTAATGTAAAGAAACCTCGAACAGAACCAGACTCTGGGTGTGCAGCCGTCTGCCTCGACTGGTTGGGTTTAGAGAGAGAGAAAGAGAATGGTATGAAAACCTGGTCAGGAGAGCTGGTTCTGTCCTGGACTGCCCTCTCCACTGAGGATATAGGTGAGAGGAGGACGTTAGCTATTGACAACCCCTCCCACCCCCTGCATGACACAGTGGGGGCCCTCAGCAGCTCCTTCAGCAACAGACCGCTGTATCCACTCTGCATGAAGGAAGGGAGTCCACCAGGTCCATATTCACACTGTTTTTGCACTGATGTGTGATACATCATATACAAATTACCTTGTGCAATATTGTGCTTTTTTTTCACTTTCATTGAGTACTTGAGTACTTAGCCTATTAATATATACTGGCATTCTACTGTGATATTTGTGTAAAAACTGTGATGAGGCTAGGGAGCAGGGTTCAAAATGCAGACAATCAGACGTGGGAAAGGTGGCTAGGTGAAAGTTTATTTAGGCAGAGGTTAGGGGGAAGACAGGGGAGGCAGGGGAGGCAAGCAAGCAGGTGGCGAAGAAGGTTGGCCGTGTGGCACAGCGGAGACCCCAGCTGACTGGTACAGGTGCTCGGTGGCTTGAGGGTTGCGAGCTCGATCCTGAATATAGAGAGTGCAGGTAAGTACAAGAAATCACAAGCAGCAATTTTCTGTGGCACTAGCGAACGATCTACCACAAAGCAGTGACAATCTGGCAGCGAGAACACTGGAGGCCCGCCTTAAGTAAGCTCCTGATGAAGATCAGGCACAGGTGTGTGCAGCCAGCTCATCCTCCAACCCGCAAGCCACACCAATACTGTCAGAGAGAGCACACACAAAACCCAACCCCCGGCCTCACATACACACACACCACAAAAACTGTGAAATTCTATAGAATTTTTGGCAGTATATTTTTATGGCAAATTTTATTATAGTTCTTCACTCTCTCTCTCTCCTTCACAGCATTCAATCGTATTATTACAGTGAAACATTGTATTCAAATATACCTTGGTAAGTCACGTGACGTAACTGAACTGTAAAGCTATAGCCAGTAATCCTGTTCAGAAACACTTTTTGTTATACTGGATGAAATGGTCCTTCCATCCTGAGAGTAGTCAATACATCATGTATTCAGAAAAAGGAACGAAAGAACTAGACCTCTGTGGCCGCTGCAGGAATAGCACCAGCATATCATAACAAAATATTGGAATATGAACGAGTTTCGCCGCAGATTATGCGTTTATAGAGGCTACGCACGGGTGCCCCGAGTACTCGCATTATACAGATATGCGCGCCGCTCCTCTGGGGGTAATTTCTTCAAAACGACTCCAAATGCCACCAAAGTTGTCTGGGTGAGTAAATGGTCGTATTTAATGCTACAAATAAGGTCCAGGTTGTAAAAAAGGAAAGTTATCCATTAATGTTATTGTGACACAGCTGGGTAATTGAATTGGAAGTTTCTGCACAAATTCTATGCATTTTATGATGACTTTGGAAAGTTGATGACAAGGGTTGTAGGATCAGTCAGAAGGAAATATCAGCTGCTGCAAAGTTGGGCTTCGACCATAAGGATTAATATGTCTTTTTCTCTCTCTTTTCATCTATGTCATTTGATGGTTTTAAGGAAGATTAACTGATAGTTGTTATGAAATGAAAAAAAAAAACAACCCTGTATGATAAGCTGCTGTAAATGATTTAAATATATATAAAAATGTTGACATGCTGACAGAATAATACTGTTATAATACATTGTTTGTAATGAATTTTCTATATAGCCTAGGGGCTAATTTGAAAGATATTGCAGAGTCTTGCAAAGTTTCCCATGTGGAAATAAACCCTCAGTTAGCTGTAATCAGATAGACTGGCAGGAAGACAGTTGATATGACCATACACAATTCCAAATCGACGAGAACACAGAAAGATGTAAACGAGCAAAGCTTTGTCATACTCTGCAGTACCTTTGATTGAATTTAGCCCTGGTCTGAAAAGCTTGGACTTGCATGAAATTGAATGAAAATGAAATTAAATGAAATTGCTTGTGCCTCATGTTTGCATCCATAACTGTGAACAACACACAGAAGCAATAAGGAAAACATGAAATGGCAATTTAATATGCAGTGTTCAAAACTTCAGAGTGGGTCTATATTGTAGCCAACATTATTATGGTTTAGTTTTTTAATTATTGGCTATCATCCTCACCCCTATGCTGAGCTCCCCCGCTGCCTAGCCCTCACCTTATAACTCAATGCCAGATTTTGACCCTGAAGCGAGTCCTAACAAAAATCTTGCCTATGTCAGATCCAATTCAAACCCTAAATACCTTGTTGCAACTGTGGTGGCTGTGGTGTCTCTGTGTATGTATGGCCTTGATCAAGCTGTTGGATGGTTGGAGAGGGTTAGTTTTAAGGACTTGTTTTAGCTTAGAGGCAGTTATTAGTTAAAGTAAATTTCTCCAATGTGAGATTAATAAAGTCTTATCAATCTTATGCATCCAGCTCTTTGTCGATACCAAAATCCTGGATGCACCCTGGCTTCAAGTTGTCTTCTCAACAGCCTGGACCTGAGAGGGGTTAGCTGTTCAAACATCCTGCCACAACTCTCTTCTATTTGTGTGTTGTGTAGGCTACAATTACAAGTATATACATTTTATACAAAAACAGAAGCAATGATATGTATAGTTTAGCACCTGTTTACTTTGACAAGGCATCAGTCACTTGAACGTTTCTGTTGTGCTATTAGCAACAACATGTAATTACAGTATTAAAGTAAAAGTACTGGTTTAATACCTCGGATATATTTTATTAGATTATAATATAATCCATCATAATATAATAATACTGAAGCATCAATACTAGAGGAGCATGTTACTGTGTTAACTGTAGGAGATGAAGCTAGTTTTTACTACTTTCTATACAGTTTTATACACAGGGACAGCAGCTATGTTTGAAGGATAGGACGATTATTGGTGATGGATTTAAAGTTATAGCTACAAGCAACACGCAAGTAATGCTTGTTAAATCGAGGTTAACAGTTTCAAAAAACACAGGTGAACGTACATAACTTACCCTGCCATGCAATTGCAATGGGCTGCAATGACTTCTCTGTCTTGTTACGATCCACATCTTTGTTGGCGTTTCACCGGACCTTTGCGAGTGGTTAACCCAGCAAACAACCGCAGCACTGAACGTTTGTTGCTAGATTAATCTACAGGACAATGAAAGCTACTTATCCTCGCAAAAACCAAACAACAGTCATTCCAGAGCACCTTGGCACTGAGGTCATACACCCAGCCACTAGCAAAAAAGTTGTATGCCTCCATACTTCTGTATGCTGTCATTTGGTTTCTTGATTTGAACGATGCCTGCAGGACCAGTTAGTTATATCCACTGCCTCAACAGAAGGCAAATATTTCAGTTCAGTTGGAAAATCACTCCTTTTCATAAGATAAGGATCACATCCAACATAAATTCTGAATTTCTGTTTATATCTATCTATATCTTTCTCTTGTAATTTGATCTAAACGATCACAGTAAGAACTTTCCTACATCTCGTCCATTGTTTTTTTCTTTCTGCCCTCCATCTGAATTTGGAGTCACCTGACTGCAAGATTAAGATTAGTTGGGATGGGGTCTAAGGCCTTCTAATTGTATGAGTGGAAATTTTCTTTAAGATTAGTTAGGATGGGGTCTAAGACCTTCTAATTCGCTAGCGAGAACACAAATGGTCAAACTATAAGCATCACCACACAGTGGAGTTTCTGATCGGTGTCTCATATGTATCTCCTGCCTGGGGAGGAAGAGTTAGTGATAAGAAGATTTTCTTTAAGATTAGTTGAAATGGGGTCTGAAACAGAGGTTGATGGTTAAGATGAAGAAATAGCTAAAGTTAGTTGATGAAGGTCAATGGGACCTTAATATATATCAGGTTTAACAGCAGTTTCTAGGGTTCCTGTGTTTGAAGATAAACAGGCAGCAGTTGAGGGCAGGAGGTGATGAATTTAATCTCTAATAACTAGAATTGTATCATTAAAGAAGCTCAAGATGTCGTCACTACTGACTGCTATAGGAATACATGGTTCACTGGAGTTATGACGCAGGCCTGACTCTTTGAACTTTTGAAACGATTACAACTGAATGTAGGTTTAGGATTGATTAATAGGCTTGAGCCAAAAATTACATGCAACTCCACCTCCTCAGCCGATGCCTCGAGGAATGTGAATATTAATATGGCGCGGGGGAGTAGCTTCAAACATATTCTTCATGACACAGCCAGGTTTCAGTCAGACAAAATAAACCAATACTATGATCTGATATTAAGTCATGTGCCAATACAACTTAGAGGACAGAGATTTGATGTTAAGGAGTCCACATTTAATTCTTCAGTCTTGTTGTACTATTGCAGCGGTGGTGTTAATTTGTTGTTTAAATGTTTGCCTCATGTTTGCATCCAGAACTGTGAACATCACACAGAAGCAATAAGCAAAAAATTAAATGGCAATTTAATATGCAGCGTTAAAAACTTCAGAGTGGGCCCATAGTGTAGCCAACATTATTATGGTTCAGTGGTTTGCTATTTTTTAAATTTTTAAAATTTTTAATTGGCTATTATTAAAAGTTGTTTCCTGTTTGTACAAGCAGACCTTTTTATCAGCGAGCAGCGTAATACCTGCCTTCTTCTTCTTTAAGTTCTGCTACTGTGTTTTGTCTGTTAGAACACTAAATGCTATTTCACAAAATGTCGAAATGAAGTTTGGAGCATACTGAATAATATGCCTCGTCTGAACACTAGCTCACTAGCTTTTATTAAAACAAGTTTCTTTTCATGTATTCAGACAGGATAGAAGTCTGTCCTGGGATGCAAGTGTTCAGGTGTCTTTATAATCAACCAAAAGATAATCAAAAAGAACATCTGAGCATCTTACATTAAACAACTGCTAACTTAAGCTGAGTGAATTTTTCAGGGTCTCTTTCTAATTTGCATGGAGGCTGGTTCACACATATCACAAAGCGACCCCACAGAGAATTGAGCAAAAGTGTGTTGATGCTATGCACAGCCTTGTTGACTTTTATTTGGCCCTTGTCTCATTATCCCTTGCATAGTTCGGGTAGCCAGATACGGCCTGTTTCAGTTTTAAAAATGTCTTTACATAGCCCTTGAACAGGGAGGTGCTCTTTATCTGGGAATTGCCGGACCTATTCAGTTTTGGTAACTTGCAGTTCAGAAGTGAGCCATACTCTCGAGTGCTCTGTTAAAGTCATCAAGATCACAGTCACTGATCTGACTTACATGTGAGACACAGGGGAAAAATGCATTTTCCATTAAATTTGACAGGCAGGACAGGACTGTATAGACATCTAGGAGGCCGTAGAGTACATTGTACTATCCCAAAGTAGTCTTCTATTAACCCAAAGTCACTGAAAATAACCTTTCTTTGATGGCATAACTTTTGTGAGTCTGCAATGTCGGGTGCGATGAGGTGAAATCATGGTAATGACCTCACCCGCTTTCTCCCTCTCCAGCTTTGTAGTACAAACTGTAAGCATGGCTGCATCCCCAAACAGAGCCTTTCTGGAGTCAGGCCCTTCTGGAGCATTATAAGTGTTCAAAAATGTGTGAAGGGCACTGTTTTTTTTTTTCTTCATCCTCCCACTGACATTCTCAAATCACTATTACATTTAGTTTGTGTACAAGTCTCAGGTTGTGTAGTTTTTCTTTAAACTGCCTGTACAAAGTGCCAAAAGCTATGCCATTAACAGGTTTTTGTGCTCAGGCTTGTGACATTTCAAGCAACCATGCCAAAAACACCCTGCAAACTCAAAAGCTGTACAGTTACAGTATGCTTGCAGAACACATCAACAAAATGAGGCCAAACTGTTTTCGCTATTATTGACAGCTTGCTGAATCTGGATATCTACAGACTTGTGCCACTCAATGAATGTGTTTGAGAAGGACTTGTATTGGTTAGTGGAAGACCGCGTGTAAGTCAACACAAGGGTATTTTGGGGAAGAAAGTGTGTCTTAAACACAGCCACAGAGCACAAGGCTTGTGTGGTGCAGTAGATCGATCTGTGTGCCTTCCATAAGTGTCTCTCGGTAAATCATGCATGTTTTCTGCAGCACAACGTCTCTGACAACACACTCTGACAAGTCTTTCTGAAAATGAAATGTTATGTCAAACAGGAAGTCATACCAGTGCATGAAATCACATTTCTCTTTATCTGACATGTTAACATAACATAAAGGTGAGGGTCAGGGTACAGTGTTATATCATTTTCATTGTAGACATCTTTAAACCCGAACACAGCACACTGGTAAAAAGCTGAGTGAATCAATGAATTGATCTCTGTTTGTACACATTTCATACATCAGCAATAGTTCACTACCCCGCATGGCCAGTTAAAGTGTAATGCATTGTTTGATTAAGTAGTCTTGCATGATGTTATTTTAGAAACCTGAAGCACTGCTATAAATATGCTTTGGTTTTTGGAATTTGTGCACAGAGAAATTGATGCAGGATGAACCGGATGACCATTATTTTTCGAGTTTGTTTTCATTTGCACATGTTTCAAAGTCACAATAGTTTTTCTCTCTGTCATTTATGACTGACAGAGTTTTTACTCACAGCAAGCGCAGTACCAGTGGCGTAAGTTAGTAACGACGGGCCCACATATACACACACACTTAGATTTTGTTTTTACTGCATTCACCACCTGCCCGACCAACAAAAATATATGTTGATCAGCCCCTGCATCCAATCCGACCTGCAAATCACAACTGCCAGGATCGCACTGAGATTTGCTTTCTGCACTCTCCAACAGGCTGATCCTGCTACTGTAGCAGACACTGCCAGAGTACGCTGGTGTTTCTCCCCCACACACAGTAATGGGAAGGTTTACATTTAATAACCGCTCAAATTGTTACAAATTTGCTCTTCATTGTTGAACAACAGCAAAACAAGTAATCCTTCATCAGAGACATTATACCTGCATCTCGCCTTTTCTTGCTCTCGTTCTCTCCCTCTATTCCCTTCATATTGTAACAGTGAACATGTGGACGTCTACACTGTCTGTTTTTAGCCTGACGTTTGGCTGCACTGTGCAGAAAAAGGATGGAGTTCTTGGTTTCAGGATTTAAATTGAGCACACATCAGCAGAGGGCAGTGAACTTGGATATGGTGCCTGTACGCACAGCTGACAAAAACAAGGGCAAAAATAAACACACAACATTAAAGAATCACACTTTAAGCACCGGACTGACAGACACCTCATGTATTTCACTCTAAATAATTACATTTAATCCTGTCGGTTAAAGGATAACTTTCGTTTTTTACAACCTGGACTTTATTTGTAGCATTAAATACGACCATTTACTCACCCAGACAACTTTGGTGGCATTTTGAAGAAATTAGCCCCAGAGGAGCGGCGCGTATATCCGTATAATGCGAGTACTCGGGGCATCCATGCGCAGCCTCTATAAACGCATAATCTGCCGCGAAACTCGTTCATATTCCAATATTTTGTTATGATATGTTGGTGCTATTCTCCTCTGAGCCCGTGGTGGCATGTTATCAACATCCAGAGCCTCTAGACAACTACCTCTGACGTGGATGATGTCATTACCGAACGCCGCGTGCTGTGAGCAACCAGCCACAACACGGCTGACTCTGCGGCGGTCGGCTAGTTTAGCTGTAGTTCGCGACTGTTATTTTTCACAAAATGGATGAATATTTTTCCGACTCTGAGGTGGTGGACGATGACTTTGTTTACGATGGACGTCCTTACCGTTTTGAGCTAGAGTACACGGACGAGGAGCTCGTTGAAAGGAGGACGCGGAGGCAGAGAGAGGAACAGCTGGTCAAACAACAACAAACGGCTGCGCGTCCACGAGTAGACGGTAACTGGTGGTGTTCTTGTGGACAACGTTCATCGATGACAACAGAGGAGGAATGCCTCTGTTGCTCAGAGTGGGACTTGCGGCCAGGAGATATGCATCTGGATGTGTCAATATACGTCTGTATCACAACACTGGAGGACCACAGCAGTGGTGCAAGAAACATAATTCCCATGTCCCTGTTGTAGTGATCAGACAGGCATTTTGCTTTGTCACACAGCTCATCAGGGCCTCAAACATGTCAAAGATTACTGTCGAATCTTTGGGAAAGTAGGCTGATTGTTGTGTCCAGATTAACGTTAAAAATGTTGCCTCTGAAATAGCTTTCTGCATTGGGTAGGCGCTCATCTTCACACAGCTCATCATAATGACATTTCATTTTTCTGACTCTCGCGTTTTTGAAGGTGGTCTGAGCTCCCCATTTGTCTGCGAGCGTCTGTGCTGTCATCTTTGCCTGGTCAAAAGGCTCTGTGGGGTGTTCTCCAGCAATGTCACTGCCTCCTGTATGTCCGTCTTTGTGGCTTGGAGCATTTTATAAACAACATTTACACTCTGCAGAACCACTGGAAAAACAAAAGTGAATTCTCCATTTTTTTCTTTAGTCCTGCTGCTTCACCATGCTCATCCCTTTTGTCAGTTGTCAGAGGTATTTTCGTCAGTGCATTCATTACGTCCACATATCTGTGCTGAATAGCAACAACGGACTCATATCTAGAAGACCAGTGGGACGCGTCAGTGTTACATCCGAGTGAGCTGAGGGCTCTGTGGAGACGATGCCAGCCAGCATGGCCCACCTTTTAATGCTGTGCCCAAAAAACACACACAAAAGTTCTATGGTGATTTAGTTTGGTATCCAAAATAACTGAAAAAAGTGGTGCTTGGTTTATTTCAGCCATGATGTCCTGCTGAACTCGCTGAGACAAAATATATATGACCTCATTTTGGACAGAGGGGCTGAGGTATTTGACTGATCCCTTAGGCCATTTGATCAGCCTTTGCAGCTCAGGGTCATAGCTTGCCAGCAGCTCAATAATGGCAAGGAAATGACAACTGTTTGGCTATCTCAAATGTCTCGGTGCCCCTGGAGCCTCTGTCAGTGGCTTATGCCTATTGCACATGCCATTTTCTACCATCCACTTGCGAAGTGGCATGTCAGTTTCCATGATTACTGTATATTCTGATAATGATGCAAAATGAATTGATTACACAATACACTTTACATTTTACACTGATTATGTCAACATGCCACTCGTGATCGACTGTCATAAGCTGTTTTATGTTGACATGTCCCCTATGTTAGTGACATGTCATCAGACACTTTTCGATCTCAGCGTCGTCCCAGTAAGTCATAGGCGGACTATGAACCTGGTATTGATTTACTAGTATCCTACAACTTAGCCTAACATTACAACTAAACAAAACATGTCCAAGTTAAAAAAAATACATGTATGTCTTCTTTTAAGATGTAAACACAATAGCATAGTACCATTATGATTATTTTGACCAACATTTTCCCCATTTCCCCCAGCCAATTGTGGTTCACCATTTCCATCTTTTAGATAGATAGATAGATAGATAGATAGATAGATAGATAGATAGATAGATAGATAGATAGATATACTTTATTTATCCCAAGCTGGGAAATTGCAGTGCAGCAGCAGCATTACACACAGTGAAATAAGTGAAAATAAGACTATAAAGAACAAACTATACATAATAAAAAATATAAAAAATAGCGAGCAGTAAAAAGAATATACATAACAAAATAATAAAACCTGAAACCTTTTGACAGAACCTTTTGACAGATGGCCAATCGTGGGCCTCCGCTCGGGTATGAAAAATAAACCCAGCAACAGGACAGTTTTTCCATCTTTGTTGGAGAAGACGCTTAAAGTCCGCCGGTGAACTTCTGCTACTCTCAGATTTCATCTGCTGAGATAAAGGGGTGAGCTGCTGCTGGCAAATGTGTTTTATTTTATTGCTATTTTATTTTGTTGATGAGCTAGCTAGCTAGCTTCTTTACACTATTACAATATATTACGAACACTGTATCAGTATTACCGTCATTGCATAATGTTACTGTCACAGTGCATGTTGGTGCAGATAGTGTTGCTAATACTTACTGTCACAGTCTGTGTCAATTCAGATAAAATCACTGTTTATTTTGTCATCAGAAGGTAAGTTAGATAGATGTTTGGTCCATAATTATAATTCTCCTTTTACAGTCAAGATGAATTAAGATTTTAGACTGGTCAATAATCATAATGTTTTATCATCTCATTCTACTTACAGTAATGTTATGATGTTAGAGCATGTTCTCGTGCAGTTCTTCTTATTATCATTATTGTGTTTATGATGATGATGATGATTATCATTATCATCCTGGAAATAGTGACACAATGAATGTCTTTGAAATGACCAAACACAACAAATTAATCTACAGTTACTGATCACATGGTAACTATCTGAAGGCGACAGCCTGAATTTCCAGCTGTACCTCCTGGAAGGCCTCCACAGATGAACCAGGACTGTGAAGCTGCATCCCTGGCAGTGAAACCTCCGTCACCGCTCAGCTACTCAGGGGACCCTGTTTACTGTGTCGACATCTACACTGTCAAGGTGCTTGGAAGGAAGCTCGGCCCCTCTTTTCAGCCATCTGCTGTTTACGCTGGTGACTTTTTAGCTTTCTATCATGATGAGTTTATTTTTCTTATTTCTTATTTTTCTTCCAAAAATCGAATAATCTCATGAATTTGTTGAAAGCTAATTTTGCTGTCTCTATTCTCCTGTCTGCCCCAGGGGAGGCTACTGGACCTGTCCTCTGGCCCAGTAGTGACTGGCCATCTGTCATGCTCTGCTACCACCAGTTCATCTGACATTCCAACTCTCACCACCCCAGCTTCTCTTCAGCCCACTGCTGGTCCTTCTGGGTCTGGCTCTTAGCAGCACCTGAGCAACAACTGGTGAGTCTTTTTGGACATGTTTCAGTGGTAACAGCTGGTAAGTCTTTTTGTAACAAGTTACGCTCTGACAGATTTGTCATTTTTCTACCTGTGATATTGTGTGTTTTGGATTTTGCTGTACTCTTGTATTCATCAGGGTGTGGATGAGTGCAGTGTCCCAGGGATGGACCAAGTGGACAGTCTGGCAGAGTATTTTGTGGAGCTGAGGACTGAAACTGGACAACTTCTTCTTTTCACACATTGTCCATTTCAACAACTTTTAACAATTTCCACATTGTGCAATTAAACTAACTTTAAATTACACTTCATATTACTCACAAATATAACTTCCATTGGTTCTTTTTCCAGAACATTTAATATGTTATTGGGCAATGCTTAAAAATGTATAAACTAGCTTAAAATTAGGATAAGTGCATGTCTGCTACAAGCAAAAATGAAACATTATACCAACAAAAATAACCTTACACAAAATACTTCAATTATTCAGGGCCACAACATAGAAAAAGTTGGTATTTAATGTAAACCATCTTGACAATAACAGAAATCGGTGGAGTGTTAATTACTATTTTCAACCTGCTGAGCAACAGATGCCATTTTCTGAAATTACTGCCGTAACTTTACAATCACTTTCTAAACGTATTTTTGCACACTCAAACACACTGACAAAACTCTTTGCACTCGCACTACATAAAGCTCAACTTTAGGAGGTAATAGATTTGTTATTTTCACCTGTGTACTAACCTGAAAACTGCAGGTAAAATGTTTGGAGGAATGACGACTTGAACCATGCTGTTCTCTTCCCAAATTTCCTCTGAGGGGAGGGCGGAAGCACTCACTTTAGGGAAACTGGGGTGTAACCCACCTGAGATCATTAGTTCCGCTTTGTCATCCCTAATAACCTGAGAATCATTCTCACATCAAATGTAAAAATGAATTACCCTGAGTTGTAATCTCCAAACTGAAATTTTCAATACTTGAAAATTGATAAACAATAATTCTGAAAAATAAACACAAAAGTGGCCACACATTTTGAGTGTGTCACATTAGCAAAATCAAAATCTGTTAATTTGTGCTTCAACAATGGCAGAAATCATCATCAGTCAAATCATCCATTGAAATGCTGTGCACATCCACACGCTGTCTTATTTAAACTCCATTAAATTTCTTCTTTTTCCTCATTCTCCCTCCCAATTTCATGTGTTCACAGGTTCAGGGACAGTGTGCTGATATTTCTGGCAGTATGCAACTGTGAAATACCTCCTGTGTGAGTTACATTAGACCCTGTGCTGGATATAGAAATGTCTGATTTATATATGTTATCAATTACATAATCTATAATGGCATTATTAAGTACCTCCAAATTCTGCAAAAGCTTCAGACTGTCAGCGGGACACGTGTTCAAAATCTGTGTCAGAATCTGCTGAGTCTTCAGAGAACTGTAATAAGTCATTAACATCCTTTTCCGTATCTGATTTGTATTCTGAAACTTTGATGAGCCAATAAACTGGACGCATATTCTTCTTCAGAGACCGACTCCATGTCCTGACACATTGATTCTATTTCATCTTCAATGTCTGATAGAATTTTAAGGAGAGAGGTTGGATCAGAGCATGCCTGTATTGCAGGATCTCTAGGAATAATTCAATTATTTTCTTTATCTTCACTGAGAGGATCAGAGTGTTGGGTTATACTTTTACATTTATGAGCTATGATGAATGATAGAACAAGATTTAAATAGAACTATAACTTTTATTTTTCCAAGCATGTTTAAGTTTTTCATAGTTAGGTTTTGTGATTTGTTGTTTTATTTTATTTTCTTTCTCACTATAGCTTACCCTGATATTTGGATTGCTGCATTTTACATCAGAAAAGATGGTTATATTCACAACTTGATATTGTCACAGGTAGTTTGACCAGTTTGCTACATGGAGGTCTTGAGGCTGGTATGCCTGATGTTCCATGCAAAAGTGTGTTGTGATCACCTACTCTCATTGGATTGTCATTTTCCTGGGAAAACTCCTGAGCAAACCTAACCTAGATTTCAACATCATTCCAGTTCTATGGGAATCCTGAAGCCTCCTCACATGGTCCTGAAATAAGTTTCTTATGTGTACTCTGTAAAACTATAGAAGGGAATGCATTAAATCTACAATGAGTCTTTCAAAACCACAACAAAATCTTGGAAGTGCCAAAAATCAGTTTTTGTCACACTGGAACAATCTCACCTGCTTAATGATTCTAAGATAAGATAAAACTTTATTTATCCCCAGCCGGGGGAATTTGGGTATTACAGCAGCAGGTAATAGCAGTTGGAAAGAAAAATAGCAACAGAGATAGAGAAATTTAAAAAACAAGATACAAAGTAAAAGTTGACTATATATGTACATATTATACAAGCGACTATATAAAAGGAAAAAAAATGCAGTAAAAATATATAAAAAATATACAGAATATGCCGAAATAACTGTGAAAAAAATAGCCATAAAAATATATTGCCAGAAATTAATAGATATTTACATGAATTGCACATGGTAATCCTGAGAATGCTGCTGCCACAAGAGTACAAAATGTAAGCTGCCTTCAGATTAATAATAATGATAAATAGTGTTTATACTATTGCACGGAAGAAGAAAATCTACAAAACAGTAGAGAAATATGTAATATTGCACAAAATGTAAATGGTATGAGTGTATGATTGGAAAACAACATCAACACAGTCTTATGTTAGGTGATGCTGGAATTGAATAACCTGACAGCTGATGGAATGAAGGACCTGTGGTAGCGTTCCTTCTTACAGGGTGGATGCAGAAGTCTGTTACTAGAGGAGCTGCTGAGGGCCCCCACTGTGTCATGCAGGGGGTGGGAGGGGTTGTTAGTGATGGATGTCAGCTTGGCTAACATCCTCTTCTCACCTACATCCTCAGTGATGTCCAGAGGGCAGTCTAGGACAGAGCCAGCTCTCCTGACCAGTATATTAAGTCTCTTTCTGTCCCTTTCAGAGCTTCCACAGCCCCAGCAGACCACTGCCTAAAAGACTGCAGATGCAACCACAGAGTCATAGAAAGTCCTCAGTAATGTCATACATGCTCCAAAGGACCTCAGTCTTCTTAGGAGATGGAGACGACTTTGGAACCTTCCTGTACAGGGCATCTGCGTTTGTTGACCAGTCCAGTTAATTGTTGAGGTGGACACCCAGGTATTTGTACTCCTCCACGATATCAATGTCACATCCCTCGATGCACACCAATGTTGTCTGTGGTGCTTTCCTGCGGAAGTCTATCACCATCTCCTTAGTCTTGCTGGCATTGATGTGCAGGTGGTTTAGTCCACACCAGTTGACAAAGTTAGTGATGACTTCCCTGTATTGTGATAGACATCCAATGATGGCTGTATTGTCTGAGAACTTCTGGAGGTGGCAGCTGGTTGTGTTGTGTCTGAAGTCGTGAAGCCTCACATACTGTGGTCTGTTGGTGAGGTAGTCGATGGTCCATGCAGTCAGGTGACAGTCTACTCCGGCTCCTTCCAGCGTCCCCCTCAGCAGTGTTGGCTGGATCGAGTTGAAAGCGCTGGAGAAGTCAGAGAACATGACCCTCACTGTGCTCCCAGTGCTCTCCAGGTGGGAAAAAGAGTGATGGAGCAGGTAGATGATTGAGTCTTCCACACAAATGCCCAGCTGATATGCGGACTGTAGGGGGTCCAGCTCATTGCTCCCCAGGTCCCTGGGATGCACAAGCTTTGGCACTGGAACCACACAGGAAGTTTTCCAAAGGGCAGGAACTCTCTCCAGGATGAGGCTCATGTTGAAAATGTTGTGCTGAACAACTCTTCGTTTCTAGCCTCTGGATTCCTGCATCAGGCTGCTCCAAAGGCCCTTTCTTGAACATAACATGTATAGAAAAACAGCACAGATTATCTATTTACAAGATAATCTGAACATGAAGATGAAATGATAATGTTCAGCACTGACTGCAGTAGGTGATGTTATTTATTTATTTTCTATTTTTATCTGAGACAAGATAACCCTGGAGTTGGTGAGATGGCTCCAGATGCACTCCTTATTTCTGATTCAAAATTCAAAATTGGTTACGTTACAAATCTGCATAATCTGATTTTACAAAATTACATATTTTTTAAGTGTATTTTTTCAGCTACTATGCTACACTATTGATACTGCATTCATTATCTGTTTTTAACTGAGGATATCATGTATTTTTTTCTACTCTTGTGGCAGCAGTATTCTCATAATCCTGCATATAATACACAAATACAAAGCTGTTTTGTTCTATTTCTCATTCTCTATATCTTTTTTATTGACTGTTTGATCCTCTGATGTCTATCTGTTATTGCTTGCTGCTTGTAACAATTTAATTTCCCCAGCGTGGGATTAATAAAGAGTTCTTATCTTACACGTCTGCATTCCCCATTCACACATGCATTCATACAATGGTGGCGACCACCTGCTCATTTTCAAGCATTAACACACCATGCACAGCATCAGTAGCAATTTGGGGTTCACTATCTAGCCTAAGGATACTTCAACACGTACGCTGCTGAGGCCAGAGATCAAACCACTGACCTTCTGATAAGTAGACAACTGCTCCACCTCCTGAGCCACAGTCACCCCATTTAAAGGAAGTGCTTTTTCAAAGACATTTGAGAAACTTGTGAACACGTTTGTCTGCCTACTCAGTGCTGGAGATGAAACCTTCCTCTGATATTGAAATTCACTTCAACTTTTGATAGGTTGGTTGACACTGTCCAACACTTTTTTAGCAGTAGGTGACGAAGGAATAGGCATTGGATAAGCACAGATACACCTTGCCAGCAGCAGTTTTATTACACAACGTAGCAAGTGACACACTCACACATTTTCAGTCACTCTGGCTGCAGGGACGAGTGGGGAGAAAGAAAAGGAATTAAAATGAATAAACTCTCTTCATTTTCTGTAAGACAGAAAGAGAAAGTAATGTTGTATATGCATCGTGCCTAATTTCTTATTGTTACAGTTGAAGCAGTGTGATGTGATTTAAGGTTTCAGTGGTTCTGCAGTGTATTAGTAACATACCTGTCAACATTGGAATTTGAAAGTAAGGAAAATTTTCCAGAGCCTCGCCATGTGTGTCCACATACCCCTCACATTTGGACAAGGCTACAAACAGTGAGTCCTAAAATCACCTCAAGGCAACCGCTTGCTTTAAGATATGAGAGCAACAGGGAGTTCAGTAGGTTGTTACTACAATGAGGTGGTCAGAACCAGATATCTGGTTGAAATATAGTGAACATCTCTGCATTATATGAATGAAACACAAAAGTTCAGATAAATTCAGCACTTAGTTTATTTATGTAGCACTTAAAGGACACATCAGTTACGCATTATGCTTCAGGTGTGGTTTTGAGAGGCTACTGGCAAGAGAGACAGTTAGTAGAAGAGGGTGATTATGAAAATGAATGGCAGAGATAGTACAAATCATCGATGGGGTTTCTGTGTTTCTCAGACACGCTTATAGCGCAGGTTTGTCTCTTTTCACTCTGTGTGATGCTCTAAAATCTGTGTGGCGTGTTTTAGAAAAAGCGTGAATTTTATGCATTCACCCTTCCTCTTCTTTTTCAGAAAGGTTAAATATAAAGGAGATTTACAGAAAAAAATTTAAATGGGAGGATAGAGAAGAATCCTGTGGAAAACGGGAGGGTTGACAGATCTGAATGGTAATCACTCTGGACTTTGAAACCAGTGATCTGACTTCCAGGACTTTTCTTCGGCTCTTCACACTTTAATTCTCGATTTGGTGAAACTGAAATATTCTGTAAACACTGGCATGGGAGTAACTACAGATAGTGCACTTGTTTTACAAATGTTAAGAAGATACTTTGAATCAAGGTTCACTGAAAGAGAGAGAGAGAGAGAAAGAAGAATTTGTTTTGAAACAGCCTCCAAATTTACACACATCACCCACTGATGCTCCCAGAGGGAACGCTTCAAATACATAAAACAAGTAGCATACATCATAAAATACACAACTCCACCCCTCCATCAGGAAGACATCAGGTGTTTCACACACTCCCCCAGAAACACCTGTCTGTCGCTCCCCCCAGTGACCCCCACCCGTCTGTTATAAACTACTCACACATACATAGATATTTTATAAAACTTGTTTTTTCCTCTTTCATTGTAAAGAAATACATCCACACAAGCACATCGGTCCATATGAAATGTGAAGACACAACTTAAGCGCTGACAAGAGCAAGCCAAAACAATGGGCAGCAACGTAACCTTAACCCTAAAGCCATGTCGGCCAACCTGAAAAAATAGCTATTGCTGGTAGGCTACCTGCAATTAGAGGTCCGACCATTAAATAATGAATCTACTACAGGTGAAGGCATGACCCAGCAAAGCTGAAGGCAATTCTGATGCCTCTGTTCCTCAATCAAAGTGGAAGAGTAATTCTAGTTTTTGTTTTGTGAAATATGTTTTGTGTAATGTGTTTTGACCCTTAGGGCCACTGTTAGCAGAGCATATTAATATCACTATGTTTACAGGAAAATAAATACTTAGTGTGAAGTTCCTTTTTAACTACTCTAGCTTTGTTTGCCCCAGTGCAACAGGGACGTACAGAAAGCAGTGCGATGCAAAGCAGCATTCAGCCCTTTTCTCAGAACTCTTGTTGTGATGTTGTTGCAAGGTGGAACCAAGTGTGCAACATGAACACAGACGTCAAGTGAAGCTATAGAGGTTTTTTGTAAGTTCCAGGGAAGGGGAGTGAAGAAGAGAGGAGATGATGGCTGGTATCGGGGCTGAGCACAGATGGGCGATGGGAGATTGTGGAGTGTGGCTGGCAGGAAGGCAGACAGTTGTGAGGTGATCCTGAGGCACACAGAGAACAGACAGTAAGTTAACAGCTAGGAATAAACATGAGGAATGGTTTTCAGGATAACTGCACAAAGAGGCCTGAAATGAGTAAGTCCCGCAGTAGTTGACAGAATGATCTGGCACTGAATGAGTGAGGAGCCAGGGTTGAAATACTGCCAGGCTGATGAGCTGATACATTGGATAGCAAATACTGGACTGTAAAAACTGTTGGTAAATCAAAAACAGGTTTTGACATAATGAAAACTTGACTTTAATCTGTGCTCCCTGATTATGACTTTAATCTGTGCTCCCTATTATTTGATGATATTATCCTATAGTATTTCCCTTTAACTTCTAGTTGCTCCGCTGTGTCTGCCTGCTGTTCACTGCTGAACAGTTTATCAGAGCACGTTCGGACATCTGCACACTGATGCTCGAAACCAGGTTGAAGAGTGCTGAATTAGGGGCTGTAAAAAACAAAATCAAACAATAAGATGGTCGCACCAACTCTGCTCTGAAGAGCTAATTGGTGATAATTACGATAAATAAATTGTCTGTGGGTTCATTGTTACAAGTTACACTTTTCATATTTTACATGGGTCATTTGATCCTATATTAAGTTAAAATATTAATTAGTACAGCTTTAAAATAAGAAATGTATTGAGACAGAATTTAACCCCATCAGGCTTAGTAACCCTATCAACCCTTTTATTGCATTTATCAATATCAGTTCTCTTCCCAGCACATTACATTAGTTAAAGAAGATCAGGTAATAAAGCTGTATTCACCGTAAGGCTCTGGACAACTGTTGACAACAACTTATCTTTATTTATCTATTTCTTATTGCCAGAAAATTTCAGTTAATTTGACAATTCACATTGTGTCTCTTAAGCCATAGTTAAAGAATGAGGTTGCAAAAAAAGATAAAACTGTATTCATCCTGAAGGAAATGTCTTGTGCCAAAGGAGCCCACAATACGAATACAAAAAATACATTTACCTACTTTACACCAGACGCCCTTCCTGACACAGCCATCCCTATTTATGCAGGGCTGGGATGGACAATTAGGAATATGTTGGCTTGTGTATCTCCAGTGGCTGGGGAGCAACCTGGGGTACAGTGTTTTGCCCCTAATAAAAAAACATATTCAACAAATATCAGGACATCAATTTGCTGCATATATATTGAGCTCAATCATGATGGCCATGGGTTGGATGAAAGTTAAGGTTTATCTTAGGAATGTTATCACAAGTTTGTGTGTGTGTGTGTGTGTGTGTGTGTGTCACACACCAGTACAAGGTGTGGGTACAGTTTGCCCAGGACACGACATATCACACCCAATCTGTGCTGTGATGTCTGTGTTCCAGAGAAAGCTTTCATGAACTTACTCACTGCCTTCTCATCAACACCAGCTCTGCCTGTGATGACAATCTTATTGATTTCATTTATCGCAATATTAATTACAATCACTTTCAGCAAAAATGCTGTTATGACGGATTAATTTATATGAGGGATATTAGCCCAGGCGCTAAAAAGCAGCATGTGATGGATGTTTTTATGCTTAAGGGGGAAGGTTTGGCCTGATATTAGGCTGTGATGAATGTGCGCAGTCACCCAGGACCTGGGGGCCGGGCTGGGGAGGGATGAAAGCAGGACCTTGCCACAGAGCTGGCGCTTGAAAACCTCAGAGGTTACAGGGGAAGGATCGGGGGGTGTTAGGGCAGAGGCAGACGGAGGAGGTCAGGGGAGCAGTCAGGCCCTAAGATGGGTGCCATACGGCAGGCGGTGAGGAGGGGGAGTAAAGAGAGTCTCCATCCACTTTAGAAAGCCTGAGGCAGCTGCGGCACTGGAAGGATTTCCCTGAAGTCTGAGTAAAACAAGCCCTAACGCTGACCTTCAGCCAAGGACGTAGGCACCCAGACCTGCAGACACCGCCTCCACACACTCCTCAGGGCTTAGAGTGGGAGGATGACCGAAAGACAGAGTGACAGAAACATAGGCAGCGAGAGAGAGAAGAGACAGAGGAGGGAGAGAGGATAAGAAGGAGTGGGGGGTGGAAATATAACACTTTGTTTCCTGCACGAATGCACAGCAGTGCAGCCTGCCGTCTTCCCCTCCCCTTAACTTATATACCAAGAGGCAAAGTCAAAGAGAAGGACTGCAGAGCAAAGTCACAGCAGTCTCAAAAGTCAAGTGGTACATTAAAAGCTGCAGAGACTGAAATCAAATCAGACCAACTGGTAGACACACACATACACACACACACACACACACACACACACACTGGTCTCCAGAATATTAACACATGGAGAATGCGAGAAAAAGAAAGAACAGCATGTGGATGAACCAGCTGATGTGAAGAGTGTGATGTAAAATAGACCAACAAAGCAAACACTGACAATTTTTGTACAGATACCGAGCCAGTCATTTGCTTTCATTTCTCTGTTCAGTCTAGCAGAGTGATTCCCAACTTTTTGGGTTGTTTTGGAGGTCGTTCTCACTCTCTCCCTAATGAAAGCGTTGTTTGTATGAAAAGTTATTATCTGCCATGGATGGAATCAGTAACCTCAGAACTGTTCACAGGTCAGTGGTGAAAAGTAAAAGTACTGTGAGTACAAATTTGAGGTATGTGTACTTTACTTATAATTACAGTTTCCATTTTATGATACTTAATACTCTCGTGGTTTAACAAACCAAGTGTAATGAGAGCAGTTTGAATTTGTTTGTAGGTTGTGCCACTATTTACTTTTTTTTTTTTCCTTTTTAGAAAATGCACCACCACACATGACCCGTCCTGGTTCAGGTTTCTGTTGTTTACCAGTAGGCTAGCCAGCCATTGTATTACACATTAACCCTAGGGCCTTGCTAACGAGCTTTGGCCTGCGCCGCTCTCCAGCCTAATTAAGGAAACACTAACCGCAGTGGGATGGCGCCTGAGACTGATAATAAACTCTGCCTACCTACTGCCATGCATGCAGCCTGCCAGCTAACACACACTCTCCTTTCCTGCTCAATTATTCAATTACGACAGTGCACAAAGGTTAAGACAAGTATCTGGGGAAGAGGTCAGGAGGAGATAAATAAGACAATTTCCAATCCTGGGTTCAATACCTATCAGGGGAAGTAGTTTGCTGCCAGGCAGAGGTCTTACAAGTACCTGTGCACACATTGGTCACTGCTGACATTGTTACTGCATGTTCCTTATATTATGGTTTGGAGTTTAGATGTGCCCTGTGCTGTTATGTTCTTAATTGAGCCCTGGGATCTTATGGCTCTTTCCTGCAAAACAAGCAGCTCTGATTTACTGTGTCTGCCCTCTTCTACTTGTATCTGTAGTCTTTATTTACACAGCAATCACCATCTATTACAGCTTCTGTGGCTGTCCTGGCTGTGAAAAAGGAGCTCAGTGCAGTCCAATTGCCCCAGGGGCTCCTTGCAACACCACTCCTGAGATAAGCTAAGCTATATCGACTGCAGGAGACTATTCACAGAATGCACTATGTTAATCTTTTGGACTTTTTCAGTGGAGGGGATCAAGCTAAGAGGCCTTGGAGACGTTAAAAATGAGCCTGGCATTAGAAATGGCATATACTTCAGAGGTAATGTGTTTGGTAGTTAAGGCGACGACAGTGACTTATTCCCCTTCTGTCTTCAGCGAGCCAAGGCGTCGTCCCGCACTGCAAATGGACCATCTGGACTGCCTGTTATAGGTCTCAAGCAATACGACTGGACCATAATTTTTTAAAGGGCTTTTGTATTTTTATATGAAGAAAAAGGTAATTTGCTCATTAAGGCTGGATGAGATGGAAAAGTACAGGGTTATAAACAGACCTAATGGGCAAAATTTAATGAACTTTTGGAATCTGAAAAGACAAAAATCCTCAAAGCCAGGCTGGGCAGCTCTGAGAAGAGCAGCGAGGAAGAGATCCTGACAGCCGTATCTTCCTGTGTAGAAAAATTGCAGTGATTTTAGAAGTGATTTAAAATTCTGACAGCCCAGTTGTGAAATATAGATCTGTGCAGGTATTTTGGAACTGACTTTTTTTTTCCTTCCCACTCTGCTTCCTTTAAAGTCTTTTGGCATATATGAAAGGGATTTGGTTTCATTCTGCGTAGCTCCAAATGTACGCCATCTAATATTAGTATTTGTATTAATTATTTTAAATGAACTGTCAAAGTGCTTAATTAGCATTATTAATGTTGTGTGGCATAAGCACTGAGTGGTGGCTAAAAAATGAACCAAATACCTCAGATCCAACTTCATAGCAAGTTGTCAAAAGAGTTAATACCACTAATTAATAAAACTTTGGAGGAGAGACTCATTTAACAAAGACGGAGTGAGGCACAAGTCTGAGTCGCCTGCTGAAATATCTCCATTGTCTGGACTAAGAGGACGCCTCATGAGCATCTTGTTTTTGTCTTTTACACAATTTAATCGAACTTACTCTACAAAATACTGACTCAATCCCAAATGTTTGTTTCATTTGTATCTAACATCATATCAAGTAATCATATTTTACTTGCTAATTGTGCTGAGTCATAAAGGTTTGTTTCATATTTCATTACCTGCCCTCTCACATTACATCCTTGTGATTTCAAAACAATTTCAAAATGTTTTTGTTTATTTGTTTTTAATAAAAATGCTTGGAGGACAGCAGACAGGTGTCTGCATATTATGTCAACATTTCTGGCAGGAGACACTAAAGCCTCAAGCCTTCAAAGCTGAATTGTGCAGACACAAATCAAACAAAGCAATGGGTGAGCCATTCAGTGGCCACCTGGAGATGTTTAGGAAGGGATCACAGTGAACAGACAAGAGGTGATACTGAAAAACATGTACAATAACAGCTCTATTGGATGAGCCACAGTCAAACTCTCCTCACCTATCTGGGTTTGGCCAATATCTTTTTTCCAATTTCAATCATTTGCTGTGATTATTCTCATCATATTTGATCGTAATTACATTGATTTTACATGACAGCAGATGACTCTAGGAATGGCAATGTCGGCAAGTCAATCACTTGGTCAACCGGTTTGGGCCAGAGTCAGCAAATATTGGATGGATTGACATGAAACGTAATACATACTGTATATTCCTGATCCCCATGGGATGCTAATCCTTCTGATCCTAATGACTTTGTTAATAACATAACGTTTAATGTAGCACTACTGTGAGGTTGACAGTTCTGGTTTTGAGTAAAATATCTCAACAACTTAATGGATGAATTGTCATGAAATTACAGACATTCAAGGTCAATCAGGTCTTTTTTTGATCCATTGACCTTTAGTGCCATGCCAACAGATCATAAGTTTTCACTTAATATTTTATTTATTTTATTTGTCCAATACTTTGGTTTCTTACCAAAATACAGGTAAAACTAATAATATTCCTATTTACCTCAGCTGTAGTTTGGGTTTGGTAAAGAACCTTGGACAGTATTCTTTGAATGTATTATAATAGTTTTTGATCATTTGTAAAAATCTGTTTGTTGTAAAAATGCCACCATTCCTCTTTGGTCAAGCACTGTCTCATTTATTAATGATTCAATTTTGGATAGAATTTGTGATTCCTTCATTGATTTTATTGTAAAGATCTGGCTCCAGTCCAGAGCACAAAGATTGTCTATGCACATAATGAAAAACAGGCATGCAATAGTAGTAAAGAAGCTGCCAAACACAGTAATAGGGAGGTGAAGCTGGCAGCCACAGTGCAGGGAAATCATGACAAGGATGATGAGGAATACAGTAAATAAAAGAAAAGTAAGAACAGAGTAACTTAAAGTTGAAAAGCATATTGAATGTCAGCTTTGCTTTTCTTAATTGCAAATCCGTTCCACACACCGTCTGCTGTTTGAGCCGCACAGATGCTGTTAGTTCAGCCTCAGAATATATGACAGCTCATCAAGATGAGTGTCAGGTGTTGGAATGGATACATGGCCAAATGAGGGGGAAGAGGTCGAAACTGACAATAAGCTTCCTTCTTCAAGGAGAAAAGATACATATTGTCACTTTTTAATAACTTCCCATATTGCCATGTTTATTTCAGAAATTATTTGCCACACTACTGGTCTCAGACTGACCACAGAAGCTGCTCCCAGCATCCTCCAAATCATTGCTGACATAGTTGTCGCTTTCCATGTCATCTTCAGGTTCCAAGTCCAAACATCCTGACTCCTCTGCATTAAATATTCATTAAAGAGTTGATCAGTCGCTGCAGAGAGAAGAGTCAGAAAGACATGCTCCCATGAGTGGGACCCCCAAATGGTCTGATGATATGGGGTGGTGGGGGGCATAACCTTTCAGAAGCTGGATTCACTCAGTTTCTCACTAAAGCACTAAAAATGTTCCATGTTTAGTTTTAGATAAGCAGCTAAAACATTCTTAGATAATATTACTGTAATAATATTCCTAGAGGAAGATTTAGACAGTTGATTTGTTAAAGTGTGAGGTCACATAGCGTTCCCTATGCAGCTCATATTCTTAGGATGTGTGTGCTGGGGTACATCTTTTCATAATTTGTCCTATGACCTGTGGAACATTGCCGAACATTTAGCATAGTGGCCAGACTTGGCATTGCAGGATCACATGATACAACTGTGTGGGGGGGGCAGCCATGGCCTAGAGGTTGGAGAAGCGGCTTGTGTTCGGAAGATCACAAAAATGTGGGTGTGGTGGAATATTCCCTACCCCCTTCATTAGCTGGCTGAGGTGCCCTTGAGCAAGGCACTTAAATCCCCCAATATGCTCCCTGGGCGTTTGATTGCAGCCCACTGCTCCTGTGTGTCTTTCACTGCATGATGCATGTTGTGTTTTCATAGTGATGGGTAAAAAGCAGAGAATAATTTCGGATCAATAAAGTAAATAAACTTAAACTCTCTGTATTAACAGAAATTGGTAGAGTTTAGAAGAGCCATATCATGAAATGATTTGATGCAATACACTACATGACATTTATTTATTATCCAAAATGACATTTATTTATTATCCAAAATGACTTACAATAAATGCATTTAACATGTGGATACAACCCAAAAAATGCAAGAATCATGACATCAACAACTAAATATGCTGAAGTGCTTCTGCATTTAGAAACAATAAGGCACAGAGAAACAGACTTTTTTATGGGTCAAAGTGCAGTCTGAACAGATGAGTTTTCAGTCTGCAACAGAAGACGTGTACAGTTTCTGCTGACCTGATAACAATGGGATGGTTGAACAACAGCTAGGCTCCTGGATGAGCGGTAGAGGTCAGGTGGCACATGCTATGGTCTCGGTGGGAGATGACGAGAGTCTCGATCAGGACCTGTGATGCCTCCTGGGTAAGGAACGGACATATCCTCCTGAGTGTCACACACAAGTTCCTACAATCCAAGGGGACACCAATGGTAATGGAGAGGTCATGGACAGCAGATGCCTTCTGTGGAGGGGAGTGCAGCTCATACTTACCGAGGCTGAGCTTCATGTGGTGAGCAGACATCCACTGAGAGATATCAGCCAGACATGCAAAGATTTGTGTTGCCACTTGGATGTCAGACTGGGTGAAAAGTCATAATTAGTTGAGTGTCATCTGCAGGTCTGTGGCGGGAAAGGCCATGTGAGTGTACAGAGCCAGGTGAGTAAGAGTGCAGAGCTGGAATCTTATGCTGCCTTTAATGGAATGATAAGGTTAGGTGATTTTCATTTCAAAAGATATGGCACAGTACACTAAATGTGAATAGTTATTCAGGGACAAGAAAGGAATGAATCAGGAATTACCTGATTAATAATTAATGAAGCATGATGATTCAGGAATGAGTAATTCCTGAATAATTGTGATTCAAGGACTATATAGTAGATAATGATGAGTTACTAGAGGAAGGACTGGCAGATACCATGTTAATGAATCATCAGGTAATGATTAGTTCTTTCTCCATGAGTCCTTCCTGATTAGCTCTGAACCATCTGCTGAGTGGCACAATCTAGTGACAACTCATTACTACACTACCAATTACTTAATCATGAATCCTGAATTATTAGAGACCAGCAAATGACTACTCAGATTTTTGATGTGTGTTTTATTAAGTTCCTAGGTACTCTGTTTTGCTAATAACTGTAAAACTGTCCTCCACATGACACACATCCACATAATGACTGCCTGCACACTGTACAAGGGGGAGAGAGATTGCATTAGGCATTTCTGTTGTCCTTCTAGATTTGCAATGTCAGTAACAATGACAGCTCTAATAATAGACATTTAACTATTAATAAAATAGTATGTGATATATATGCAGGGTATGCAGGGTAATATCTACACTGTAAACCCGAATGCTCAAAATAATTAATTTTAATGAGTAGTGTAAACTTAAAATTTTCTTAAAAGTTGAATTTATTTAAAAATGTTGAGTGCCCGTAACAATTACCCTCTTTTTGAGTTTATCAAACTTATAATATTGATTAATTTGAACTTTTTGCATTTTAATGTAATGTCCTACTTAAAACTAATAAGTCAGATTTACTTAAAACTACATGGAATAATGTGAATTTATGTCTTTTTGAAAGAACAAATAATTCAAATCAAGACCGAATTAAGTATAATGACATCAATTGGATCGGATGGATGACATAAAATATCCGACACGAACACCCGCGCATGTATATACGTTTATAAATGATTCATTGTTAATAGTTTGGTTGTTACAAGTTTGGCTCATTAATAAATCACTTTAATAAAAAAAAATCTCTTCTACCGGAAGCGGTCACATATTTTATTTTGTAGTATTTGCGGGCACTTCCTCTTCAGGCCGTAGGTGGGGCAGACCAGGCCCGGAGCGAAAAGCTGGAGACTATCCGACCGAAGAGCGGGAGATGGATGGGCGGCTCGACGGTAGAACGGTAACACTCAGGTCTGCATGTAAGTAGTCAACATAAAACTTGCTTGAATGTTTGTTTCTGGAGGTTCAACAGTGTTTTGAGACAGACAAAGTGAGTTGCGTCAGCAATGTAAAACGGCTAATCATTAAGAATGTGGAAATAATGCCTTGAAAAGCCTTGAAAATCCTTGAATTTTAATGTGGAGGTCTTACAATTAAAAATGTCAAGAACATGACAAGAAATTGACCACATTTAGCCAAAAATGGGGGAAAAAAAATTAATTGAAAGAAAGCAAAACAAAAATTACAAAAACCCCCAAATTTAATGAAAATTTGCAAAAAAGGTCAAAAACATGACCAAAATGACCCAAAAAATTACAAATTACTGACGAAAAGTGACAAAAGTGTGTGTGCGCGGTGCAGCTGCAAAATGAGTTATTTAATTTGTGAATAAATGGTCTTAAAAAGCTTTGAAAAGCCTTGAATTTGACTTGAAGTAACCTGTAGGAACCCTGTCATAGAATTTAGGGATGCCACCAGCCCAGCTTTACCTAACTTTGACTTATTAATGTAATAAAATGTTTTGAATCTAACAGGCATCTTATACATCTGCTTTGTTTTAATTGATGTTGGTGTATAATGTTGTACACTATTAGCAATTGAAGAATATGACTGCAGTTTTTGAGAATTGTGATGGAGGTTTAAACTTCATGACAGATGTCCTGTAAAATAATTGTTTTTGTGTGTTTTCAGATTGCTCAGATTGCTGCAACAAACATGACTTGGCACTGTAAGTTGTGTTCAGCCTCTTTTACTACTAGAACACATTTATTCAAACACTGCAGACTGCAGCACAGCCACTTTTCAAACATTAGCCCACTGCCATGCCTCCATGACGATTGTATGTGCACATTTCAGACACTTAGTGCACTCAGTACTCACCTGTCAAGATATCACACTCAAGAACATAACAGCAAATCAAAAGAGATTCAGGAACTTGCAACTTTCAAGTGTCCGTTATGCACATTCCAGCAACCTTTTTCTGAGTCTGTACTCCTCAGTCACATAAGAACACACTTAAAAAAACATGAGACAGTGGTATGTCCATACAAAGATTGTAGCTATAGCACAAATGTTTACTCTTCTTTTAATTCCCATAAAAGCAGAGTACATGCAGCAAGTTCTGCGTCAGAATTTGGTAGTGACATAGTCTATGACCATACTCAGAAGCTCCAAGCCACCAACTCTAACGTCACTACTGATGATGAAGAGTGTCCAGTTCAGAGCAATGAAACACTGGATGATGAGCAATGTGATCCCTCAAAACTAAAAGATCAGCTGAAAATTAATGCAGCATCTTTATTTCTAAAGATGCAGGCTATCCTTCATGTATCAAACACAGCTACACAAGAAATAGTTGATCACTTGAATCAGATCTTCTCTTTATCACAGCCATTGATCAAGGATGCAATCAATGATATATTGCAGAGACATGGTCATAATATAACAAATTCCACACTCAATGAAGTTGTCAGTGCTGTTATGGATTCTAATGTTGTATTTAGTAGTACCTCCAAAGGTGCAGAGTTGTCCTCTCATAAGCGAAGAAAGATCTTTATAGAGCACAACTATCCTTTGGTAAATCCTGTAGAGTACCATTTGGAAGCACCTGGCCACACTATGATGTATGTTCCAATCCTTCAAATGATCCAGGAACTGTTTAAAAACACCGATATTCTGAGCAAGATCGGAGAACAGAATACTGAGCCTGGTTATTATGTGTCATATCGTGATGGCTCGCACTTCCAGGAAAATGCATTGCTTTCAACAGAAGAACTACACTTACCAATACAGCTATATATTGACGATCTTGAAATTACGAACCCTCTCGGTACATCTCGTAAAGTTCACAAACTTTGTGCTGTATACTGGGTGCTAGCAAATGTGCCGCCTAAGTACAGATCAGCAATGCACACTATACAATTGGCCATGCTAGCTAAAGTGACAGATCTTCAGAAATATGGATATGAAGCTGTACTTGCTCCACTGGTTCGTGATGTTCACAGACTCGAACAAGATGGTGTTTTTATTGAATCTGTCGGTCAGAATGTGAAAGGCACCATCTTCTGTGTTTCTGCTGACAATCTGGCTGCTCATGGGTTAGGTGGGTTTTTGGAGTCATTCAGAGCAGATTATGTCTGCAGATTCTGCATGGCCACAAGTGAACAGTTTCAAACATCTGAGGTAAAAGAGGAGGAATTTGCCCAGAGAACCAAATCTAGTCATGACATTCATGTACAAAATGTCCTCCAAGATGACAGTTCAAGCAGCCAATTTGGGGTTAAAGGTGATTGCGTCTTCCGTACGTCACTTGAGCACTTCCACCCTATCACAGGTTTTCCTCCAGATCTACTACATGATCTTTTGGAAGGAATTGTTCCAGTTGAACTTGCACTTTGTCTCAAAGAAATGATTCGGCTTAAGTACTTCACTTTAGAGTATCTGAACCAAAGGATCACATCATTCCCTTATCAGCACACTGATAAAGTAAATAAACCTCATCCAGTCCTCAAAACATTCATGACCCGGGGAACAATTGGAGGTAACGGGCATAAAAATGCCACGCTACTCAGGCTACTTCCGTTACTTATAGGCAGTAAAGTACCTGAGGGTAATGTTTCATGGGAGGTCTTGATGGACTTGAAAGAGTTGGTAGAACTAGCATTGTGCCCATCATTTTCTGATGAAACATTGGATTATTTTGTCTGCAAAATCAGTGACCACAGACAGATCCTACAAGAGGCTTTTCCTGAGTTTAGGCTTCGCCCAAAACATCACTTTGTGGAGCATTACCCCACCTTGGTTAAGTGCTTTGGGCCCCTAGTGCATGTTTGGACCATGCGATTCGAAGGTAAACATCGCTTCTTCAAGAGAGTGGTGCATGACACTCAAAATTTCAAACATGTTTTGAAGACACTGGCAATCAGACACCAAAACATGATGGCATATCACCTTGCTTCACCATCGTTTTTCAAACCAAAAACCCAAACATCCAGGGTTGACTCTGTTTTGGTTTCAACTCTACCAGAAGTAGCTCAGGCTTACATTAGAGAACAAACAACTAGTAACACTGTCTATCGTACATCAAAGGTGACCATTGATGGCACAGACTATACCAGTGGCATGTTTTTGTCAGTTGGAATCAGTGGGGGACTGCCAAAATTTTGCAGACTAACACAGATCTACCTTGTGAATAACAATGTTTATTTTCTCTGTTGTGATTATGACTCCTGGTATGTAGAGCATCTTCGATCCTACGAGTTGTCAGCCACGCAGGGAACCCTGTCTATGCACCTGCACTGTGACTTCAATGATACAGTCCCACTATCTGCATACAAGATTAATGGCTTGCTGCTGTTGACTCCCAAGAGATTCATACAAGTGAGGCAAAATTAAGAGCACTCTATGGTAAGTAATTCTTCATAAATCAATTGTTCATTTATTGGAAAATGTGCACATTATAATCAATGATTATATACAAACACAAATGACCTGCATTTTGAAATCTTAACCGACACATTTGAAAAAAATATTGAATATTCATATTAAAAGCACAAATATATCTGGCTAATGTCATTATAGTGATAATGTACTATGGAACCCAGTTTTCAAATTTTTCTTTCACTGTCAATTTGGCATGGAGATATAAAGCATTATGAATGCTGAACATGTTGAACGTTGTCATTAATGATTATATACATTTTATAAACATATAAACAGAAAGCTTAATAAATGCACTATAATGTCTGTTTGCTGATTTGTTTTTAACTTCCAGATCTCTTCATTTATTACAGTGATGGCAGCTGAAGCCCCACAAAACATGATCCTTCGTGTCATCGAGGCAGACCGTGTTCGAAAATTAAAACTCAGCTCCCGTCCAGCCTCTGTTGATGCACTGATTGAGACTTTAAAAGAACAACTGGAATTGGACTGTGACTTCACTTTGCAATACGAAGATCCAGACTTTGATGGGAAACTCACCTGCCTTGTTGATATTGAGGAGTTACCACAAAAAGCCTGCGTTCATATTTCACTTAGACAGGACTCCAGTTCTCTTGGATCAACTGATGCCCTTTCGGATGTGTCATCTCCAGAACGTCTTAGCAGATGGCCTCCAGGTCCCTTTCAAATTCCCACATTTGCATTTGACGTAGAGCTGACACTTAGAGATGGGAATGCTGAATTTGAAAAGAATGAAAAACCTCTTCGGTTGTCAAGGGACCAAAAGCACAATATTTTAGACAAACTGGCATCCACCATATTTGGTTTCAAAGCTTACCCCAGTGACAAAGAAATAGCAATGGTGGCTGAAGCACTCGTGAGGAAACACCCCTGTTTAAAGGAAGCAGGATCTGCCAGTGGATGGAATGGCTGGAAGAACAGCATCAAGTTTAAAATGGGCAATTACAGGACCAAGATGAGAAAGGCTGGATGTCAGGAGGTCACTGTAAATGCTGGGAAAAGGAGTCAAAAAAACCCTGCGAATGAACCTTCACACTCCAACATCAAAAGACCGAAGCGTGCAGAGGTCAACTTTCTGCCTAACTTTCCTCAAGGAGAGAATCCTTCAAGTCTTGACCTTTTGAGGCAGGCTATTGCTGAGGAAGTGAAGAAGACTGAGAAAAACCTACCTTTTATCAGTAAGATGATGCAGAACACCTTTGCCTTGCGACGGCAGACTATTGTGATGTCATGTCCGCCAGTGAAAGAGCTAATGGACCTCTGGCCCGCTCTTTATATGGAGTCTGAGGTAATATGAATCAAGTCTTTCATGTGTTTTTATCTTTGCTACTGTATGTCACATTGTGCGTAGTGTTGCCTAATTTCATTCATCATACATTAAATAGTTGCTGTTACTGTCCTTTCCACAATGCAGGTGTATGCAGAGTTCCAGCGGATAACTAACCAGAACCTACCCAACACTTTCTATGTGGAGCTTGATCGCCACACTCCCCGTTTGATGGCCTTATTTAGACAGAAAGCTTCCAAAACTGGAAAGACAGCAGATGCTTTGGCAGACATTTTCAAAGTTCATGATACTCAGGTAATTGTATTTCACAGGTCGAGTTGGGAGAGATGTTGGGAGTTTAATGCTTCACAATTTGCACCAGATGAGTAAGCAAGTTATTAGTGGTTTATGTGCAGATATTGGTAATTAATTAATAATTAGTCAGGACTGTTGGGCTTTGGGTTTGATTAGTAAATTCGTCACAACACTGTTTTAATCTTTTTAGGAATTACATGATGTCCACACCAGGCGTACTACTGTTCTCCATGCCCTTCCTGTGTATCTACGGGAGGAAGTCTCTGGATTTTTCAGAACATGTTTGGTAAATCCAAGATATCAGACTTATTGTTTTTTTTTTTTTAATTAACCAATTCATATTTTCGTTTCATTTACAACAAAGTAGTATTTGTGTCATTTTGAGTCCATTATGGCATCAAAGAAAAGTGAAAAGAAACAGTGGAACGCAAAGAAGTCTTTCTTTCAGACTTTTGTATTTCTTGTTAACTGACATCCAACTGTCAAAATTGCCACAGCTTAAGTTTCAGTTAATGTGATTATGATCTCCCTTTCATTTTTAAGGATGGTATGGATGAACCAGATCTGGTGGATGCATCGGTGGCCCTCCTTACAACCGTCAGTGACGATGCCACGCCAAGTCCAGTTTGCTACCACCCAGTGAGAGTCTCTGTCATCCTAGAGGGTGATGTGATCGTCAATCTCTCAAGGCTTCCTGATGCCTTCCTGGTAATGTTTGGCCTGATCTATGCTCTACATCTCAGCTATCCCAAGGGACTGTCAAACACATTTGAATTCACACAGAAAATCTTGCTTGGTCTTGATGACGGCAAACTGCCACCCAAGCTGCAGACTCTGAAAAATGACCTGATGTTCTATTTGTAAGTCAAGGTCCAAAATTGTGATGGCCCACTCTGTTTGTTATCTTGAACGTTGACGACTGTGCAACTGTATTTGTAATTTGTATTTTATAAGCAATTTGTTTATATTGCTTGTTTGTTTGTTGTTTGTTGTTTATGTTTTCAGAAGTAGACTGGATAATTGTTGACTTTCTGTCAAATACTTTTTATGTTTTCATTCTGTGGTGAAAAGCTCAGGTGTGGGCAATGTGTTAAATTTTTGGTCACCACCCAAGGCATACTGATGCCCCCCTGGCACTGTTGCCACTGTTGTTGGCACTGAAGAAAGTGGCTATAGTCTGCAGCCACAAATTTCGTACAAACTTGGTTTTGGCTGATTTGGGTTACACAACAATGTCGTCTTTGGTGGAAACCCTGAAAGAAGATTTGATTGTGGAGGGGGAAATGGTGTTCCCCAAGACCCACCAGCCAGGGAGCGCCCCAGTCTTTAGGGAATATTACCACGCCCAGCTGCGGGAGGTTCATGTTAAAGTATAAATAAAATTGGCCAGAAGTAGACTGGTTAATCGTTGTTATTTATTTATGCATTTATTTATTTTTTTGTTTTGTTTTTATTTTATATATTTTTGTGAAAAGGTCGAGTACGAAAAAGTATATACTAAACATCTCAACAGGAAACAATTATTGTTAAGGCAATCAGTTGCCACATATATTTTAAGTTTGGAGAAAAATGACTTTTGAGTTGTGGGTAATCAGAAGATTCATTGAAAAAAAAAGAAATATTTAGTTACTGTTACATAGAAATCTTGAGGTTTCATGCTTGAAATGTGTAAGTTACCATGAGTTATAACAAATGATTCGAGATTAATTAAATATTCTGAGTAACTGTAGCTGAGCTTTTTTCAGTTTACATGCTTGAAATGATTAAGTTACATTGAGTTATAGCAAATAATTTAAGATGAATAAATATTCTGAATAATGGTAACTGAATATTTTTGAGTTGGCTTAATCAGTAAATTTGATTAACTCATAATTTAAAATAATATTTTACTTTCACTCCAAATATATAAGCTTTGATATACTCAAATGTTTGAGTATATCAACTCAAAAAAATTGTGGCAACTGATTGCCTCACTTTTTTTAAGTTCTGCTTACTTATTCGGGTTTACAGTGTACAAATTCAATACATTTACGTATGTATGTGGTGTATGTGCATGTTAGCAAGAGGTAGTATATGTACATAATACAGCACTATGAGTTTAATAATAATAGAAGTATGACTAATAGTAATAGCAGTTGCAGTTGATTTCAGGCAGGGCCATGGTAGGTGACATAGCCATAATTCACAATCCAGGTTCAACCACTACCCGTCAGAAGCCGCAAAGATCTCTGGGGAAGAAGCCAAGTCAGGAACATGCTTTGGTAGGACATGAATGCATACAGATGGAGAGGGAGATAAGAACAGAGGAGCTTGGTGAGCTAATCCATTAGCAGCATAACTAGTGAAGCCAAGGCAAGCCTGAGCCAGCCCTAACTGTAAGCTTTATCAAAGAGGAAAGTTTTAAGCCTGCTCTTAAATGTAGAGAAGGTGTCTGCCTCCCGGACAATAGCTGGAGGATGGTTCCACAGGAGAGGAGCTAATAGCTAAAGGCTCTGGCTTCCATTCTGCTTTTGGAGACATAAGGAACCACCAGTAAGCCTGCACTCTGGAAACACAGTGTTCAAGTGGAGTAATAAGGTACTATGAGTTCTTTAAGATAAGATGGTGCCTTACCATGAAGGCTTTGTAGGAAAGGAGAAGGATTTTAAATTCTATTCTGGATTTTACAGGGAGCCAGTGCAGAGTGGCTAATATGGGAGAAAAATGATCTATTTGCCTTGTTTCTGTCACATGTACCACAGTGTTCTGGATCAGCTGGAGAGGATTTAGCAATGAGGTGTGGCAGGGCAGTTAGTAAGGAATTGTATTAATCCAGCCTGGAAGTGACAACTGAAGTTTATTAGTTTTTCTGCATTTTGAGACAATATGTGCCTGATTTTTACAACGTTACGTAGGAGAAAGGCCAAACAGGACCTACTCTGATCAAAGATAACTCCCAAAGTCCTTACAGTGGTGCTGGAGGCCAGCACAATGCCATCTCTAGTTGCTATACCATTAGATAGTAGGTTTCTAAGGTGTTTAGAGCCAAGTACTAATAACTGGCCTTATTGACAAATATAGCTGCATTGCAACAAAAATTTGTGGAGTGTTTTCTGATAATGTTGCCTAAAGGAAGTATGTAAAGAGTGAACATTATCATTTCAAGCACAGACCATTGCACCACCCGGTGACTGGCTTTAGTGTGCAAAGAGGAAACATCATTAACCTGTACAAACTGAAATTGTTCTGAAACGTAGGATTTAAACCAGCTTAAAGCAGTTCCCTTAATGCCAGTGAAGTGTTCCAGTCTCTGTAATAGGATACCATGGTCAATCGTGTCGAGTCAGCACTAAGATCTAACAAGGCTAGTGCAGAGACAAGACCTTTGTCTGGTGCAATTAGAAGGCCATTTATAACTTTAACCAGTGCTGTCTAAATACTGACTGGAAATCCTCAAATAAACTACTGTTATGAAGAAAATCACACAATTGATTGCAAACATTACTGCTTTCTGAAGGATTATAGAGAGAAAGGGTAGATTAGATATAGATCTGTAGTTGGCTAAAACCCCTGGATCAAGAGTAGACTTTTTAAAAAATGGTTTTATTACAGCTACTTTAAAGGTAAATTAGTACCTATTTAGGGCAGGAGGTCATGAATTTTGTCTCTAATAGTAAGAATTTTATCATTAAAAAAGCTCATGAAGTCATGACAACTAAGGGCTATGAGAACATATGGTTGAATGGAATTATGACTGTCTGTCAGCCTGGCTACAGTGCTCAGGAGAAACCTGGATTGTTCTTGTTTTTCCTCTATTAAAGATGAGTAATAGGCTGTCCTAGCACTGCGGAGGGCTTTGCTGTATGTTTTAGGACTGTCTTGCCCAGCTAATTAAATTCTTCCCAATTGGTGGAACATCATTGCCTTTAATTTTTTTTTAATCATCTTCTTTTTTAGAGGGGCAATTGAGTCAAGTGTCATACACAATGAACCTGCAGCACTATCAGCCAGATGATCAGTTTGGGAGGAACGGAAGTTAGCAATGGAGTCCTCTGTTATATTGAGACATGGCAATGAATTAAATGCAGATGGATCCTTAAATTTAGCTACAGTGCTATCAGATAGACATAGTGACGACATTTTTGCCTAATGGCAGGTAGTCTGGTAATAGGATAGGAGTTATTAAATGATGGTCCAATAAATGAGAATTCTGTGAAGAGACTCTGAACTGTTCTGTTAATAGTTGTGTTCAATGCCATATGTCAGAACAAAGATTGAGTATGATTAAAAGAGTGAGTAGGTCCGTGCACGCTCTGACAGAGGCCAACTGAGTCTAATAATGAGATAAACACAGAACTAAGGCTATCATCATCAATGTCCACATGAACAATGACCTTCAATGATTACTTTTTCTGTTTTAAGGACTAAAATCGATAAAAACTCAAAAATTCATAATAAAGACCAGGAGGGTGGAACACTATGACAAATAAAACTAGCTGTAATATTTTCCAGGTTGGTTTGAAAGGCTAAGAACAAGGCTTAACAAGATTTAGGGTTGATTAATAGGCTTGAGCCAACAATGACTGCAATGTGCATATTAATGCATATTAATCCGATGTGAGGATTAATATGCATTATTATATATGACTATATGCATATTAATATGACTCAGAGGAGTAGCTTCCTTTAGGCTAACATACTCATCATGACACAATCAGGTTTCATCCATCCATCCATTATCTATACACCGCTGAATCCTTTGCAGGGTCACGGGGGGGGCTGGAGCCTATCCCAGCCGTCTCTCGGGCGAAGGCAGGGGACACCCTTGGCAGGTCGCCAGCCTACCACAGGGCTACATATACAGACAAACAACCACACGCTCATTCACACCTATGGACAATTTAGAGTTATCAATTAACCTAAGCATGTTTTTGAACTGTGGGAGGAAGCCGGAGAACCCGGTGAGAACCCACGTTGCACAGGGAGAACATGCAAACTCCACACAGAAAGACCCCAGGCAGGATCGAACCGGGGATCCTCTCGCTGTGAGGCGACGCTGCTAACCACCGAGCCACCGTGCAGCCCACAATCAGGTTTCAGTCAGACAAAATAAATCAATATTATGAACTGATATTAGCTCATCTACTAATAAAGCTTTAGATGACAGAGATCTGATATTAAGGAGTCCACATTTAATTCCCCTACCTTGGTGTACTATTGCAGTGGTTTAATTAGCTTACAAGGTTGGGGTGCAGACACAGTCTCTATGGAGTTTTGGGTTGGTAACGGCTCTATTGGAAGTGCAGAGAAGCATGTAGGTCTGCAGCTCAACCTCCTGGACTCAACTCTGGGTTGTCATGGGTCAGATCAGATTTCTACAGAGAGGGTATAAATCCATGTATACTGACCTATACTGCTATCCCAGTTGCAAAAACAAACCAAAAAAACAATCAGTATTAGCGGCAAATTGGGGGATCCCCAATGAATACAATTGTCAGAAAGTCTGTGGAAAAGCCACACTGGAGCCACCAGACCCAACCCCAAATGCACTAATCCTTTGTCCAATCAGCTACGGATTTATGAGAAAACAATTGACAACCTGCCCATCCCTAAAAATTGACATTTACACTAAAATAGAATGGGTGGTCAGTTGATGACAGTGAGACATCTCTGCCACCAGGAAAGATTTATTTTCCTCAGTTGCAGCGCTCAATATAACTCTGAGCCAACATGAAAAGAAGTTGAAAAATCTGTGACTGCAATAAGTGATGCAGTTACAGAGCTCAAAGAAAAGTCTCCAGACTCCACTCTGAAGTCAAAGACCTCCAAATAAAATGTGAGGACCATCACATCAGATCAACGACAAATAATCCAAGATTGATGGACATTGTGGAGAGACTTGAGGGCACAGGGCTGGCTGAGTTCATGTTTATGTTCACTTTACTATAGGAGCTGCTTAGCTTGGATGAGAAGTCCCTGTTTGACCACAACATACACTACAACCAAAACCAAACTAGCCATGTATACCCTTTGTTGTCAGGATTCACTTCTTTCATATATGTGATCTTATCCTCCATCAGGCTGTCAATATAATGTAAAGTGGACCTGAACCTGTTTCCAGACCTCACTGCCAGTGAAGCCAAGAAGACAGCAGCTTTCAGGGATGTCCAAAAGCTACCCCGGGAGATCCTTTAAGCATCCTACTAAGCTAACATTGTTAATTTAAAGGTGCTATTTATTTAACTCCCATTCACATAGGTGCGTCACTATCAATTGCAGAGATGGCAGCCTCAACAAATAATGTTAGCCTTTTTATTCTTTTGTGTGTCACACTAGGTTGCATTTGTGGCAAATAGTTACATTTTGGGAAGTATAACAAGGCTGGTCTTTCACTATTTCGCTCCAACTATTTTGGAGTCTTGGCCTGTTTCAGCTTACTTTATTTTTCAAAGCTTCATCAGAGTGCGGTGTCTCAGTCACATCAGTCATAACCATTCTTATTTATAGGTCTGTCCCATCTAAAAGTACAAATGTGATTGCTGATTGTAATGGTCGCTATGTAATTGTAACAGGATCGGTTCATAATAATTCCCTTATTTTATCAAATGTTATGCCACTGATTCCAAACGTATTAAAATCTCCATGCCTTAATGTGTAATTAACACATTTTTTTGTGTAATAGTAACTTGTTACATAACAATTACAATTAGATTACTGCCATTAAAATGTTATGGTAATTAAAACATTACCTCTGACCAAAGTAACTTGGAAAAATTTAAATCCCTTTGGGATTCCTTGCACATGTTGGTTACATTGTCCAGAGCTGTTGCTGTCAGGTCAGGGTGACATCAGACCATTCTCCTCTCATTATGGATATGAATGAAATTAATAAGCCGTCCACCTTAGAGATTGAATGTTGAAATCAGTTGTCTGATTCAATTTTTTCTACATTTCATATCTAATCAAATCAATTTCTTTCTTAATACAATACTATTCATTCAATTCAATTTTATTTATATAGAGCCAAATCACAACAGAAGTTGTCTCAGGACACTTTACATATAGAGCAGGTACAGACCAAACTCTTTATCTGGAGAAACCCAACAATTCCCTCATGAGCAAGCACTTGGAAAAACTTCCTTTTAGGAGGCAGAAACCTCGAGCAGAACCAGGCTCTGAGTGGGCGGCCATCTGCTTCGGGTGGGTGAGAGAGAGAGATACCTACTCTAACAGATTTGAAATAAGTAGAGACACAAGGCAGGGTTGCCCACTCTACTCACCTCTTTTATTTGCAGTCACTATTGAGCCCCTCTCACAGTACACAGATGAGAGATGCTGTCACAGAGGGAGAAGAGTGTGTCACTTCATGTGAATGATTTACTTTTATGTAGGATACATCTGATCCATCTATGTCTCACGTTTTCCATATCCTGCTTATATTTAACCCTCCTGTTGTCTTCGGGTCAATTTTGACCCATTTTCAAGTGTTTGCATATCATAACTATGGTTTTCTCTCATATAATTGCTTGAAAATGACCTGGATGGTTCCATACTATGCTCTTTGCAAGTAAAATTAATTATGACTATATTCTTTGAATTATGTGTGTTCTATTAAAATTTATAGATTCTGTGGTCTTCCCACAATAAGTGGTATAATGGATCATACTATTGTGCTTTCCAGTACAATAAACACACACACACACATACACACACACACACACACACACACACACATTTATACCTCATGCTTTATAAACAGTTAAACCACACGGGTCAATTTTGACCCGGGAGGACAACAGGTGTGATTATTTGCTGCCATTAAAATTTTTACATTATTTCAAAACAGTGTCCAGACTAAACTTTGACATAAGCCAGTCTGTGATAATACATCAATTTATGTGCCTTAGATCATAACCATAGTCAAAATAATCAGAATTTCAGTTTTTTTTAATCAAAAATGAAGTGTAATTTTTTATAAATTGCATCTATTATATCATACATTACAAAAATAACAGTAAAATATATGTTGATGTGTTGGAAACAAGTTGACTACAAAGGTTCAACACAGAATTTGATGATTATTTTATACTTCATGCTTTACAAGCAGTCAAACCAGACCGGGTCAATTTTGACCCGGGAAGACAAAAGGTGCAGAGTAGATGGGATGAGGGTTAAACCAAATTTAGCAGAAAGGTGAATTATTTCCAATCAATGAGGCAGCAAATATCCTTTTGCCACACTTCCTTTCAAAATGACTCTTTAGTTTACTTACCTGGGCGTTAATCTGACTAATAAACTTTCTGATTTCTTTGCATCTAACTTTCTTAATCTCCCGATGCTGTGCATTGGTGTGTGAATGCATAATGCTTGTAATGAGGAAGTGGCCTAGCTACAATGTGTGAATGTGTGAATGCAGGCTTGTGTTGCACTTTGAGTGGTCGTCCATTTACCATTTATTGTTTGTAGACACTCTCTAATGGACAAAACAAAATACAAAATTTTCTCATAATTTACCAATGTCTGTGATAATTTTAAACCATTTAAAAACAATTTGTATTTAGTATGTTTTTTTATTGAAGGAATTCTACAATGCAAGTTATGGGATGCATTATATTACCCACTATTTTCTTTTCTTAACAAAATTCCCCTCACCCGAAGATGCCTTGGCAGCTGATGTGTACAGCATAATACATTTCACAAATACAAGTGTGCATTTTCACAGCTATCTATAGCTACACTCTTCCATGGCCCAGTCTACATATATCTATAACATGTTAGACTGTTCAGAATATGCTGAATTAAAGAAAATAAAACTTAGAAAAGAAGACAAAAAAAGCTGGGAAGTATAGTCATCTTCACTGATTGTATTTCCCCAGCTACAGCAAAGCTGTAGTACAGGTGGGAGCCAACTCTCCGAATCAGCCTTCACCGGCTAACTTGAGGCATATAGTTATCTTCAAACAGAGATGTTAAAGAGCAGGGCAGTCCTAGCTATTTGAAAAGGTAATGGTTCCTGTCTGATCTGTAGGGCTAAGTCCAATAGAAAGACTCTCAATTGCGATTGCAAAGAGAAGCAGGGACAATTGGCAACCTTGGTGAGTACCATGTGATAACGGAAAATAAGACTGAGAATAGTTTGTCTGTATGCATGCAAAAGGTGAATGATATAACAGTTCAACCCTGGCTACAAATGTTCTAAGACACAGAACAAGTATACCCACTCCACTTGATCAAATGCCTTTTCCACATCCAAAGACATAACAACCTTGGAGAAGCACTGAGTGAATAAACCACACCAGCAAACCGATGGATGTTATAAAAAGAATGACGTTTTTTAATGAAACCTGTTTGATCATCACAGATTACCATGGGGAGGGGGTGCTGTAAACGTTAGGTAGGGGATAAAGAAACATTTTTAAAAGACTGTTAAAATACTTCTAAAAGAACCAGTGTGAGCTTATCCTTAACTTTCTTGGAATTATGTTAGATAGCCATCAGGGCCTGGGGTCTTACCACTCTGCATTGGAATAATGCTATTATAAATCTCATCCTGCTCAAAAGTCTGATCTAAATCTTCTGCTTCCTCTAGTTCACCAGTTGGTATTCCCATATTGTCTAAAAAGGCTCTATATTCATTGTATCTCAGGGGAATTCTGAGGTGCAAGGAGAGGAATACAAAGCTGTAACATGATCATTATTTTCTTTGGGATTTTCGTGTTACATTTTGGTGTACGTCTCTTATTGGGGAAGAGATGCGGCTTGATGCTTCAGCTGGTAAGACATAAGCCAGCTTGCCTGTCACCATTTGCAATAGAGATCATATTGTTGATCTTGTTCTGTTCATTTCCTTCCTACGTTTTTGTTGGCATGTGAAGTATAGGATAATATTATTTAGTAAGTCTAAGTCTAGTTTCAGAGGCGAGTGATACACCTATATCTGTCTAACCATTGGAATGAAGGAGCTATCTATAGAGAAATAGTCTAGTCTGGAAAAGGAGTGGTGAACATGAGGAAAAAACGGCTTCCTCCTGCTGCCAATCCACACGCTCTTCACATCAGTCTTCACCAGATCGTCTGTTAACCCTCATAGTATCACATCTTGGGTCCTGCTCTAGCACTTGTTTCTGTGTTGTGATTTTTGCCTCAGTGATTTTGGTGACCCTTGTCTTTTCCCTCTCTGTCTCATACTACCTCGAGCCATACTCCTCTGGGACCTCCTGCCGTAAGCCAGCCACTTTCTGAGTCTCGCTACACCTGTTCATCATCAACCTGCCTTTCTCCACCACTCAGCACTTCTGGATCAGAATATTCTTTGTTCTGCTTTTTGGGTTTCTGCAGCACTCCTTATGACAGATGCAAATTCTGATGTTTACATTTAGCTAGTTCTAGTTTGAAGTTTCTTTCAATCATTTTAGCTGTTCAACTTGGTCGAGTTACACAAAATAGACTGAAAAAAGAACAATGATGTGGGTTATGAAAACTAGCAGTCTAACGCCACACGAGGCTGTGTTAATGCTGCATAAAAAATGTTTTATTTTTGTTTTATTAGTCATTACTCTTCTCTTTCGCTTTCTCCCCAGCACAAGTGGCAAAACTCTTCGGCCACCTGTGGTGTAGAAGGTTTACCTTGATTTGTTACCCCGGCCTGGGCATGGTACAAGAGGCCAAACCTGACTTCTTTCTCATAGAGCAGGGATTTCACCTTCTTAAACACTGCTCATTTTCTTCCCAGCTCCAGACTCACATACACCCAATGTTAACAGATGGAAGGCCCCTGCCTCTGTATGCTGATGATGCAATGCTTGTCTCTAAAGTAATAAAAGACAACAAGGGACACTCTTAGTCTTGCTTGCTTGGCGGTCTGTCATGAGGGGTCTAGGGAAAAACTCAGTCTTTGACAGGGTCCAAACATCCAAATTTTAAGGTCTGCCGACCACTCCTGATCTCTGTCACAGATTCTCGAGGTCATCTAACTTCCCTTTCAAAAAGGCATTTTCGCTCAACAGTCAAGCACTGTGTCATCCGGGCCATCTTCAAGACCACAAATGCGTTCATCATGTGTCTCATAGCAGGACTTGCTCCAAAGTAGAGACAAAGTGTTTTCAAGTTCTCTTTTTAGGACAGAATGCATTTATCAGCAAGGATGCAATTTAATATTATATAAAATGAAATGGAGCCTGAAATGACTGTAAACAGAAAATATCAGAGCCCTACTCACCCTGAATGTCTGCCTTGCGCCCTACTTATGAACAGGGAAGTAGACATCCATGGTTCAATTACCAGATGTGTCAGTGACCCAAAAAGGTATGAGTAGCTAATACAGTTAATAAACAACATAAATACATATCTATAGCTCTTACATCATCTTTTTCCCCTGTTTTGTTTTGGAGGAGCATTTTATTTGCCATCTCAGTGTCCAGCAATGTTCAGGTAGACTTTGTGTAGAAATCAGGAGTCACACCCACTCGCCCTCCTCACTCCATGCTGAACCTGCAACTCCCCCCTTAAAAATTGTTTTATGCCATATATAATATTTTAAAACAGTTATGGGACAAATCAAACATTGTCAATGCAGCCACTGCAAATCAACCACAACCACTGTTCACATATGCTGATCATAAAGTAAAATGAAGGATTTTATTTTATTTTTTTAAATTAATTTCCAACTGTCTGGGTAAACAAGTTCATCCATGCCCCATTGACCATTTTTGGTACCTCATCTCCTGTGTTGGGGTTATCATGTTGCAGTAATATTACTTTCAGCAGTAACAAAGTAATGTAATGCACTTCTAATAGTATTTCTATATTATTTTATTCATGGCATCAAGTAACAGTTTGCTACCCAGAATCACACATTCAGCAGTTTGTAGCAATGTCAGGTTAACACCGAAAATGTGTTGGAGAAAGGAGTAAGAATAGAGGGAACAGAGAGAGGAGGAGAGGAGGGCAGAGGTGCTAGGAGCAGATATAAGAGAAAAGGGATGTGTTTCAAGTTTTTGCATCTTAAGCTACAGTGAAGCTGAGAAAGTGAGAGAAGTAAAGAAGAAAAAAGGGAGGAAAGAGAACAGAACAGAGTGACCAGGAGTAGGTCAAATAAAGCACCATAACATAATAATATATGCTTGCTATATGCTATATGAAATCTGATATGGGGGGGCAGCCGTGGCCTAGAGGTTGGAGAAGCGGCTTGTGATCGGAAGGTCGCTGGTTCGATTTGAAACATTTGGGTGTTGTGGAGTATCCCCTCCCTCCTCCCTCCATTAGCCGGCTGATGTGCCCTCGAGCAAAGCACTTAACCCCCCTATATGCTCCCCGGGCGCCTGATGCGGCAGCCCACTGCTCCTGTGTGTTTCACTGCATGTTGCATGTGCATGTGTGTGTTTCAAAAACAGTGATGGGTGAAATGCAGAGAAGAATTTCCCAGTTTGCGATCAATGAAGTGAATACAATTAAAAATTAAATTAAATAAAAAATTATAATAATTTGAGTAAATGTTCATTTTGTGAACTCTAGTATAACAAACGTAGGTTTGAGATTAGAAATGCCTATGCTATGTAACCTAAAATAACAGCAAAAATAAAATAAAATAAAAAAATAATAAAGTAACATCAGACATTTTTGTTCCCTTTTTTATATGGCAGGGGTGAAAATTAATCATTTGTTGTGCTGATGTGTTTGATGTGTTAGGGGTGGGGAATCTTTTTCTATCAAGGGCCATTTCATGTGTATAACATCCTTTGAGGGACAAACTCAATTATGAAACACATATAAGTGACATGTGTGAACACTAACCTCTGGAGTGGCTAGATCTGCTTCTCATGGGTGAAGCATCTGATATCAGATGGTAGTGATGATGATGATGCTGCTCCCAGCTGGTTTTCCAGGTTTGGGTCAGTCAGTTTTTAGCAGAACTGCTCCCAGTAGTAGCCTTGGTTGCCCAAAGCAGAGATGCAGGTGCATGTCTCCTCAGAATGGGAAAATCTTCAGGGCATGTATACAAAGTATCAAACTTGAGCAGAGGTTGTTGCACCTTGCTTTGAGCCCATCATTTTTTTGCAGCTCAAAGATTTCTGTTTGTCAGGCACATCAGCTGCTTCCACATTAAAAGGCATAACAAATATGCTCAGTTCATTTTGTTTACTTTTCATGTCCTAAAACTTCTCACAAAATGCCTAAAAGAGTTTTCACTTTCATCAACATATTCAGATGTCATAGCAGCTTTTGTTCTTGCAGAGTAGGAGAATGCTCAGCGTTTCCTCTTTCTATTTCCTCTTTTACTTGCCACAGCTTTAATTTCAGTTCAAATGATTTCACATTTGAAAGCAGAGAGCCTTAGGTTCAACTCTGAGAGATACTTGTTAATGTCCACCATGAAGATCAAATCACACAGACACTTGCAATCAGTGAGCTCCCACATCAGGTTTTCCTTCATTTCTATGTATTATTCCAGACAAACTGACACTTTGGAACAATTTTACTTTGGTTTTAGCAGCACTGCAGCAGCAACAAGACTCTCCTTCACAAATTCTCCTTCTGAATGAAATTTCATCTTTCTCTACGACTAACTCAGAATGTGAAAGCTGCTTGTTGGGCATCCAAACTCCACAGTTGTCTAGGTATGAGGATGTGTTGCTTAAGGACTACTTACAGTAAAGAAAGAAGCTATTTTTACACTGATGCAGTAAATGGTTATTCCCAGCTTCATAGGTGGCCCTATTCATCTTTTTCCATTATACCCAACAATCCTAACCTCAAGGGATTCAATTTCCCTTGATTTCCAGTCCTTTTTCATCCGAGTCTCCAAGACTCCCCTGTTTTTTTTCATGAATGTGCTGTGTGAAGACCGGCAGCTCAGCAGCTGTTGGGACCTGCGTGTCCATCAATGGGACTGGGACAACAACAACACAGCCTCTCTGGCTTTGTGGCATTTGTGTTATCGCACACATTTTTCCCTTTACCATCAATTCATTCCAATCCAGATTTAATTTCAACATAAAAAAAACAACAAAAAAAGAAAAAGAAAAAAAGAAAAACAAAAGCAATGTAGAGCCAATCACATTGGAGCAAACAATGATCTCTCATATGCAGCATAAGCTCAGCTTTGTTCTCTGAGTAAGTGCAGGCCACAGGTACTGGTTCTGAGTGTGTGTGTGTGTGTGTGTGTGTGTGTGTGTGTGTGTGTGTGTGTGTGAAAACACTCAGCAACACAATGCAAAGCTCAGACATATCCACACACATTCAAGTGAATTAAGTCGGCGACTGTTTTTATTTGTGTGTTGGGCTGCCGGGACATGTAGGAAAGAGGTAGAAGGGAATGAAAAATGACTGAAAGCAATCAATTTAACCTTTGCTCACACAATGTGGTGTTTTTGAATCAGATGGGAATAATAGGCTTACAAGCTCTAAGCCCATGTCCAAATAGATTTAGGTCTATGCCCCTGAGGTTATACATGGAGATCATTTAACAAACAGCCTTCCCTCACTAATTCCAGACTGCTTAAGCTCTTTATGACAAATATCCAAATGAATGAAAAATAATTTCAAAAAACTGTAAGCTAACAATTCAGAAATGCTGATAACACCACAGAAGAAGCAGAACAATAACACAGGAGAGGATGAATACTAGAAAGGGTCCGGCATTGTGTGATTTGTCTGCTTGGCAGGAATCTTACTCTGCATCCCTCCCACAAGGTCCTGTCTCCAGAGACTTAGCTGGTTCAGAGACTTGGAATATGTAATTAATATCCAGACAACACTCTCTGCACCCCAAATCATCTTGCCACTTGTTCACCTATTGTGAGAACAGCTTGTTTTTACGAGCTAAATAGAAAAAGCTTATTTTCAACCTCCCAGCCTGAGGTGTCAATTCAATCGAATCACTCTCAGAGTTTTCATTACACACTCACTGTACAAACACCAAAGCCACTGACTGTATGGACAACAGCATGCAGGCAGTGAGTCGTATGTATGGCCCAATGGGGCCCTCTGACAATAGATATATCTGTGAGAGTAATTTATCAAAAACACCTTTTTGTGACAACTTTAGATAGCAATTGTGAGTCACATAACAGCTTGTTACTTTGTTATCTTTCTAATTTACCTTGACATAGGGGTTGAAAAAAAAAAAACCCAACAACTTTCTTTTTCTCCCTATTATGCAAAAAATGGCCAATGGCCATTTGTCATTTGTCACGCTACTGCAAGATCAAACATACAGCAAGCCCTCCCAATATATATATATATATATATATATATATATATATATATATATATATATATATATATATATCCTGTCCTGTCTCCAGAAACAGGAGATATGATATATTGTTGACACGGTGTAGTATCAACAATATATCCTATCCTATCCTGATAGATTAGACAGACAAGTAGACTTTCACATTGACTCCACAGGGGAAATACTGTATGTTACAATAGTGTGATCATCAACAGTCATTTGGTTAACTGTAACAAGAAAAATGCAGATCTGCATAACAAGACACTGAATATGGAACATATGTAGGATATATATAAAAAAAACAATCATAATATTGAATAATAGAAAAAGCAAAAGTTTTGGTGACAAGTAAGAACGCACAACATCTCTGTTTTCAGCTTCTCAGTGTAAAGATGGGCTGTTTTGTTCAACCAGGATATCTGACATTTGGCTCCAGGAACTTCTGATGGGTATTTTTTATTTATTTTTGACAATTTTTAGACCTAACAATTACTCAGTTAATAGTTAACTGAATAACTGATGAATTCCATCATTACTTCGGCTCTGAACATATCTGATGTGTATTACTGCCTCACTTGACATGTATCCAAAAAGCACAGATTCCCAGAGATTCCAGCAGCTCAATTCACAGTACATCATAGATGATATATCAGGTCTCAAAGAAATGTTTTATCCGTCTTAGCAGTTCAGAAATATCTTGAACTGTGCGAACATTACACCTGACAAATTACTACGCTTCAAAATGCAGTTTGTTGAGGTGCAGCTGAATGATTAATTCATCTCCAGCTCTCTCTATCATCAAATGTGTACACTGCAGGGCAGTGTGGAAAATCCCCCTCAGACTTGATTTGCTCTGCTAGAGCTCATCAGTCTCACATATTCAATGAATCACATAACTTAATCCATGATGCTGTGATTTCCTTTTTATAGTTTCCTCATTTACCTTTAACTAACCTCATATACAATATTTAATGACTTCCTGCATGTCCCAGACTGTGATTCGACAACTCCCAGAGAATGAGCATGTGCATGTGTGTATTTACAGTATATAAAGATACATTAGCCAACAGGTGAATATTCATAGGACCAAGGAAACAAGGTCATTTATTTATCACTCTGCTCAACAGGGTTGGTCAATGTGTCTAAGTTGTATCATGGAGGAGATATGACTCAGTAGAACATTTTTAAACATATTTAAATTAGAAAATAATAAACTACAACAAAACAACAACATCAAACAACAACACTATAATGTGATAATATGGTTGGCATCTTGACATTAAATTCATATCTGAGCACTCTCCATCAACTTTGACTCAGTTTGAGCATTGACGTAAACAAAGTCCCTTGTCTTGCTGGAGTCTTGTGGTCTGTCGATGTGCAACATGGTTTACCTATCGGATGCAATAGCTTGATGCTTGATGTTGAGCCAGGTCTCTGGAAAGATGTGGAGACAACAGTCTCAAATTTCCCATTACTGAGACAGCCTTTTATTTCATTCATTCCTTTTTCCTGTGACAGGACATTAGCCAGGACTAGGCTGGGAAGTGGAGCAGTCTTGGGTCCAAGCTGGGTAATCTTAGCTTAAGAGTGGGGAATGTCCAGCTTCTGGGTCGTACGTAGCCTGCAAGGTTGTTTGGTCATAAATACAGAAAAGACATTTTGCAATAAAAGACAACAATATAAGATAGTGGACTAACATGTTTGTCCAGGAGGTCTCTTCTGACTGCGTGCCTGTCTGCATGAACGCAACACACACATAGTTGTTACATGTCATCGATGACATGCATTATGGCGACTGCCAAGAACAGTAAAATAAACATGACATCGTGCTTTCCAAGACAATTTGATAAACAATGATCTTTTTGCTGAAGTCAAAGGTACGCCAGTGTGCCTCATTTGTTGCCAGTGTGCCTCATTTGGGACCATCACAATGATGAAAAAGGAGTGTCATTATAACTTGAAATATGCTAAACTGGATGGACCAATGTGCTTGGATAAAGTTAGTGCATTTCAGTGGAAGTTATTGACTTATTGATGTGTTTTCAATAGTTGTCGGACAATAATGGAGTCCTATGGTACAAAAGAATAAAATATACAGCATCAGTCACAAATCCCTCCTGATCTCTATCATTCTCCCTGTTTTCTCCCTGTTATGAACTTCTCTGCCATTACAGACCCAGGCACCTCTCAATTAACCCCAGGCCTGCCAGTTTCATGACCTGACTTGTTTAACCCACTCTCCCCATTCCCTCGGATTACCTCAGTAGCATCTATACTGGCTCACATTCACCCGTCCTCTGCCAGACTGTCGTTTGCATTTTGCTAAGCATTCCGGCATTCACTGCTTCCTGTTTCCCTGATCCTGCCTACCCAAACCCCTGCCGGATTGCCAGACTTTGATTCATTACCTGCCCTGTAAATGGACTGTATTTATATAGACCTTTTTTTAGTCTGCATTCACCCATTCACACACATCCATACAGTGGCACATCAGGAGCAATTTGGGGTTCAGTATCTTGCCCAAGGATACTTCGACATGTAGACTGCAAAGGCCAGGGATTGAGCCACCGACCGTCTGATAAGTGGACGACCGACTCTACCTCCGTCCTCCGTTTTCAGTAGTTTTGTACCCTGTATTATTATTTTTCATTTTTTAAACGTTGTCCTCTTTTATCGTTGTTGTTGTGTTGTTATTGTTTTTACCTTCTGTATGTTCTGTACACATGCCGTAATTGACAAAAAATCTGACTTTGACTTTGTTCGTTATTTTTTGTTGTGTGTATGTGTTGAACAGTTTTCACTTGGAATCTGAACCCTTAATGATTCAGTCCCCCTCTTGGGCCTGTCATATGAGAACGAGTGCATTCAGCAGTATTTTTGTTTATCACTAATGCTAACTTCAGCATGCTCTTTCTTTCTGCCTCGTAAATACCCACCTCTGCTACGTGACTCATGCGTGGTGTTTAATTACCATGAGAGTTGAATCACTTACTGTAGCTTCCACTGACTCATTTTTTGACACCACCAACTATGTGCAACAAGTGTGCACGTGAATACTGAAATGTCCCTGGTCTGAAGACAGTGTTTCATCTCTGTTTCAATTCAGTATGTCTGTTTAATGCTCAACAGAATGCTTCATACACAATATTAGAGGAGCAAAAATAACATTCCTTTAGCCTATCAGAGTAGGAAGTGAGTCCTCAGTGGGCAAATATTCTCAGTGTGATGCACATTTGTATGGCTCATATGTTGGCAGGGAGTGTGAAGTGTGAAGTGGACATTAGAAGAGATGATTTCATGTTCTCCATGTAGAGGCACAGCATCATCACTGAGTGCGTCATTACACATTATAACCAAGATGTGTGCACTACACTGATTTCATACAACGAATGGCCCGCTCAAGTAAAAAAAAAATAATAAAATAAAAAAATCTGTATTTTGTGTTCATAGCTCAGAGGACTGGTTTTAATCCAGTGGAGTTAGACGTCAATAATCAGTTTCATTGTGGATCCCGTTTCTGCTGATTTGTTAAGACTTGTATTTGTGAAACTCCAACTTATTATTAAAAGAGAAGATGCAGAGACAAAGCAAACAAATTTGACCTGGAGCCTACATCATAGACATTTACATGCTGCTTTATGTGCTGCAGCAGAGCAGCCAGTTATCAATGTAGCCTGCAAACTGACTGTAGCAGTGCATTTTCCTCACTCAACAAGTTATGGTGCAGGATGGGATGTGTGTTCATGTTTGTTAGCTAGATGAGAAGACTTTAGTAGAAGGGCTAAAGTGCGTTGGTGTTCAAAGTCTGTGTCTCTTGTGCAGCAGACATGTAAGCAATGTGAGCTAAATAAACAAGTGAAATGTGAGTATTTTGTCCTCCTTTACTTGAAAATTTGATATGTGCTACATTTTCATATTGTTTTTGAATCTGCTCATAGGATTTTTGGTTTAGCATCCATTCCCATTGTTCAAGCGCAACCTCCTTTTTACATACACATTTTGATTGAATCTTACCTATTCTCCCTCTTTTTCCATTAGAAAAGAACAAAGTAGAAACATTCATAAGAAAAAAAAAAATCTGAAAAGTTCAACCACAGAAACTGCAGCATATTATGAAACTAAAGAGAAAAAGGAAATAAAAATAAAATAACTGAAGGAAAAATGAACAGATCATTGGAATAATGAGACAGTAGGAGCAGGTGCATCTTAACAGGTTAGATTCAGTCACTTTATAAGAAATAAATGTAATCATCCTCTTTTTTCAGCTCAGTATAAAACAAAACAATCTCACAACAGGGTCCATTTGGTAGTTGTTTGTGAACAGTCAAAGCTTCCTCTAGCTCCTTAGCAGGTACCTTTTGGTGAGATTGTTTTGTCAAGCTGTTTTCAAGTTCAAGAATGAACTTTTAATCTCAAGATATTAAATTATTTGTCCTTTTCAATTTGTAGCAACATATAACTAAGATCAATTCGGCTGCCACTGAAACTTAGAAATAAGTTTAGTTACCTGCAAATGCTAAACGCCAAACCTAATTAGAAAATAATGATTTTATAAGTGGATTTGATAAAATGCTATTGAACTCCAGGATTAGTTGCACCTCCAACCTTGCACAACTCCTTGGAGTGATTCTGATACACTTGCAACCCACTGGTCCAGGCCTTTGTATGCTGTGAGGTTTTGTACTGTATTAATGTTTTCTTGTCAATTGTACATTGAAAAAAATGTTCGACCATTGCTGGCAGTACGTTGCCAGTCTGCTTTCTGGGCTAACTGCCTTCAGCCACTGCTCAGCACGATGTGCCAAATGTCCCATGTGTTGGGTGTTCCAGCCGTGCCATGTTCCAACTCACAGATAATCAATAATAAACCACTGATTTATACACGGTAGAAATACAATCTGCACAGTTTAACTGTCACCCCCATTCTGTGACAGACTGAGTGGGATTGCCAGTGTTCAGGGTATGTTGTTCTGTAGGTTTAGCCTCCTTGAAGCCTGAATGTTTTATTGGCAGGGTTGCAGTCAGAGCACAGCAGATATGGGTGTTTGAGGATCATTAGTGATGTCTTCCAACTTCAGTCACCAGTAATTGGAATTTGGGCTTCAAAAGGCGTTAGTTGTAATATTGACTGACAAGGAGTTATTCACTCAAGCGGCACCTGTCACTAAAACAAGAAGATGGATCAACATGAGCGGGATGGATTTGTGCAAGAATCTCACCAAATGGGAGGACGCTTACTTAATGAAAAGCAACGCCGGTCATAGTCCTGCTCAATGTAAAGTGCGGAACACAGATAATTTAGTGTCTCATATGGAGGGAAAGGCGATGTGAGCCAGCATCAAATCTGCCAAGCATAAGTATGACCAAGAGGACCAGAAACATGCTCCACCAATAACTGCATTTATACTATCACTGCCATCCATTTTCATAATCACCCTCTCCTACCATTCGTCTCTCTTGGCAGTACCTGGTCCCGAAATTACAACTGAAGCATAATGTGTTAGTGATGTGGACAAGCCCTTCAAGTGATACATAAAGAAACAAAGTGTTTTCATTTAATAATGCAGAGATGCTCACATCTCACACGATGGCCAAGGGCGGGCTCCTGGAAAATGTCCTTCTTCAGATCTTCAAATGTCAGTGTTGACAGGTATGTAAGAAAGAGCAATGCTAAACTGAAAGCACTGCACAATAAAAATCTGAATGGGGTTAGATCTTTAGTATATTCATTGTGTATTATTTTTATGCTGTATTGCTGGTGGAAACCCTTTTGTCTAACACACTAAATGCAATTATTGAACATACATTTCAGTAACATGTGTCTCCTCTCTGTCAGCTCTCTGAGACTTCCTGTTAAGCAAGGACAACTGCTTTCACCTTCCATAAGCTTTTTTAAAACAGCTTCCTTTGTCGAGAGAACGCCACTGTTTGGTTGAAAAAAAAAAAAAAGAAATAACCTTTAAGTTGCTTTCCAACTCTTCAGATGTGCTAGGTGTGATTTCCTTACACTCACAACGTCTGTGTTTGAGCCAGCCAGCCTTTAGGCACTTTTAGACAATTCAGTGAGTTCACGACTGTCTGCTCTCACTGTTTAAAAGAGCATCAGCTGCTTCAGCTGTAATCAGTTCCAACTACGACCCCTTTCATCACAGCCAATGTCTTCCTCTCTCCCTCCTTCATCTCTCATAGAGGAGTCTTGTGTACAGTACTGTTTGCAATTCTTTTGTCTGCTGCATATAAAACACATTTCACACGTCAGTTATCGCACTCACTCTTCATGTTTTTTGGATTCGGTAGGAAACAGTTTAATTATTTGCAGATATTAAGGATAGTTATTGGTACCAATAACTATATTAATATCAATAAAATTCTTAATATGAATTCATAATAACGGGGCACCGCCCTGAGATCAGGAACTAATAACCAAACAGTGGATCTCAGTCTCACAAAAGGGCTGCTTACTGAAAATGTAGTGGTGAACAGTGAAAGGTTGTAGTCAAGCACTGACAGACAACTGCTCTGTAAATGTACAATAGCATTTATTTAGCCTCAGCAATACTGATTAACAATCAATAATCCTTCAGTCATTAAACCTTTATTGACCAACTACAACCACAACACAAGCAGCTACAACACAAGCAGCTACACAAACAAGCAAGCGGGTTGCAAGTGTGTGTGTGTGTGTGTGAAAGAATGGGGAGAGAGAGAGAGAGATAGTGAATATTTCTGTATTTGTGTATTTCAGGTTCCAAATGTGCTCAGTGAGCACAAACAGGCCATCAGTGCGATTTTAGTGGTATTCTTTTGTTATTGTATATCTAAAGCCTTTTCTTTGCTTTATGCTATCCTTATATTTGCTATCTTTATATTTTGTTGGTATAGTGTCCCATAGTATTTTGGCAGTGTTTTGGAAAACATTTCTACAGCCTCCTGGATAAAATGTTAAATTTCAAATAGAGATTTCAAGCAACAGCACCACTTTTTAGCATAGACAAGGCTACTTTAAAATGCCTACTAAGCACAAATTAGTATATAAATTGATAGATAACAGTGTCAGTGTCCCAAGATTTAAGAACTGAACCATGATGATGGCATATTCTGAGTCTCAGAAACTCAAATATCAAACAATATAAACAATAAAAAAAAAATAAAAAATACATGGTGTGGAAGACCATGGTCTTGTTTTCATCCGAACGTCTAATTTGTTCATGAAATGTAATTCTTGAGTTCAGACAGCTGATGATGTTTCTGTACCATAAATATCTTCACCAGAATTATGAAGAAAAAAACATTTTAAAAAATGCCGTAACTGCAATGTGTTCAGCATTTCTTTGTGTTCAGTGAGTTCCAAGGGGGAATGTCGGCATAACACAGTTAACTGAACAAGAAATTTAGCCTGTTTAAAATACAGGTTGAATCAGAAAATGTACTAAAAGTTATGATATAAATGAGGAAAAATCCTTTATTGTATATTGGGAACTTTTCAAAGGTGGCTCCCATAAACTTCAGTCAGCACTCAGAGAATATGAGGCTTCATACATTTGAGAAGTAAAGAGACGGAATCCAGGCTTCTCTTCTTCTTGTCCCCATTTAGACTCTGTACAAACGCATTGTCACTGTGATTGATAACAGCCACTGCGGAGCAGGCCCCTTTTGTTTCCACATGGAGAATTGCCGTAACTACCAATTTTAATATGTAAACGTCAGCAAGGATGGATTTTTAATCCAGAGATGGTGGAGTGGTTGATCAGAGTGGAGGGAGGTCCCAGCATCAATCATGTCAAAGACTTGGAGCAGAGCAAGCGTGACAAATGACCAGACCTGCCATCAGCTTTCAGGCTCTGAATCTTCCATTACAGAATGAGGGGAGCCAGTCATTTATATACTGTGGCCCAGCAGGGAAGGGACAGGCCCCCACACATCCATCCCTCTTATTATGAATGCTTCTATCGGTGTTTGTGAATTCTTTTTGCTGAGGATTGTGACACACGGAGCTCTGTCTGTAACTTACATCAGCATGCCGTGCTAGCTTGTTTGCTGAAGCCACCAATAAATGCATCAATGCTCAATTTATTTTTAAGCTTCTGTTTCTGCTGCCACTGCAAGATAATGTCTTCTATATCTAAAGGGAAGAGAAAAACACAGAAAACAAACCAAAAAAAAACCCAAAAACAACAGAAAGCTCTTTCAGAAACAGGTGATGTACAGGTGGGAGGTGTTTTTTAGTCAGACTGTTATCAGTGTCTTCAGATGCAGATACATGCTCCCTGCATGAAAACAGAGGAAACGTTCCCCAGTGTGAAAGGATTACACAAAGGGGGCCTGACTAGACAAAGGTAGTGCAGCAGCATGTTGGTGAGGCCATGGCATTCGAGGATACTGTGAGGTGTCGGTGTCAGGAGCGTTTTCTTATTTGATCATTCCCTGTTTTTGACTATTAGTAGCACTTTGTAGCATCGTTTACTACATGCTTTGTTAAAGACATACATAAAATTGGTTAATTACCAATTTTAAAGCATTAATCAATTCATGCACTGCCATTTTTTTCTTTTCATGTTCCATCCAAGAACATAGCTGTCACATAATTGAAATCCACAACATGTGCTCATGTTTCTTTAAGCAAATATCTCCAACTTGCTGCAGAAGAACAACAGTAGTAGGCAGCTTTGTATTTACAAAGGGTGGCCTGTATTTCCTCATTAAATACCTTTGACATTAGGATGAGAACACAGTTTCTAAACAATGTATTATTTTGAAATTCATAGCTGCAATTCCCTTTGCTCCATATCTTCCCATCCAAAGTCATAGTCAAACATTCACTCATCACACAGCAGTTATGTAGAGTTAATACTACAGCCAACTATGATCATTGCAACCATGCTGTACAGTAGGTTTACCAACCACTCCACCTGCTATTCATATTAGCATATACTGTATACTGATGTGTTTATCATCTGGCACACATTGTGTTTACTGTTCATAAACTGCTCCCTGCTATTCAGTAGTAATCTGCATTCTACAAATGACCGAGGTCTGCAGCTCTGTCTATTCTTATTGCCTGTTTCCCATACTTTATCACATACTAAAGTCTGTTTGTCATATGTAATGTAATAAGCAGTACAACAATGTACTGTAGAGACAGAGAGAGAGAGAGAGAGAGAGAGAGAGAAGAAATTGTGAATGAGTGGGGCTGAAAGATAATCTTCCTGACTGAACTTATGACAAGTTTCATTTGCCGAGTAAGGAGAGAAAACGATCAAGCAATAAGTCAGGTAAATAAATGTGCCTCAAGAATCTAGACTATGAGTTGAAATTGTTTTGTCATCCGCTTAAATAATATCAAGCTCAGCCAATACACAGTATGTAGTGTTTTTGATCAGTGACAAGAGGCTGTTGGTTATTCAGAGTAATGCACTTCCACACTTTTGGTTATTGAAAAATAATGCCAAGAGTAATCAACCTTGAACAGTGTCTGCATTATTTCCAATAACCACGGAGCTCATTGTGGACTATACATTAAAGAGCAATTTATACATGTGTTTTGTCAGTTAATAAATAAATTAAATCCAGTACAACACACCACTATATAGCTATCTTACAACTGGTTCTTCATAAACCGATTTGAAAGACAAGTACACAAAAAAAACATCACATTACACACAATTTTAAACCACCTGGAAAAGGATTTGTACATCTGTTTTAGTCCTGTATTACACACTGTAAACCTGTTTTAAGCCATAACATGAATTGGAGAAAAAATAAAAATAAAAATCTCACCACAATACCATTTAATAGATGTTATTGATCATATCACATGGTCGTCATCAACTGATAGACTTTCCGAGTTGTCGTGGAATTGTACGTATTAAAGTTTCCATTTAGTCTGTGCACAGTAAGGACTTATCAGACACACTAGCGGAAAAGACTCAATTCTAGGTCCACCTATTTATTCATCTATTAGTCAAGCTTTTCTGTCATGTTGTGTGATGATGTGGTATTTTGACACTGTTCCTAAGATCAAGAATGACCTTTGAACTGAAGCTCTACTTCTGTTTAGATGGAAACAATCCAAACCCCAAACAAGTATGTGCAAATGATGCATTATCCATTTACAAATGATTTCCAACTCAATATGAAGTCGGTGTAAACAAAAATAAGGACCTAAATCTCAAACTAGCCAAACAAACAAACAAACATCAAACAGGACAGCAGAATAAAAGCTATAGTTGGAGTATGTAAAATAACTCAAGTGCAAACAGAAGGCCGAGTCCATGCTGTCTGATCATCAGTGTGTTTGTCCTGCTGAGGGTCATTTGTGGACCACAACAAATATGCACTGGTGGAGAATCTCCTGGGGCCCACACACCTCATTACTTCATATCCATACGATGCTGTACATAGACACACACGCTCTGATATTTCTGAACATGATAATATGAAGCCCCCTCCTGTTCCTTTTATCCCCACGTCTGTCTATGTGTCTCTGTGGCACTAAGTTTAATTCTGCACAACACTGGAGAAATGACTTCTGCTGGTTTCGCTGGGTCAACTTTTTGCCTTTGAAAGGAAAATGAATGCACAAATGCCTGAGCAACACACACGTTTTTCACTGTTATTTTTAATTTCCTTTCCTCCGAGCTGACGTTTCTCTCTCCCTGCTTTCTCAAGACCAATCAACCCTATGGTGGCTTGCTTTGAGAATGAGGCCAAGTGTTCTGGCAGCTAAAAGAGGCTCAGCACACACACACACACACACACACACACACACGCACACACACACACACACACGCACACACACACACGCACACACACACACACAGGGAAAGTCTTTGGATGTGTGGGTGAATTGAAAGCAGAAGACCTAAAGCACAAGAAAGCCGCCATAACCTATTTGCAAGGTAAATGCAGACTTGTTACATGGGGAAGCATGAAAAGCGGCGCCTCCGCCACACATCACATGAAAAGCCTCCATTGTTCTGCCACTACATGAAGACACTCTGTCTCTTCATTGTGGAAATAATAAAGTAGAGAACCCTTGTTCTCTGAGCCTTTCATTTCAACAAAAGACAAACAGTGTCTGATTCAATGTCTTATTCATCCAAGCCATTCCACACAAAGAGAAAGAGTAGAGAAACCCATCACCTGCTGAAATATGTGACGCGGCTTTGAACTAATCAGGTAAAGGAAATCTTTTGAATTTGGCGCATCATGCGATATGCTTTTCTCAGGGAACAACGTGTCAGACAAATTCATACAGCAGATAGCGCCAGAGCTGCCTTGAAGAGGGATGAGAGAGATAAAGCACCTCTTTATTATTTTGACATTATGTTTGGCTTGTACAGGTAATTATCCACATTATAGGCCCGTGTTGCTGTCTGCCAGGGTGTGCCACGGTAATTATAGAACCTCCATACAGCCAACTGAGAAAGTAAGACAGTATGTCACAAACAGAAATGCAAAACTTGGAAACAGCAAGTTCTTGAGATGTTAAGTTTGTCAACTTTACCTTTGTCTCCAGCCATCCACTGACTCCTGGATGATGACCTGTGACCACCTCCCTGTGGATGCTGTTAGTGGTTTTAACCTTTATTTGATGAACTTTGATTATATTGTAACCAGCAATAGATTGCACTCACGTTCAATGAGTCTTGATGCAGCTGTTTGTCCTAGCTATTTTGCTTGTGCAACAACAAGCCAGCAGGCCACTGCATGGCTTAAAGTGTGTGAATACCAGACATTGTGGCCATATGTGATTGCACTCCACTCCACTCCACTAGTTTCAGGATTATAATCCAAGATGAATCATTTCATGTCCCTGTCTTGTGATGTGATCTTCATCATTTTGCTTATAGGCATGATCACAAGGATTAGTTTGCTAGCAGGTAGATTAGGTAGATTAGTGAATGATATGAGTTTACAAATACATTGGAGGATGGTAGCAGTTTGGGACAGGGTTAAATTAGGTCTAGACAACTATTTTAGTCACAGGGATGATAATTAGAACAGCATGCATTAAACACAACACTTTTCCATAATTAATGGACAAACACATATATATAAGACTATTCTTAACGTCATCTTCATATATATATATATATATATATATATATATATATGAAGATGAAGATGATGTTAAGAATAGTCTTAAGAATAATAAAGACCTGCTATAGGCCTGTCCTATAGGTAATTTCTGTTCCTTGAGCCTTGAGACAGACTGTTGTAAGCTTCCTCAAGTGTCCTTTGGTTCATCTTCTTACGAAAGCCAACTGTCATGTGCTGGGGATCATTTTTGCGTGTGAGTGGAAGCTGCTGTATGCGTTTCATACTTGATGTCAACCATGTTAACACAGATGTGGGACAACTGGATGCTTCGAAACCCAACATCTAGAGTAACAATGAAACAACCTCTTTGTCAGTGTTCAAATATCCGCAAAGCCAGGACAACGGGTCAGAGGGGAGGTACAGTCATCCTCCCCACACTCCAAGATCGAGTACCAAGCCCCAGCAACCGACACCCTCAACACAAGGCCAACTGGAGCTGCTTGGGCATAAAATAAAGAATGCAACACACAAACAGACTAATGGAGAAGAAGGTTTGAAGCTGGCACACCTGTAAAGTGAAAACCATTTCAGGTGACTGCCTCATGAAACTGAGTGAGAGAATGCCAAGAGTGTGCAAAGCTGTCATCAAATCAAAAGGTGGCTACTTCGAAGAATCTAAAATATAAAACATGTTGTGGTTTGTTTAACCCTTTTTGTTCACTACATGATTCCATATGTGTTTCTTCATAGTTTTGATGTCTTCAGTATAAATCTGCAATGTAGAAAATAATCAGAATAAAGAAAAACCATTGAGTGAGAAGGTGTATCCAAACTTTTGACTGGTAGTGTATATATAAACAGTACTATGTATGTGTGTATGTGTGTGTATACTGACCCGTGTTTTTAGCAGTACCAAAGCTCGTCAGAAAGCTGGGCTGGGAAAACTACTTTCAAACTTTAACTTTTAAAGCTACAACTTCTATTGGAGCATCACAACAATGTGCCACAGTCAATTCTTCTGACACATTTTTAAGACATGAAGCATTAATGTAATAAACTATGCTCCCCAGCACTGTGTTGAAGTCACCACAGTTTCCAAAGTTAGCAATTACTAGCTTAAGAGTTAGTTAGTTAGTTAGCTAGGGTGTTTCGGTTTTAGCCAGTGAGACTTTGAAGTTGAAAGGAAATGCAATTTGTTTCCCCTGCGAGGAAAGCCCTCCACAGTGCTGGAGGTTTCTCTTCAGCACTGTAGCCAGGCTGACAGACAGTCACAATTCCATTGACCCATTACCTTAGCCCTCAGTAATGTCTTCATGAGCTTCTTTAGTGATAAAATTATTACTATTCAAGACAGAATTCATCACCTCCTGCCCTCAGTAGGTACTACTTTATCTTCAAATACAGAAACCGCAGAAATAGCTATTGAACCTGTCATATTTTAGACCACTTTTCTCCTGTCGACCTTCACCAACTAATCTTAACAGTTCCCTCATCAAAATCATTAGATCATCAGAAAGATCATATGTCTCTGATATTAGCCATTCTGCACTGGCTCCGGGTAAAATAATAGAATACTAGAATAAATAATAAAAAACAGAATTTAAAATCATTCTTCTTACCTACAAAGCATTAAATGGTCAGGCACCATCTTATCTTTAATCATAGTATACTATAACCTCACGAGAACACTGCATTCACAAAATGCAGGCTTACTGATTTCAAAGAACCAGAATGGGAGCCAGAGCCGTTAGCTATCAGCTCCTCTCCTGTGGAACCATTTTCCAGTCTTTGTCCGGGAGGCAGACACCCTTTTTAGATTTAAGAGTAAAATTAAAACTTTCCTCTTTGATAAAGCTTATATTTAGGGCTGGCTCAGGCTTGCCTTGGACCAGCCCCTAGTCATGCTCCTATAGGATTAGACTGTCAGGGGACTTCCAATGACACCCAAACCTCTGTTCTTCTCTCCTTCTCCTACTGTATGCGTTCCTGTCCTATTAAGGCATGTTACTAGCTTATCTTGCCTGGAGTCTTTGTGCTTTCTCGTCTCACAGGTTCGCAGAGTGGTTGAACTTGGATTGTGGATTATAGCTACAGCTCCTGCCGTGGCCCTGCCTGACATCAACTGCAAAGTGTTGTATTATACAAATATGTACATACATTACATACATAACTTTGCTTGCATCTCTGTACACCCCCCTACCCCTCCCTGTCTTGCCCTCTCTCTCTCTCACCAGCTCTATATGGAAAGATGATTTAGCGCGATATCAATAATATTGAATTGACTTGAATTGAATTGGATTTGTTAGACCCCCTGCAGGTTGGGATGAGAGGGATATCATGTCACGTGATTATCAATTTATATGGACTTTAAAGAAATAGCAGTTGACAAAACAACTGAAAATGTGAACACCAGGTGACAACAGCTTCTAAATGGACATTTATGACTGTATATACACATATATATATATATATGTGTGTGTGTGTGTGTGTGTGTGTATGTATTAACCTGACTTCTGCACAACACAACTAATAGTCCCAACCCCATTGATAAAGCAAAATTCCACTAATTCACCCTGATAAGGCACACCTGTGAAGTGAAAACCACTTCATGTGACGACCTCTTGAAGCTCATTGAGAGAATGTCAAGAGTGTGCAAAGCAGTAATCAGAGCGAAGGGTGGCTATTTTGAAGAAACTAGAATATAAACATGTTTTTCAGTTATTTCACGTGTGTTCATTCATAGTTTTGATGCCTTCAGTGAGAATCTACAATGTAAATAGTCATGAAAATAAAGAAAATGCATTGAATGTACACACTCATATTTATATACTGTATATACATATATATGTATATATATATATATATATATATATATATATATATATTGTCTATGAAGCACTATGTGTATTTGTGTATTTGTAAACAGTATGTATTAGGACGAATGAGTGGTGTGCATGGTTGTCTGTCTATATGTGTAGCCCTGTGGTAGGCTGGCGACCTGCCCAGGGTGTCCCCTGCCTTCGCCCGAGAGACGGCTGGGAAAGGCTCCAGCCCCCCCGTGACCCTGCAAAGGATTCAGCGGTGTATAGATAATGGATGGATGGATGGATGTATTAGGACTGAGAGACAGAAGAGAGAGAGAGAGACTGGTGGGTCTTCTTTGACTGAACTCAGAAAGACTACAGTTATTGTGAAGTAAGAAGGCAATCAGAAAGAACATTGACATGACACAGTCTTCACCAGTCCTTTCTAACACAGTGACATGTCTTTGACAATAAATCTTTTTATTGTTATGGAGGTATAAACAAGGCGTTTTTGTTTTGATTCAGAGATTAATGAGATTATTGGTGGATTAAAAAGCTTCGTGAAACACGACTGTTTGACACAACAAACACACACATTAGTGATAGTGGTTTGAGTCTTGCAAAATCATACAAAGACATAAAACATGCTGATCGTCGCGTTATACTAGTGGGTTAATGAAAGTAAAGTTTGGCCTGTGGGTGTCGCTACAACCTTCACGTTGCTCACCTACATTATAGAATTTATCATCTATACACACACAGCTGTGCTCTGTTAGCAACAGCTAGCATGACAACATGTATTTTAACAACCATATATGCTTGTGTGTGTGTATATATATATATATATATATACGCACATGTATATATATGTGTGTGTATATATGTAATAAGAAAGTAGTAATGACTATACTCAACATCAAGAACGCTGCTGGTACTGGACTGACAATAAACCACTAGTAGCAGTGTGCGAATTACAGTTTAGAGTAGACATTTGTCATAAAACAAGCTTCGGAGCTTGTGCTAAGAAAACCCTTGGCAGCATCACTGGTTAACATGGGTTAAACACTATATAGCCTCTTTCTTTCTGCATGATATAGCTTGGCTGAACTTTGTCAATTTTGTTTTCCACGGCAGATAGAATCCCTTCAAGGTAGATGAAATTCTTAGCTGATCAGCATTTCAACGAGCATGAAAATGCCTTGACATCATCTTCCATCCACAAACGCACATCCACAGGAACAATGGATTTCAACATGGCGGAGTCGTGGATTCTTGAGATGTGACTGTTCATCACATCAAGGAGACAAGGCTCCTTGAAAAGGCTGAAGGATGCAAAACAAAGACTCCTGAAAAAAAAAAAAAAAAACATGAGAGTTTTGGAAATCCTACATGAGAGCCCAGACGACAAGATGGCTCTGGTTGCTTCTTTGACAAATAAGTGGTCTGCAGTGTTTTCACTCCACCTCAGCTCCCTTACCCCAACCAAGGTGATTTCAGAAATTTCCAAGCATTCAAAAAAACGAATGTTCCACTGCATGCCGTACCATGCAGTGGAAATTAGGCATCTGTAAACAATGGAAGGACCTCACAGGGATGGCAACACAAATGTGTGTGTGGGAGCATAACACACATATAACGACTGCAGTGGCGTGCTGAGTCTCCAGGTCAGGAAGTCAGCCACCTCTCTCTGTCAGTTACAGACAGAGAGAGAGGGGGAGGGTAAAGCAAGCAGATTCATACTGTGTAGAGCTGCTGGCGTGGTATCTCACTGATCGATCTGCAACTGGCACAACATTTACAAAGAACACTATCATCTCCCAGTGCTAAGTTTGCACAAGTTTCCTCACATTTTCCACATGCAAACACCACACAATATATTCACACAGGACCACATTTATATGCTAATGGTCTACCTCTGCTAATGCACCACAGTGCAGCCACCGCTGCAACCGTGTGTGCTTGCAATCGCAGAAATCTATCAATTTGTGTGTGTGTATGTGTGTCTGAGTGTATAAGAGTATAAGAGAAAGGTATAGTAGCATGTGTATGAACCACCATAGAGCCGACCAGTCAACAGCAGGAGGCAGCCATTACAATCAGTGCCTTGCATTTAACACACAGCACAATAATTCAGGGGCAATGCAAAGCAGCGCTGTGGCATCATATTCCCACGCTGGAGGAAGGGTAGCTCTGCTTGTTATCTCCATGCTGATTGTGACTGTGCCTCTGTGTCTCGCAGAGTTGGAAAACAGATTATAAATGTGGTCTTTCACAGATCACCGACTGAATTGTTAAAAGATATCGTGATTCTATAATAGAGCACAACAGAGCCTATATATATTAAGATGAAATTTTCGACCAGCTCACTGGTATTTACAGGACTGGTTCACCCAAATGAGTCTAGCTTCGCATAAAGAAGGACAAATAGACTGGGTCCAGTCAAGTGCAGTGACTGTGTAGCTTCCACAAGTCTTGTCCTCACATAAAGGTTGTCAGGTTTGATACCGTCATGCCTGTACAGAGTCCAAACCTAAAACCTGTGCTCACTGACCATATCTGTCACAATCACCAGACACTGCACAGAAGTTCTGGGAGATGAATACCATGTCACTCAACAAAAGTAAATAGTTCAAGCGCATAACGTCTTCTAAAACTACATATTGTTGGTTCCACGTTTCTATATGTGAAAATATTAAACAATCACGGTACAACATGTTAATTACTTAGCTTTAGAGTTGTTGGTAGGTCTATTTTTTAACTTTGGACGGACTCAGGTCACAGCCAGGCTCAGACCTTGCTTTATGGTTATTATGAAAGCCTCTCATGTCTGAACTGTGTGAAGTTTGATAAATGTCCTCAAGTGGTACCACTTGAGTCAGCAGGATTCAGTCTGAATACTAGAAGTTTGAAATTGGAAAAAAAAATCTTAGAGTTAAAAGGAAGAGAGCTTAATGGACACATGCCTGCTCTTCATGTCTGCTGTAAGATAGCATTTTGAGGCTACGTTACCTACTACCACGTTGGCGGTCAAGTTGCATTGTGGATTTTTTTGGTGGCCGGTTTTGACACGGAAGTAGAATGCATTAAAAAAAGGCTGCTGTGTTGATTTTCATTGTAAATAATGTGTAATGCTAAAACACTCATTAAACTTGTGTCAAATTATCAACAATCAAATCAACAATTATTTTCAAGGCTGTAATTTTCACTGGGGATGGGGAGGACATCAGATTTTTGGTCACCTCACTTTCATTGTTTCAGACTAGTAATTAATTTACTAAGCACAGCATGTCATGACCACAAGTGGAATTCAAGTGCAGGACACAGATAATTAGTGGGTTTGATGGGAAAAGAGTTTGTTTTATTGTAACTGGGAATGAGGATGAGGGGATGATGGAGGGGTGTGAGTTCCAGAGGCAGCGGGTAAAGCAAGATGATGATGGAGGGTGGCTGGGCGTGAGCTGGGAGAGAGGAGGGGAATCGTGGCTGGCAGAGACGGCGTGAAGGCTTGGAGGTTTTGTCAGGTGGGCAGATGAGCTGAGGTTTTCACTGATGAGTGCTGATCCTGAGACACAAACAGAGAACAGTTAAACACTGGAAAACACAAGATGGAATGACTGAGTGTGTGAACTAGCTTTGGCCTTGATGTGTGGACCGCAGAGATGAATAATAATCTGGCCAACAGTGGTTGGAGAGATGGTGTAGATATGTTGCAGGCTGATGGGAGGCAGGTGTGCAGACTGGAAGAAGTGATCAGCTGATTTCATACAGGTGTAAAAATTAACCAGAGCCACCCCCACGCCAGCACAAACACAGACCAGACATAAGCAAAGAGAGAGACGGACAGGGGCGCAGAAGGAACACAGACAGAGGAAGGGATCCTCAGTGGATACAGCCATGGCCGTAACATAGCACACCTTTTCTGACTTTTTTGTTCATTTATTTATTTTTTTGGCCTCTCAGTTTATGTTTCTCAGGTGAATCTAGTTTACTGGTGAAGGTTGGGGCTGTATGCATCCTGATACGAATACCTGCATACATTATTCAGGACTGCAAATTAGACTCCAAAAGCCTTTTTTGGGTAAGAAAAAAACAAACAAAAAAACAGTTCTTACAGTTCACCCCAAAAAACCCCCACTAGAAATCAGTCAAAACTCAGTCAGTGAGGCATAGAGGAGTGAAGAAACAAAAACAATATTAGCTGTTAGAAAGTTATTGCATATGCAAAGATTTCTATAGCATTTCAATTTTAAACAGCACAATAAACAGCTTTTATCATAGTTAAATATAATAATGTAATATATTGGATTGTAAATAATTACACATGTAATACATATAATGATAGTCCAGTGTATATATACAATAACTGCACTGTAATAAACTGCACTTTTTTATTATTATTACATTTATTTATTTCATCAAAATGCTTTTTTGTTTTATTTTCTGTCGATAAAGCAATCCTTCACCATTATCGTCTGTCATCTATTAGCTATCATTGCAGCTCTAGAATAAAGCCAAGGTGGATTCTATATACATAGAATACAAAATACATTTACTAAATGATACTCTAAATGTGTAAAAAATCAATTGTGATATTTCGGAAATACAACAAAAGTTGCAATGTATGTTTTTTGTTCAATTTTGCTCAAAATCATTTTACATAAGAACGTAAAAGTCATTTCTTGTGTATCTCTCACAGGTTTTTCATCATACTGTGTTTATACTAGCCTTCTATAGCTATGAACCATGCTTGGTCCTTCACTGAATGCTGAATTCAGTATGTGCGGTGCTGTTTGTGATGAGCACTGTGCAGATGTAACCTTGCTAGAGCCCTTTGAAAATAGAGCAGGACAGCATGCTGTATGTCTGCTTACCTTGACGCCAAATTGAAAAGCCTAAGGTGACCTCTGCCAGGACGGCACATATTTTATTAAGTGAGTACACGTATGGCATTCTAGCATGTCTACAGCACTGTAACAGAAAGCCAATCAGAATGTGCCCAATTAGGTTATTGGTCATGCCACAAAACACAGTTTTGATGCACATTAAAAAAATGTGTTGTAAATAATGAAATCTCTACTGTTAGCAACAGAGGAGTGACCAAGTGCCCAGAATGTTTCCTACAGTGTGCAAGGTTTCCAACAACCCCTTGGGTCAAATCATTTTTTGTCCTCACTGATAACTTTTTAAGCATGGTAGTTTAGACAATAAATTACTATTGCACATCAAAACAACTTGATTCATTATCTAATACCTGTAAGTTAATTGCTGCCAAACTTGGAAAGATGTCTCTCCAAATGTAGTCGATCAACTTTTGGTGAATTAGTTCTACTTGTGACTCCCAGAGTCCCTCATCACTACTAACATACATACAGATACTCCAAAATCCATTATGGAAACTACGAACGGCAGCGGTTGTTCGTATGGGGATTATAGGAGGAAGAATCTCCTCTGGGAATGAGAAAATAATGCTACTGCTGACACAGAAAGGCAACTTACAGGTGTAAAATCTCCTCCCCCCTAACAAATTTGATAATGTTTGATGTGTCATTTTTAAACATCTAAACTGAGATTATCTCTTCCTTATTACTATGCCTGTTTTACTGTAGCCGTTACCCTGGAATGTTTCTGGTTTAATAATGCCTTTATGATTTAATAATGCCTTTATGATCATGCATGTTACAGAGTGCTGCACGGTGTGTGCAGCGGCCATTTTCAGCTCATGCACACGGTTAAGAAAACAAGTGTCTTTAGTGTCTTCTGGAATCAGTTTCCACTGTCATCTGTGCTACTCGCAGCATGGTCGTGTTTTGGGGCAGCTGTGGTTAATGAGGCAGAGCATCCGTCCACTAAGGAGTCCTTGAATGAATGAAGGAGGATGAAGTGGAGGGCCAGGTTAACTGCACTGTCTGTAGACCTGCTGGTTCTTTAGGCAAACTGCAGGGGGTCCAGGAGTGGGTCAGCGATGCTTTTGAGGCGGGACAGCACAAGATGCTCAGAGCACTTCATTACCAGAGAGGTCAGGGCGACAGGTCTGTTGTAAGTAAATCTTGTGGTCCTTGGTGTTTTGGGGACGAGGATGATGGTGAAGATCTTGAAGCGTCTCCACTAAAGTGTTGAGGATGTCTGTGAACACCTCAATTAATGGCTTCTAACACACCATTATGTAGATTAACATACATTACATTTTCTCCTGTAGAGCATCCACAAATGGTGCACAGACAGTTCATGAATGATTGATATAGATTTATTTCTAATACAAATCACTCACATGCAGATTTAAAAATGTGCTCAAACTGTGTTTGTTTGTGTATTCCTTATGAATGGGTGTGAAAATAAAGTGAAACTAAACTGTAATTGTCCTTCGTTACGCACATTTCATCACAACGATCAAACCTGAGTGTAAAGAAATCAGAGCAGATTTCCAGCTACACAGAACTTCTTTCTTATACAAATGTGTTAGCGGTTCTTTGCACACACTCATTCTCTTACATGTTTGAGTGTGTGTGTGTGTGTGTGTGTGTGTGTGAACTGGGGGATGGGAGGAAGAACCTAATGGATGGATGTTATATAAATAGAGAGACAGATGGAGAGATGGACAGATAGAGATTGATGAAGACAGAGAAACAGACTCAGAGATTCTCTCAGCCTCTCAGTTTTTCTCTGTTTTCCATTTGTCGCTCTTTCTGCCCACCTCTGCCTGCTTCTCCATATTTCACTTGACTCTTTTCTCCCTCTCTCAGACATAACTCAGCATCAAATGGTCCCAGTGTGCAGCACCAGGCCCCCTATGCAGCCCATACACGTTCATTAAGGACTGCAGTGGTCTTCACCATCTTTATTTGCCGACACACTGCCTTCATTCTTCATCTCCTCAATTCCTTCCCTGACTTTTGTGGAAACAACTTATGTAAGAGTGATGGATTACATGTATCTGTTGAGTTCAGAGTAATAACTTGGTACCAAAAAGCAGAACTCAGATTTGGAGACCATGTAAAAGTTCAAGCAAAGGCAATTTAGTATGAAATTTGTTAGTGGCGGCCTGTCCAGAAAAAAATTCTGGCCCTCCAACAAATATAGTTGGTGACTCCTGCAATTGAGGATCAGGGTATAGAAGGCAAGGGAGGCAGGAGACAATGGACAATGAAAGGTAAAACACGACTGGCAGGTTGGAAGACAACATGAGGAATCTTGGAGAGTCAGCTGGACATAGAACCGGTAGGACACACGGAACAATCTGGCATCTTGGTTTTACATGCACATAATACAAAAGCAACACACTGTTTCAAAATACGGTAACTTCACTCAAGGTTCCTTTGGAGTTTTTGTTTACTAAAATTATTGAGCAGTGTTCTTATAGGTCCCCAGTAAACTGTCTAAAGTTCAAAAATCAGCTTTTCAAATGTTTTATGTAGAATTGATGCATCATAGCTAGGTTGCATCATTTAGCCTGGATTAAATAAAGGACCATAAAAGTGTACTTGCAATTGTATTACAGTTTAATCGCGACATTTTTGTTTACATTTCAGAATGCATGCTCTACAGTGTTTATTTATTCATTCATTTATTCATGTATGGTATGAAAGTCTATCTGCAGACTAGATTAGAAAATTACTTCACGTATGAACATCAAGTCAGAATGTCTTTTGCCAATTTTTGTGGTACTGTGTTTTAAGATCAGATGCATCTGAAGCTCTGAATGAATGTAGACTTGATGTTTGCTGTGACAGATTACAAAACTCAAGCAACTTTCAAGAGGCTATATGATTATTGTGTTGAACATAAACAAATGGATGTTTGGAACAGTAGACAGAAAACATCCAAATTATTAAAACACATTAGCATGGTTTGTAGAAGTGCACTTGATTCATAGTAAAAATGTTCAGCATTAAATATGACAGTACCTCATATCTAAGAAATATAGGCTTTGCTCTCTCTCGTCTTTCTCTCTAAAGCTGTAATGAATGTATACTCTGCTCGAGGCTTTTGCTTTTTTTGGCTGTCTTCACTAATACACCATTATATGTTAATTTTTAATCATTCCAATGTTAAACACATCACTTGCTGTTAGTCTGGTCAGAGCTGAACTGTGATTGTATTGTATCAATTAACACCAAAGACTGGCGAAACAGACAGTTATAAAGATAACAATGTCACGGGCTGTTATTCTAAAATTGAGCAGGCAGTTGATGAAAACGGCTCCTGACAGACTGCATCAACAAGACTGGAGCAAAAACAGACTGACAGACAGACGGGCTCATGGATAGACTGGGAAAGAGACAGACAGAAGTACCACAAAACAGATGCCGGCTGATCTTTTCTTGTCCCCAGGGCGATGGACAGATTGGTCTCGCATGGATACAGGATTAAAGCAGCATAAGACCATCCTGCTGTTAGGGCATGCATATGTGTGTGTATATGTTAGTGGGGCTGTGCATGTCTGTGTGTGTGTGTCTGTCAAAAAAAAAAAAGAATATATATAAATATACAAAAACATCAGTGTTGGGTATTGTGAGTAATTGTCAATCATGGTCCCCAGATGATCAATCCTTTCAATGTTGGTGGTCTTCTGGCTTTATCTATAGGGGCATCAGCAGGTTGATACTTTTGTGATTTTGTGAGAAAGTCTTAACAACTACTGAATGGAGTGCCATAAAATTTGGTTTTGACATTCATGTTCCCCTCAGGATGAATTGAAATAACTTGTGATCACTCACATTATCGCAAGTACAAATGAAATGCTGTCAGCGCCCTTTAAAGCAGTTGCTTGGGAACAATTCGGGTGTTCCAGGTCAGCTAGAACAGCAACATGGATGGTGTGTCTTTGTAACTCTGCCACAGTGCAACAGGTAAATGCTTGGGTGCTCTGAATGTTTTGTTTATTATCATTTGTCCACTTATTTTCTATTTTTTATTTCATAGAGTAACATATGTATCGTGAACATTGTCTAAAGTGGTCAAAAACACATCAAATAATTCACAAACACATTGGTTAAAAGTTAAACAGATTATTATTTAAGCTACAGTAAGGAGAGACGCCTTTATAGAAACAAAGATCAGGAACATTTGGTCACAGGGAACAGTGTCAAAATGTTTTCCTAGTCTTCTTCTAGACAAAGAACTCTCTTCTGATTTGCCTAAAGTTATCCAACATTTGAACAGTTGAACTTTTGGGTAATTACAAAAACTCAACATGAATAGAAGTGCTTGTTTTCTGCAGGCTGCCAGCAGCACCATTCCACTCCACAGTGGGCTAACCCAGAGAAACCACATGCATTGCTTGTGGCCAGTGCCGTTATCTGAGTAACATGATAAAAGCACAACATTGTCCGTTAGGCAAAAATCATCATCCAAATAAAGCTGCAATTGTTGGAGGTAGTTTTCATTATTAATGTCCTCACATTTATTGTCATTCAGTAAATGTGCATCCAGCGGTGTAAGTATGGAAACTTCCACTGTAGGCTGTACTGCTACAGCAATCAATGAGGTAGTAACAATCGTATGGATCATAGCTTTGGCAGAGCTTAAATAACAAATCCAAGGCTTGCTGATGTTTCAGCAAGTTCACACACAAACACTCAACCTGGACTATAACTTTTCCTTTTCCTTTAGCCTAAGTCCTATCCGTTTTCCCATGAGACAAGAAGGCAGATTTCAGTGTCAGACTCACACCCTTAATAATCCAATGAGATGGTTGACTGGAGTTGTTGCCGATTTTATTACAAATAAAAGAAAATACAAACAAAAGGATGCAATGGTATGCAAAAGATAAAGTTTAGTAAATAGCACAATGCAAGGCAATATTCAGCACAGGTGAGCAGCGTGCGTCGTAGGCGGGCGAGGTCAATGACTGTATCCTGCTGCCTGCCTTCCTACAGTCATGCGCAATAGGCATCCATTTACCTGGTGGTGGTGGCACCATTCACCACCTATAGAGGACGCAATCTCACAAAATGCAGAAAACAACAAAATATGAGTGCAAGCAAAATAAACTTCAATGTGGCTCCTACACTGATAACAAAAGTAGTAGGGTGGTTTCTCAGTCGCACCTGGCCAAAAGGCTAAAATCTGCTGACTTAAGTGGAATAAGTGGACATTATTCGTTAGTAGCACACTCATTTTCAAAAGAGTTCCATATATATTGTTTCCGAATTTGCTCAGCATATTGACATCAAACATCATACATTTGGTTTTTCTGGAGTGACCTTGCTACAGGACTCAAACAAGTATCCATATTGACACAGTAGGGTACCACTATTGCTACCATGCTGGTCTGGAAATGTGTGCTTTACCATGTAGGTCATCATTGCGTACCATGTGTTACCCTTCACATCTATTGATTGCAAATAAGTGTAGTAATCTCCTCATTCTATATCACCTTCACCATTCTCTCTAGCAACAAAAATCTCTTGGATCCTCATCAGATATTGTCGATGAGGTGTCTTCTGTCTGTGCTGATGAAGTATGTGGTGTTTTCCTTCCAACACTATATTGAACGTCAATAATCCTCGACTAGATGCTGAGGAACATTTCAGCCCAGACAGCCACATTGCTTCAGTTTTGTCTTTTCCTCCTTGTGGTATTGGTGTCTTGACGACTGGATTCAAGCTGTTCTCTCACAAATTAATAAGGTGGTGGACTCTTTTGCGCAGAAACTGGTGAAGATGCAATGCCTGTTTTACAGTAAGACAGCTCATACTGCGACTCTGTTTATGGCTGAGTAATTTGTCAGGCTTAACGACCATTGCAAACACAGCCACAATGTGTGGTGAAGGCTGTAGTGTCACAAATACCATCCAAGCCAATGACATGATCAGTGTGCAAAAGGCACTAAAGTAGAAGGGGGTCCAAATACAACTGACATTCCAATATCACTTGTAGTTGTTTTTGACCCCATTTACACCTGGTGTAAATGTGATTCGTATCACATTATCCGGATAGCAACCACGTAAGTCATTGCAAAGTGCAAATGCGTCATGCTTGGAATGTGATCAGCTCTTCCTGACCGGATCTGGAGTTAGTCTAGCATCTCTACACAACATAACATTGATACAGATATCTGTTTTTAGCTAACCTAACTTTTTTGTTGTTTATACAATCTTAGAGAGAGAGATCAACTGAGAAGACTGACAGAGACATGCATGGGTGGGAGAAATAACTGTGTGTGTGACAGTGTGTGTTAGCCTCATCTGTGCACCTGATCTGCTGTTAACATGGCATGTAGTTCATCTATAGACTGCACACCAGTACTGCAACACACTGAGAAAAAAATGACACCACATTTTTTTATGCAAGGAAAGGAATAACTTAACATATTCCATTTGCTGCATTTAAATGAAGGGACAAATAATTGAGAATTGTCGTAGACAGTGTCTCACAAAGTTTTTAGAGTTTCCCTTAACTCAGCAACTTTAAAAACTCTGGCTGATTTGCAGACACCTCAGAGGACAAAGATGATGTAGATAATGTATCCATGTACAGATGTTTGCAGCATGTGTGTTTCATGCTGCATGCCCAATGAGTTGATGCTGCAGAAAAGTGCATATGATAAAGAGTGTGTGTGAGTAGGTGGAGGATGGAGCCCGCCTCCAAACCTCCCCTCTGGAGCCACTATCAAACACACATCTCACACCCATCTGTCAAACTGTCCCACTCAAAATCCATTTAGTCTGGTTGGCATTCACCCCTGTCCAATTCCAATACTCTGTTCAAATTACTCACCCAATCATTATTCAGAGCTGCCTCTCGTTTGTGTGCACAGATGAAGGGTCACCAAACACAACTAGATTGTAATCACACTTTCAAATTGTTACCACGACATGTACACACACACACACACACACACACACAGACACACAGACACACACACACACACACACACGTGTGCATGTTGATGTGCCCAGGCAGCAGCCCCCTGTAGTGCCAGAGATCAATACTGTTTAAAGCGTTTCTGTGTACTGGCGGGAGGTTGAGGTGAGTGCATTGAGAGTGTGCTCTAAAATGCCACAGGGCTAATTAAGGATTACTCTGGATGAAGTCCTTTGGTTTAAAAGGCAGAGAATTGGCCCCATGAAGTCTCCACAACAAAATGGCTCCCCAGTGGATCTTTAGCTGACTGTGATTTAGGGAGATAAGAGGGCAACTAAAACAACACTCTCAATACAACATCCTACACTAGAGGTTGTCAAATAGTGCCAAAATCCTGCATTGTCTCAGAAATGAACTTTGGTTGTGTGATTAAAATATTTTCTTACATTTTAGTAAGTTTATTATCTACTAGTAATGATCAGTCCCCATATATCCAGGCTGGTGATGGTCCCCACTATTAAAGCAACTGAACTATCAGTAATCCCACATTTATGACTCTATTTACATTTCCAAATGAGGACAAACTCGCTGCAATGTTTAACATCAGTCCATTCATGACTAAAGAGTCGGTTTTCCACATCAATGTTTCATTTCATCCCCTTTGAGAGAGCCATTTTACCAGTGTTAAGAGGCCTTAACTTGAATTGAGTTGAGGCAAAATATCTCTAACACTGCTGCTGGTTGACTGTGGTATAGGTGATAGCAGCCTGACTGATAAAGGGTTAAACATGCCTTCAGATTTATAATAACATTATCAAATGATATATATATATATATATATATATATATATATATGATGGCTATGATGTTCTCAACAGAAAAGGTACACTTTTTGGAGGCTTTCTTCATCTGTTTATATGCAGATCAGGCAGCATAATTTCTGACCGTTTATGACTATTCATGACTGATTGTAACTACTGATGGAAGGGACAGTCCTACGAATTTCTTGCAGAAATGAGTCATTTTGTTAGAATGGAAGATCAACTCACGCATTATCTAGAATGTCTGTTTTTATGTATGTATGTATGTATGTATGTGTACATATATACTGTGTCTATATATATACTGTGTGTGTGTGTAAGGCAATGGTGATATGTAAAACGTTCGGTGCTACATGTCCATATACTCTTATATTGCTTACTTTTTACAATGCCCAAGGAGTGTCCAAATCCCATTTCCTTCCAGTTAGTTGTTGATGGATTGAAACTCTGTTATTGTGTTGAATTTCAAAAGGTCTGTCTTGAATGCAGAATGATTGAAGGACTCTATTGGGCAACATAAAAACATCAAGAGGACTTTTCCTCCTTGTACATATTTTATCAAAGCTTTTTTTTACAATTCATTCAGAAATGTATCACATTTAAACTTTAACTTTGGAGGTCACTTCACAGTGTCAAAATCTTTGACTGAAATTTGCAATCATCTATGTCCCCACAGAAGGCCGCCTCTGTGTGATTTTACCGTAAAAAATTATTTTTTTAGCTTTTTCAGGCTTTGGGTGAGTAAAATATGAGAAAAAATCAAAGTATGTACACAATTAAATAGGCAGCAAGATATTTATTCTGGTAACTAAGAGCTGAGAGGTGTTCTGGGTGTTATGGCAAGGCGAAGAGCTTCCTCAGGGGTGAAACAATCGCTTTTGGTGACATTATTCATACAGTTTCATGAACAAACAGGTGACTTTCATAATCTGAGGTGCCACTGCAGAGATCGATTCAAGAATAATGACATTTCATTGGAGGAAATCTTTCCAACTGCACAGAGGTCTGTGAGCTGCCACTACAGCCTGGATATAAAACAGGGTGAATAGATTTAAAGGACTAATTGTTGTGCATCCACTGTTTAAGGAACAAGAGGGGCTCTGTCGGAAAATGCACCACATTTGCCATTTGGGCTGTATTAACAACTTATTTTTCTTTTTTTTAAGAACCACACTGGCTTTTTCATTCTGACCTTCACACCCTTACGCTCTGTTTCTTTACATAAAGCACACATGGTATCATTTGATATGGATGAAGTTCCTTCCTGCTGCTTTTGACGAGTTCATTATAGAGTTTTATACCATAATACATTGAAGCCCACTGGTGAAGCACTTACTGCATCTGTAACAGTCAATATAATGAGGTCAATAACTTTCACATGATTATGAAGTAATTAAGTATTTAAAGAAAGAAATAGCATATTTAAAAGAAGTTTTGCTGCAATTGCTAAATTAACTCCCCTACCATCATCTTGACCATTATAATGAATTGCATACTTGTTTAAGCCAAGAAGCTGTAACAATATTACACTTAAATCAGTATCATGTGGCATGATTAAACACTACAACTACAATGTCCCTCTTCATTAGGACAGAAACTAGCATTACTTTCTTATCATTTCATTTTGCAGTTACATTTTATCTTAATTGCTGCTGGGTAAATGCTGCATTTGGTAGTATGTAGCTAGAAACAACTGTAAAACTGTCTTAGGCCAATGCAAGTATGGACTACCTAGTGAACAGCAACAACGTATAACTGTTCAGCACAACACTATGACAGTAAAGTGAAATGTAAAACAGTTAAACACAAGCACACTGTGTGTTCACTGTGTGTGTCTGTGTTGCCACGTTAAAATATGTTTGCTCCACTGAGCAGCTGAAAATCATCATCCAACCTATGAGATTCTGAAGAACTTGTCACCAGGCTCACATTCAGCACTCTCTTCAATTTATTTGAGAGTTTTGTGCTGGAGTGACATTGTAAAGGTATACTCGACCTTTTTTACTTTGTAGGCCCATGGTGTGAACGCTACATCTCTAGGCTTGGAAAGCTTCTCAAACAGTCCATAGTGCTATAGTTGACAATTTCAAAGCCCATGGATTGGCTGGCTTTGTTGAGAGCTTCTCTGGGCATTATATTCATTGATTTTGTACTGCTGTGAAAGCTGATATTCAATCAAAGGTTGTTCAGTCAGGTGCTTTTCTGTTTTGAACCAAAGAAATATATGAAGCACACGTGAAGTCTGCACAGGAAGCTGAGGGATAAAGGGAGTGTGTGTTTTAACCGAACATCTTCACCTTTTTCATGTTAGGACAGGCTATCGGCCAGATATAGCCCATGATGTATTTGAGGGTATTGTCCCATTTGAATTGGCATTCTGTTTGCGTTTTCTGATCTCAGAAAGCAAACACAGTATTTCAGTATGTCTTAACATGCTAATCCTGAAATTTCCTTAGAGGTAGAGTGACAAACAACAATCTATCTCACATCATACCACACAGCTGCTCATACAATAGGTAGCAACACCCGTGGTAATTGGAACTTAGTACATTTGTTTCCATTTCTAGTACAAGACCAGAGGATGGGCTCACTCGACAAGTGACACTGGATCTGAATGAAGTTGTCGAATTAGTTGTGGCACCTGTTCCCACTGACAAGACAATTCCCTGTGTTGATATCAAAGTGTCTGAGCACAGACAGACACTATTTGTGGTTAACCAAGATGGAGAGTGTTTACCTAAACACCACAATCTTGAGCCTTACCCTCACTTGACTTGGTGCTTTGGGTCTTTTGTAGGTTTATGGACAAAATAAACAGAGCTTTTTTTAGACTAGTTGTCCAACACACAAATACAGTAATTTCAGAAATAATTGCACTCTCACTGGTAGACAAATACGAGCAATTTATCAGTTTACTCATGTATACATCTAGTTACAAATACCTCCACAGTCCAGGTTGATGTCTGAATAAAGACGTTGTGTTGGCTCTCAGGCAAAAGGGTCCAGATATCAGTCAAGCTCTTCCTGCAAAAAAATATCTCCACTGGAGAAACATAAATGAAGTGGTAGTTGCATGTGGCTGAACTGCTGAAATTGCCAGAATTTGAGATTCTACAAATGTGCATAATAGGAGATGACTTGAGTTTCATTGTGCATTTACTTTGTGTTTGGAATAGAGATCATGTTAAAGCCACTGAGTTGACTTCATCAGCGGGTGGAGAGGTTGCCCTGGCTTGTAAAAGCATGAAGTTGCTTCAACACTTCTCAGATTTTGCAGTGACAGCTGTCCAAATGTGTACATGCTGTTGCAAAGCACAGTGTATGTGAATATACAATCTGATGATTTGATTTGATTTAAATGTGTATGATGAAAATAAATAAACAAATAAATTAAAAAAATCTCATGTTTATATTTTGCCCTGCTGGGAAGTAGAGCCCAGTGTGTCTCTGTGTCAGCTGGTCAGCCTGTCATCAGGCCAGCAAATCTCAAAATCTATTTTGTGTCAACATTCATGTGCCAAGATGAAACTATTGCCCAGAATGCATTGTGTTCTAGAGTTTAGTGCCGTTTAGTATGCTACTGTCAGAATTTTGGTGTTTTCTTATTGTAATTTGTTAGAGTGTTAGCTTGTATACAACTGGTGGCAGGTGTTTTGTCTCACCTATTATTTAGCAGCACTCCCCTTTTTCAGGACCTCTTTTAGTCAAATCTTTTGGCCAGATCTTTGATGTCACATTAATGAATGAATGAAACACAAAATTGGTAGGTAATGGAGACTTTATTGCCTAGCCTAAGCGGCCAAAACTTTCTGATATGACTTAATTATCATATATTATCTGTCATAATAAACAATGTTCTTCACTTCATTCACTTGTCTCTCCCCATTGAAACACTGTTTTCACAGGCTGGTTATAAGCACAACATGTTAGGATAATAAACACAAGTAGTACCCCATAATCCAGATCCACAGCACAGATGGCTATCATTGTCACATAACGTCTGTGTGTGTGTGTGTGTGTGTGTGTGTGTTTGAGGGGTTACCACCGAGAAGGAAGGTAGTGCTGATATGAATGCTCAGATTTCCCCTGAGGAAATACAGGACAAAGGCTCTGCAGCTCTCTCTCTCTCTCTCTCTCTCTGTCTCTCTCTCTCTCTCTCACACACACACACACGCAATTGGAGCCACACAGTCCAGTCAAGCCGAGGATTAATGTCCAAAGCCAAGCCACATCACAATGCCACCCCAGCCAAATGACAAACCACAACAGCTTGGAGAAGCTGTTTGTGTGTTTGCAAAGCTACTTTAAAAAAGCCATCAGTAATACAATTCACCTTTGATTCAGAGCATTGAGTAATGAAAGGCAATGCTACGCTCTGTTGTGTTTATTAGTATGGGTCATGAAAGGCTCTACATAATCATCACCCATCAGTTGTTGAAACAGTTTATTTTGGACTTTTGTGGTCCAAGAAGGTTTTCTGTAGAACTTTTTGTTAGTGTAAAGTATGATGGAGAATAAAAGCCACTGAATAATACACTGCAGTTTAAATAAGAATAAGATGAATATAGAACTAATAAAAGTCATAACATAAGATGAAAACTAAAAACCAATGAAAAATAGTGATAAAATAGTTAAAAATGGAGTACATGGGATGCATAAAATCAAGTACATTACATCCTTCTAAATTTAATTTTAGTTCCAGAGGTTTGGCGCGTAATTGACAATCATGCCCCAATATTGCTGTGAACCTCCATTAAACCAGCAGCAGATGATCGCAGTGTTGTTTCAAGCAAATAGTGAACTAGAGAGTTAGCAAGGCAGGTTGGTCCTAACAGAGAGAGTAATGGGGTTCAAACCTTTCGCGCATGTGATGCAAGTTGCATGTTGACAGCAACACAGATATTGGAAAAGGTGTAACATACCCAAAGAGAGGTATTGATTTACAACTTTTATATTTTGTTTTAATTCTGATGATAAAAAGATTTGCATAAAACAGGATTGAATTTCATTTTTCAGTGCCAGGGTTTGAAAATGCCGCCCTTGTAGGTGCTGAGGAGGACAACGTGACAAATAGTGCTGGAGAATACAAAGAACTTAAGGCTTAACGTTACACAAAGAAGTGGTATCATTAAAACAACAAAAATCAGCTTGGTGATATGAGTGGGTTATTTTAATATCATTATTTGTTGTAATAAGTCATGCGCTCTTTAATCAGTCAGTCAATACCAGATTTTATGCATCGAATGAGTCCAATTTCATATGAATCCATTCAGATGATTACCAGATATGAACTTTTCACATTTGTGCCCCCCACCAGGGTCGACTGAAGCAGTCGGTGGACCAGTATGGTGGTAGATTGACGCGTAGCCGTGCGGCTGGTAAGTCTGGCATCATGGGAATGACAAGCTTACTGCGCCATTTGCAACACTCCACACAGCCATGTTGGTGCCTTTTGACTACTTGCTGTCCCTGAAATGTCCAATATGTCCTCCGTAACTCTGCAAATACGCAGTCAGGCCCTGCATGTAGCAGCCGGTTATCATAGTCCTGTTGGAGAATGGGTGCATTCTGTTTACGGAGGAGTGGAGTGCCGCACAATGGGACACAATTAGAAATCAATCAGAACGATTTTTGGCTGTTCCAATAACTTCTATTGACTTTGTAGTATACCACAATAAATGACTGGCTGTGAGTTGCTACACACTGTTATTGTTAACATCACAGTTAGTTCACTCAGCCATTTTAAATAGTGTTTTTTTGGCCAATGCTTGTTTAGTGGGGACAACACCTCATGCATGCCTTGTATAAGGCTTATACATGAATGTTGACATCACGCATCTCACAGATAAACTTGGCTGTGTACACAGGTCGTAATCAGCAAGGAATCACCTTGAATGAATGGAAAAGAATTACAAGATTTCAGCTGAGGGGAAAGAAGTCAGCCTAGGGGAACACTGATATATTCAATGAGGGAAGTTCCCCTTCAGTCCAAATGTATTTTTCAGCAGGGCAAGCTTCTGTCAGCTTCAGTAGCTGTCACAAACTGGTGGACACACATTTTCTAACATGTTCATTTAGTACCACTCAGTCTTTTCTATGTGACAACGAACACTCAGTGAGCCATTTTCTCATCAGTTCTAACCAGAACATGGCATCAGTGAAAAAACATGACCCCAGTCATTGCTATATTAAAGAAACAAGACGCGATGGGAGTAAAGTGACTTTTTCTTCACAGTCAAATGCTTAACGAGGAAGCCCTGCCTTGTTCCATGCTGCCGTTGTGCTAGCAGACAGGGAAACCTCAGGCCGGGCTGTGAAATGACAGATGTATTGAAATGTAATAGGCCTATCAATGGCAAAACCAACTTGTGTTATGGGGCTGTGTAATGGAATGATGGCTGATGTCTATTATTGGGCTGACAGTGGTGCTGGGGAAGTAGATTTACAGTGTTGTGTCTCCAGTAATATCAGCTTTTTGACAAATGTGCAGGGTGTGTCACAACAGCCAGAACGCTCTCAAAGAGATTAAAGTAGAGAGTAGGATAATTAAAGGAGAGACAGAGGGAGAGATAGATGGCAGTGTTAGGCAAACCAATACCAGCAGCTGAGATCGGCTTTTTATGATAAAGCTGCTGACAAGTTTGGTCAGATTTGCTCACTGGATTAAAACAAAATGTGGTGGAGGCATGTTGCTTCAGGTACCAGGGAGGTGGTAAGAGATCCATGAGTTTGAAGGCTTCCCAAAGCAGATTATATTACAGTGAAGAAGGATTTTACAACTCTGGAAAGTTATCATGGCAACAGTCATTTTATTCTCCATCACGATGGAAGAAGTTTAGCCAGGGTCCTGCAATTTGTTTGCTGGCACCCCTGCTGCCTCAACACAGTGGTCTCAGTCTTAAAATGGATTAGTGGACTGTGTTTTGTCTCACAGTGCTCTTCTTTGTCTGATTAAGATTTAAGAGTCTACTGCTATGCAAGCTGCTGTGAGGCTGTGAGTGATAGACAGCAGTGATCTGAGCTAAAAAATTAGAATGCTAAGGCACTGATGTTTAACAAGTTCAGCATCATGTTTACCGTGTTCACCATCTTAGTTTAGCATATTCACATGCTGGCACAGCTGAGGCTGATGGGAATGCCATTAGTTTTGCAGGTCTTAAGTCATAAAGTCATTGCAATGCAAAACTTATTAAAATTAATCCTGATGGGTGGAAGAACATTTGAACAAACTTTAATGACAATCCATCCAACATCTGTCAAGATATTTCTCTCTCACAAAAAAAAGTCAAAATCGTAGTGGTACTAGATAGAGGATTGTTTAAATCATTAGCATTCATGCTCCGGGAACTATGGACGTCTGTGCCAAATTAAAACTTAATCCAATAGTAGTAAGCCAACAATAAGGCTGACATTGCTATCCAATAATACAACAATAACACTGTATGTGGTGAAATGTAGACCTGATTCTGGCTTCAGAATATTGATATGTTCAGTGGAGTTTTGTACCACACTTTGGCACAAACTATATTTTGCAAATGAGTTTCATGTCATGCATGTTCTCTAACCTACAACAAAAAATATACAGTTAAATGTCTGACCGTGTTTAAGACTGTGGCCATGATCAAACATGAAAATGCTGTTTTCAAGACAATAAAATGTTGATGTATACATTAATATACAACATTTATGATTACTATGATGATACTTTATATTTTTATGTTTTCCTCAGAATTGTGTCATTGTCTTATTATCTAAGATTTATTTGTTTCTTTTTTTGTTCAGCCACATTGTTTCCACTCTATTTGAAAGACAGCTCCCTCATATGTGGGTGGAAAAGGATTTATTTGAGTTCTACATTGTTTTAAGGAATAGATCACAGGTAAGCCAACCCTTGCCATACTCACTAAATATTTATTGCCCATGTTCACAATTTGTTTTTCACAGTGCTTCTGTTGTGTGGTATACGTCTGTTTCATGTTACTACTGTGTAGTGCACCTCAAAGACAAAGATGACATGAGTGCACTGAATGCACATTTACAAACTCCCAGTTCTCTCAGAGTCACTCAAGTATTCTCTTCATTGCTGAATCCCTGGAGCCTCGACAATACAGCTTTTGCCCAACCACGCTATCTTGATTGCCACAGTAACAGCTTCTCTCCCTGAGGACCAATCAGCCAGACTCTTTGCCAATAAAGCAGACTGTTTTCTCCTGCCTGGCTGAACTGACCCTTCACAATTGCTGCTTGACCCATGTCACAGTGCAGACAAGAAAATACACACAAGTGGCAAAGTAGACCTGCTGTCAGCCAACACAACTGCCATCCAGTCAACACAGCTGCCAGGTGAGGGGAGGAAGAGACAAACATTGGCCTGTGTTTTTTTAATCGTTGTTTATCCAGGCCTTTTTCAAGGAACCTTTTACTGATTCATGTGAACATTGTCTTCCTTTGTCTTCATAGACTTCAGGGTTAAGGGAAATCCTGGTTGTACTGACCAAGGTAATTGCTAAGATCTGAGGACACAGTGACATCATTGCAACAAATCAGACACGGCAAGAAACCTGTCTGATTATCTGACTGGTCAGTGTTCAGTACGCTAAAAATGAAGTATACTTGTCAGATTGTCCATGGGAGAATTGGTGAGACATTGTTATTTTCCAAAAAGACAATTTGACTATGCTGCACACATTTTATGGAGCAACTGGCCAGATGTGTGGAGGTGTGAAAGTGGGCAGGGTATGAACTCAGTCAGCCTCTCCGTTTCTATTCTTTACACAACTACTTCTGTCACTTTGCTTGTGTACAAGCAAGTGTAACACTAGAAGACGCAGACGAGAACGGTTTGTGCTGATAGATCAGGGAGGCAGTGGGATGCAGCCAGGAAGAGGCTGGAAGGAGAAGCCAGTGAGATGGCAGGCTTTTTGCTCTGTTTTCTTATGTTTGTTTCAGAGACACTGAACCCCCTACCCTCTTAGCAGTCAACTTGGAGTGTACAGTGTGGTTCTTAATGATAGGAATGAAAAAAAGGAAAATAACACCCAAGTACTATGAAACAATAATTTCACTTTATGAATTTATACACAACATTTAGTGTTTTAATCATTTCTGTTACAATTAGAGGTAACCATTCCAGGTGACATAAATAATTTGAGGTCAAAAAGAATGTACGAATCCAAAAATAGTGCAACAGATTATATATGGGTATATGACAGCAGCATTCAGCAACATATTATCCTTCAACCTCACTTTTAAAATGAAAGTTATTGTGGGCATTAAAACATGAATTGTCTTTTCCTCCTGCTGAGTTGTGCTTATTACTAACAAAGATCCATATGCATGTGCTCATCTGACTAAAATAAGGAGTCCAGCAGTGTCAGTTTGTTTCTTTGACAAGCTGTCACCAGCTTCACTGCCCAGGGGTTTCACACTGTAAATGTTAGTCTTGCAAAGTGGACCCAAATGCAGAACACAGACACAGGAAAGCTGAGTTTAAAGATGGCTTTCGGACAGCCTGCAAGATGGCGGACCAGAGGTACTTCCGGTTTGAGCAAGGATCGAGGAAATGACAATTAAGAGAACCAAGACGCACCCACAGGCAGGAGCACAGGAGACACATGGAAGGTGCAACTGTTAAGTTGCAGAAACAAACCTGGAGCAGCAACTATATTACATCCATTAAGTCCAATGACAGAGAAAAAAAAAAAAAAAAAACTACACAACATATCTTTCATGAGCTTAACCCCATGGCCCCAGAGCCCTCCTGGCTGGCCAGCCGGCAAGATGGCTGCCTCCCCGTTGCTTCCGGATTTCCCCCACTGTTATCCCTAAGCAGCATATCAGGGGCAGAACTGTCAAACTGCAAATTTTTCCCATATTTAAAAAAATAAAAAAGGTTGGTGTAACATTGACCAGAGGCTATAGCGCCTATTTGATGTCTTTGCTACATCACCTTCATGTACAGCAGGTGACAGCTAAGTAGAATATTAGTTGTAACATCTATTGACGAGAAGTCATTCAAATGCCACCTGCTAACAAAACACTAATTAGAAAAAAAAACAAGTAGAAGGATGAATCAGTGCTGAATTTATTTGCCCTTCCATGTTTTCTTTTATGTAATGCAGGGATGTTCACAGCATTTCACTTGCAACCAGGGATCTGATTCTGACTGTCCTAACTGTCACTTAATGAAGGACGTAGTTAACTCAGTCCTTGTTGCTCTGATATTTTAAAGCAAATAGTTGCCTTGTGGTGATTTTAGTATTCACTGTGTGAAGCCTAGTCTAAATGTGAGGGGTATGTGGACAGCGGTGACGGCAGGCAGGGCACCACAAAACGTCCCTTATTTTCAAAACCTGATATTGACAGACTGACTGGAGGAGCGCTGGCTTTCAAATGACCTGGTAATATATACACACCAACACCCTGGAGCAAAGACAGGTGTGTGTGTGTGTGTGTGTGTGTGTGTGTGTATTGGAATGTGTAGAGTAAAGGGTTCAGTGTGTCACACCCTGACGTACTCTGCTATCAGTCTTAATCACTCCTCAGTTCTTCTCCCTCTAATCCCTCTATTGACAGGAGAATGGTTGCTCAGTACCTGTCCAGTCTGAAATAAAGATGACCAAGAGAGCCTAATTGTTGCTTAATTGTAAATTAGCTGACATTCAACATGACAATTAAAGGACATAGGAAAGGTGTGCATAAATTGATCCATTTCAAAACATTGAGATAAATTAAAATGCATTTGATACATCTAATCCATGGATAAATAAATGGAAAGAAATTAGTTTGACAACACAGGATTTAACCCTCGGTTTTCACTCTGTATTAACAGGCTTATTTGTCATGCCATATGTTGGGGTTCAGCTAACTCTTATTAATTTTAACTTGGACTAGGGAAAGGCTTTGTGATGTGGTCCCATAGTGATTTCAAGCTAATGAGCCCCAGACAGTCATCTGTAGGCATCTGTTTGCAAAAAAAATTCAAAAAACTTTCAACTTCAGTGTGTTCAAACACAATGCCAGTCGCACTTAAAGGATAACTTTCGTTTTTTACAACCTGGACTTTATTTGTAGCATTTAATACGACCATTTACTCACCCAGACAACTTTGGTGGCATTTGGAGTCATTTTGAAGGAATTAGCCCCAGAGGAGCGGCGCGTATATCTGTAACGTTTTCACATGGGGTATTACAGGACACCTGATTTTCCAGTACAAATTTTGGTGACCATGACTTTCTTCACCAGCTCTGGAGTGTTTCTGCAGTATGTGTTTATTGGCCACAAACAGCCAATGGATGTGTTCCCAGACTGACAACCCTGTTACTGAAACTACATCCTCTGAATGTGTGTGGGAGTGAAGTGTGGCTGTAGATGTATGTGACAACTCATATTCATAATCAGACTGAAAACTTACCAGGAACTCTGTTTTTTCACACATTTTCTGCTAACTTCTCTTCTTTTCCACCTGTGTCTTTACATTAATGAAGATAACCAGCTTCTTCTCCATCATGATCTTTCCTACAACTGTTGAGAATCCCCAGACCTTCGCTTTGCACCATTGTGTGAGATCAGTGCTCAAATTAAAACAGTTTAAACCTAGGAGTACAGCAAGTCCTGCCATAGTTACATTTTAATACATGTGCAAAGGGATGCATACCAACACAATTTCAGCTATCAAAAAAAAAAATGACATGAAATCAGGAAGTACACTGATCTTTCCATCTAAAATGCACCTACCAGCATCGGTAAAGCATGGTGATAGACAAAATATATCTTATTTTTTGATTTCTTATTTAGCCTGTATATAAAAAACATGGTTAGCAAAACAATTTGCCATTTCACTGAGCTCTGACATGTTGTACCCTCTGTGGGCATCGGCAGTGTGAAACCAGTGTCTAAACATGTGCTCTATCAACCCATTCTTATTCCCAGAGCGTCAAATACCGTGTAATGACCCTCTGTGTCTCACAGAGACACACGAGGCACCCTTCAGCGTCTATATGAGAAGCACCAGGCTTTTAAATAACCCCAACGTAAACCCATCCACATCAATATTAGATGCCCAGAGCAAGTGCTCCTGTCGTCCAGCACGTTCTCATCTCGGTGATGCACAGAGCCCTCCTGCCAGAAAGCCTTTCTAACACATGCTTACTATAACCGCCTGGTCATGTTTAAACCACAAACTGTTTGGTTAGGTTAGGTTTAGGGAGAAGATTGTACACTGTTGGTTTGTCACAGGACCCAAATCCCTGTCTCCTGGGTGGTGGGCTGGATTTGGATGGGGATGGGTTTATGCTGGAGGTACTAGAAAGCCTGGTGTGTCTCTTACAGATGCTGAAAGGTACCTTTTATATCTACATGAGATGCTGAGGGGCGTGGCAAAGTCACGGTATTTGATGATCTGGAATGGGAATGCAAAAGAATGTGAATAAACATATTTTTGAATATGCTGAACTGCTCCTTCAAAGAAACTAGAAATAGCACGCGAGAGAAAGTGTCACTGAATTTTCCGCAGCAAATATCAAGCTTATGTGATTTATATCTGTTTTTAACTACATTATTGAATTATTATATGGTTCTTATAAATGGTATGCAGGAAGCGTTAAATTAAAATGTCCATCCTACTTCCAAGATAAGAAAAAGAAAGTGCATGTCTCCTAACCCTCTTTGACCAGGAATCATCACTGTAGGGATAAATGCTGATTCACCAAGACATGGAAGAACATTTGTGCAAAACATTTCTGGAATGAATTAAAGATTGAAACATTGATGATATGGTGAAATATATTCACCTGTGAGCTTGATCACAGCTAGAGTATAAAGTACAATATCAACAGCAGTACAACAAATTTAGATTGGACAGTGTGAAGACTCTTCCAGAGAAGGTTTGGGTGGACACATGGGTGGAGACAAAGTATGACTTTGAAAAGCTAGTCTGTGGTTTGTTTCCTCCCAATAATAAACATTGTTTTTCTATAATAACAACCAGAATCTTTCCCTAACTTCAAGGTATTAATTTTAGACCTATAACATAATGTTCCCCTAACCCTGAGCCTTGTAATGTCTAAACCAAAGAAGAGGTCGATCAGAAAAAGCTAATACGAATATTTCTGCAACAGTGATTTGACACAAATTTGAAGAGCATCAACAAATCAATGTTCATGGTAATTTTGGAAAGCAAAATGTCATTAAATTTGGAGAACATGTTCTGATGACACAGTGTAATTCTGACAAAATCCATATTCCAAGGCAAAATAAATCGATATGTTCACATCAGTGACAGATTTACAATGTATTCTATAGATGTAAATTAAAAAACCTACAAAGCACACATGTGTATGCACAAATACGCAGAAGATTTGCATGTGATTCATCAACTTGTTTTTAGAGATAGAGCAACAGATATGATATCTCTCCTTTTGATTACCCCATTTATACAGTATAGTGCCCACTTTTGCTTCTGTGTTTGCAAATTGTAGGTCTCTGGACTGAAATGTTACATGTTTCTGCATTTTTGTGTACATTTGTTGTAACTTTAAGTTTGTAAGTTATCCATCGATCTATCCATTTTCTTCTGCTTATCCGGGGCCGGGTCGCGGGGGCAGCAGTCTAAGCAGGGAAGCCCAGACTCCCCTCTCCCCAGACACTTCCTCCAGCTCTTCCAGGGGGACCCCGAGACGTTCCCAGGTCAGCTGAGTGACATAGTCCCTCCAGCGTGTCCTGGGTCTTCCCCGGGACCTCTTCCCGGTGGTGCATGCCCGGAACACCCTCCCAGGAAGGCATCCAGGAGGCATCTGATAAAGCCACCTCAGCTGGCTCCTCTCGACGTGGAGGAGCAGCGGCTCTACTCTGAGCTCCTCTCGAGTGTGTTTTTATATCTTTTGGTCTCACTTAGGACTTGTAATGTTCAGGTTAATCTTAGTCTCTCCCTTTTTGGGGGCATAAGAAAACAAACTGCTGGTTCAGCAGTCTGAGTTTTTTTTTATTATTATTATTATTATTTTTTTTTCTGACATGAAAACTTAAAAAAATAGGTCTAGCAAAGCATCATCTGACCCATTGGGTCTGTTCCTAATGGCTACACTGGAAGGTGGGGTGGAAGACCTGCTGCCTTAGAGACCAAGACTCGATGATAACAGTCTCACCTGGAGTTCTATGGATCGTGTCAGAAGTAACTGTGTAAAATGAAAAAAAAAAAAAAAGGAAAAAGGAAGAGTTCTAACTGCCTACGCTGTCCGTCCCCGTTCAGTATTGACTGATTATTTTTCTTTACATTTGTTTAATGGACAGATAATGAAGCTCTAGCAGAAGTTCAGTCAGAAGGACAATTCATTTGCATACTTAGGCCTGTAGTTTATTTCTCATACCATCCTGCATTCACTCCACTCATGATTTCTCTGCTGTCACTGTCTGGGGCTGTCAATTAAGATATTAGCTGTTCCATGGGGGAATTTATCTTGCTGCTGGTTAGGGCAATGCCCCTCGATTACAAAATCTCCCTTTGGAGTCAAAGTGCCAAAGACTTTCTGACAAGACTTAATAATCACATATAATCTGTCATGATAAACAATTATCTTTACTTCATTCACCTGTCTCTCCTGACTGACATAAGGTTGGTACATTTTGGACATTTTGAACACTTTTTTTGCTATTTATGAAAATATACTTCTAACAGCAGTGTTACAAAGAAATCCTAACATGAGGCAACGTTGAGTCAAACATAGTTTTAAATTCAGCTCTGACTGAAATGTGTTCTCAGCATTAAAGACTGAAAAATGTCAAGTACTGAAAGTTATCATTGTTTGTTGTTTTTGGTCTTGGTTAGATTAAAAAAAAATGTATACAAAAACATTTTTTTAGGCCATATGCCAAGTACATAAACACTCATTAGTGCCAGAAGTTGCACATTAACTGTAGCCAGTTCATCATATATTTGTATGAGTTGGAAATGACTTCTTCCACACATTAAATAACTTGATATTAACAGCGGCCGACAACCACAGTTCAGTAGAATAATACAAGAGCCAGAATTTATTTATTAAGGAAGCAGAAAACCACAGAATAGGTGACTAAGAGGACTGCTATGTATAACTTCATTCTACAAGGGAGAGTATCAAAGGTGAGCAAAAAGGTAGAAAAAATTAGAAATAAGAAAAATAAAATCCATAAATATGTGCCATGTAGTAAAAATGGGGGGTGAACTGCTGCGTTCCTTTCCTGAAGCAGATGTGATCCATTGGTTCCCTTGTCACTGTGATGGATGAATCATTCCTCTGTGCGTAGGCATTCTTCAAATCAGCCTGCTGCATGTTACACAGAATTTACAAAATTTCCCTCCAGAGCTTGTTTGACATTTTTTTAATCACACACTGTGGTACGTTATAGCCAACAGTAATTAAAGTCAGACCAGCTAATTCTGCCAAATAAAGATTATTATGCTGCGTTAATTCCATTTCAGTGCAGTTCAGTTTATATCAGTCTTTTTAATGTCTGATACGTTAACAGCAGTGTTGGGCAAGTTTCTGTCAAAATGTAATACACTCAATGTTATGAGTTAAGCGTAAGACAATATAAAAATACGAATGCTGAACTTTTTTTAATCAAGACTCAACTGTCATAAATTGGGACAGGTTTGACATGATGAAATGATCTTCTTTTACAATGAGTTAAAGTTAGAGACAAACATTACAGTTAAAGGTAGACATTTACCTTGGATTAATGGTGACCTTATAAGTCTCTTTAAACAGAAAGGTAAAATATTGGGTGAAATATTGCTCAACAAAGGATATTGCTGATTAGAATGCATACAATTATTAAAGGAATATTTGTACAAGTAAATAAGAAATGCCAAAAACGAATTATTATAAAGACTGTTTAGTTTTGTTTAGACAGTTTAATAACCCTAAACTGTGCAGTAACAGAATCAAAAGTAGAAGCAATAAATCAACCAAAAGCTCTACTACTTGTTTTAGATTTAATAATGAAGTTGTTAATGATCTCTCTATAATTGCTTATGCCTTCAGCACATTAGTCTCCACAGAGCAAATGCTTTTCCTGCTTGCTCTCTGCTTTGCTTACATTGTCTTGCTGATACTCCTGTTTTGTTTTTTTTTTTCCAGCCAAAAGTTTTGAAAAGTTTAACCTAGGTACTTAGTGCAGCTCACAGATTTTGCCATGGTGTCTCCATCCTGAGTGTAAGTGACTGACTAAGGGAATTGCACAGCTTGAAAAAAATTCAATTCAATTATAATGAATTGCGCCAAATCACAACCGAAGTTGTCTCAGGACACTTTACATATAGACACTAGCCACTCTCCATTCGGACCTGCGAGACGAGAAAGAACAAAGACTCCAGGGAAGAAGCCAAGTCAGTAACATGCCTTCATAGGACAGGAACGCATACAGATGGAGAGGGAGAGAAGAACAGAGGTTTGGGTGTCACTGGAAGTCCCTCTGCAGCCTAATCCTATGGCAGCATAGCTAGGGGCTGGTCCAAGGCAAGCCTGAGCCAGCCCTAAATGTAAGCTTTATCAAAGAGGAAAGTTTTAAGCCTGCTCTAAAATGTAGAGAAGGTGTCTGCCTCCTGGATAATAGCTAGAAGATGGTTCCACAGGAGAGGAGCTTGATAACTAAAGGCTCTGGCTCTCATTCTGGTTTTAGAGACTCTACGAACCACCAGTAAGCCTGCACTCTGGGATCACAATGTTGTACTGGGGTAATATGAGTTCTTTAAGATAAGATGGCGCCTGACCATTTAAGGCTTTGTAGGTAAGGAGAAGGATTTTAAAATCTATTCTGGATTTTACAGGAAGCGACTGCAGTGCAGCTAATATCAGAGAAATATGTTCTCTTTTCCTGGATTTTGTCAGAACACGTGCCGCAGCATTCTGGATCAGCTGGAGAGTATTTAGCAACAAATTGGGACAGCCTGATAGTAAGAAACTGCAATAACCCAGCCTGGAAGTGACAAATGTATGGACTAGTTTTTCTGCATTATTTTGAGACAGGAAGTGTCTGATTTTTACAATGCTACCTAGGTAGGAAAAGGCAGTCTTTGAAATTTGTTTTTTACGTGGGAGTTAAATGACATATCCTGATCAAAGATGACTCCCTTAAATCAGTACCCAGTGAAGTTCGTAGTTGCTAGTTCTGTCTCTAATAGTTAGAATTTTATCATTAAAGAAACTCATGAAGTCATTGCTACTGAGCCTTAAGGGAATACGTGGTCCAATGGAATTATGACTCTCTGTCAGCCTGCCTACAGTGCTGAAAAGAAACCTGGGATTGTTTTTATTTTCCTTGATTAGTAAAGAGTAACAGGCTGCTGTGGCAGTTCAGAGGGCTTTCCTGTATGTTTTAAGACTGGCTTGCCAGGCGAGACGAAATACTTCTAGATAGGTAGAACGCCATTTCCTTTAAAGTTGTTGTGACGTTTGCTTCAATTTGCAGGTTTGGGGGGTATACCAAGGACCTGGCCTTTTCTGTTTTTTTATCTTCTTTTTTAAGGGGCAATAGAATCAAGGGTCATGCGCAATGAACCTGTAGCACTATCAATCATATGATCAATTTGAGAAGGACTAATCTTATCACAGCAGTCTTCTGTTGTAGTGAGACATGGCACTGAATTAAATGCTGATGAGATAACATCCTTAAATTTAGCTATAGCACGATCTGATAGGCATCTGGTGTAGGAATTTTTTGCCTAATGGCGGGTAGTCTCGTAGTAGGAATTAAAAAGTAGTCAAATGATGATCCAATTAAAGAGGATTCTGTGAAGAGATTATTAAGTGTTCAATTTCAATGCCATATGTCAGAACAAGGTCGAGAGTGTGGTTAAAACAGTGAGCAGGTCCATGAACACTGACAGAAGCCAAATTAGTCTAATAATGAGATAAATGCAGTACTGAGGCTATCATTATCAACGTTCACATGAACATTAAAGTCACCAAATTATTTTGTCTGTTTTAAGGACTAACCCTGATAGAAACTCTGAGAATTCAGATAAAAATCCAGAATAAGGACCAGGAGGGTGGTGCACTAAGAAAAATAAAACTGTCTGTGATGTTTTCCAGGTTTGGTTTGAAAAATTAAGAACAAGGCTTTGAAATGAGTTATAATTGAGTTTAGGTCTACGGTTGATTACTATGCTTGAGTCAAAAATGGCTGCAACTCCACCTCCTCTGCCGCTGCTTCGAGGAACATGAGTATTAGTATGACTCGGAGGAGTAGCTTACATATTCATCATAAGACAGCCAGATTTCAGTCAGTCAAAACAAATCAATACTATGATCTGATATTAACTCATTTACTAATACAGCTTTAGAAGACAGAGATCTGATATATAGGAGTCCACATTTAATTCTCCTGTCTTGTACTGTCGTGGTGCTGGTGTTAATTTTTATTAAGTTTTTACATATAATTCCTCTCCTGTTTATTTTAGATTTAGTTCATTTACATGGTCGGGGGGCAGACACAGTCTCTATGGAGTATTGGGTGGATAACTGCTCTAATGGAAGCGCAGAAAAGCATATAGGACTGCAGTTTTACGTTCTGGACTCAACTCTGGGTTGTCACAGGTTTTGGTCGACTAATAAATTCAGCCAGATTTTTAGAGATGAGAGCTGCTCAGTCCAAGGTGGGATTGATGCTGTCTCCCTAATCAGACCAGGTCTTCCCCAGAACGTCTGCCAATTATCAATGAAAGCCACACCGTTTGCTGGACACCACCTCGACAGCCAGTGATTGAATGATGACATGCGGCTACACATGTCATCACTGGTTAGATTTGGCAGGGGTCCAGAGAAAACTTTGTTTTTGCATATGTACACACCGACTCCACATTAATTTTAGTGACCTCCGATTGGCGTAATCAGGTGTCATTACCGCCGTTGTGAATAACAATCTTACTGTATTTACGCTTATCCTTAGCCAGCAGTTTAAATTTGATTCAACGTCGCCCGCTCTGGCCCCCGGTCTGCATTTGATGGTCACTGGTGCCGCTATCTTTACATTTCTCAAAATAGAGCTGCCAATAACCAAAGTTGGTTTCTCAGCGGGTGTGTCGCTGAGTGGGAAAATCTGTTAGAAACATAAAGTGGTTGGTGGGCTTCAGCAGTTCCTTTGAACAGTCACCCAGCCTCTCTGGTTTCTTGGCTGCTCGGGAGCTGCCAAGGGATGTCTGACAGCACTGGATCAGCCCTCTCCAGTGACACTTCTTTCTGGCACAGCACTGGCGCTGGACTGACAGCGGCCAGGACTTGAGCGGAGTTGTGCTCCACAAAGACAAATCCAGCAAGAAACTAAAGAAGAGGGCACAAATGCTCACTGCACCACCTGAACTCTTATAGCAAAACATCTATGACCCACTGACTCTGAATGGCCAAAGGTGTGATAATACTAAGAATGTTGAAGCCAGGGAAACGAAAACGGAAAAGAAAATTGCACCAGGACTGCTATGCTGAAGCCAGGACAGATATTGCTATCTCCCCATCTGATAAGCTAAGAATCAGAAGTAACACTGGTAAACCCACACCTCATAGGCCAGAAACCATTCTGACTGGAAACTCTATTACCAAGCATGTAAGAATGGCTTAGACATTCTTTCAAGACTGAAAATGTAACTATGTATGACACAACTGTCAGGAAGCTAACAGAGTTCTTGGCAGTTATCCTCTTTACACATCCAAGTAACAGGAAGATAATTCTTCACATTTTATCTTTTGACATTCTGCAAGGGAAAACTGCTTCTGAGATCCTGGCACACTCTTTTGCCTGCTACTGGAGAAACTGAGCGACTGTCAGGAGCAACATGTGTTTATATCAGGCCCCATTTCAACCCTGGGGAAAGGAATCCAATTTTTCAGCAGGGTCCTTGCCCTGAATACATGGCTGACAGCAGCATGTCTCACCCATGGGATGAAATTTATTGACAATTTCAATATCCTCTTCAAAATGTAAAGACAAGATTCAAGATTCAAGAGTCTTTATTGTCATTGAGCATGACATGTCAATGAAATTTGCATTGCAACCCCCATGTTAGAAACAAGATAATAAGAAAGATAAGAAAGATTAAAAAGAATAAAATTAAGATAACTACAATAAAATAAACCAACGTGCAATAAAAATATTCGTAAATGCAATTAAAAATATACCAGAGTGAAAATATACTAAGGCAATAAAAATATACTAAACAATAAAATATGCCAGTGAAATGTGCCAACAGAATAAAATATACCAGTGAAATGTACTGACAGCAGCTGAAATATACTAATATGTATCTAAACAGTAAACAATTAAATATACCAATGAAATGAGCGTGCCAATATACTAAAATGTATAGAATTTAGTTAAGTATGTTTGTGTACTTAAATGTTAAGTAGGTGGAGGTAGAGGTGTAAGTGTAAAGTGCAGTGTGCAGTGGTTCACAGTTCTCACAGTCTCTCACTCCAGTGAGGGGCTGCTGGGGGTGATAGCTCTGACACCTCTGGAGAAGAAGCTGTCGGTGTGGTGCGGATGTTCCTGTACCGCTTTCCTGTAGCCGGTTTCCGGTAGCGGTACAAACAGTCTGTGGCCCGGATGGCTGGGGTCTGTGGCGATGGATCTTGCCCTCTTCCTGACCCGGCCTTCATATATAGAGTCTAGGTCAGGAAGGGGGCAGCCCACGATGCCCTGTGCAGTTTTAACCACCTGTGCCAGCTGTTTCCTCTCCTGTGCCCTGCAGCTGCCATACCACACTGTCACACTGAGGCAGAGGATGCTTTCAGTTGTGGCCCTGTAGAAGGTGACGAGCAACCGAGAGGAGAGTCCAGCCCGTTTCAGTTTCCTGAGGAAGAAGAGCCTTTGTTGTGCCTTCTTCACCAGGCGGGAGGTGTTCATGGACCAGGAAAGATCAGATGTGACGTGGAGGCCCAGGAGCATGATGTTGTCCACACGCTCCACCACTTCTCCGTCCATGAGGAGGGGGGCGTGATCCATCTTCCTGGACCTCCTGAAATCCACAATGACCTCCTTGGTCTTCCCTGTGTTCAGCACCAGGTTGTTGGCTGAACACCACTGGGTGAGCTGGCGTATCTACTCTCTGTAGTGGGTCTCGTTGTTATCTGAGATGAGACCCACTACTGTGGACGTCTACTAAGAAGGAAGCCCTTGCTCCAAAAGCGGCACCTTAAGGCTCGACTGAAGTTTGCTGCTGATAGTATGGACAAAGATAAGACCTTCTGGAGGAACGTTCTGTGGTCAGACGAAACAAAAATCGAGCTGTTTGGCCACAATGCCCAGCAATATGTTTGGAGGAGAAAAGGTGAGGCCTTTCACCCCAAGAACACCATGCCTACCGTCAAGCATGGTGGTGGTAGTATTATGCTGTAGGGCTGTTTTGCTGCCAGTGGAACTGGTGCTTTACAGAGAGTAAATGGGATAATGAAGAAGGAGGATTACCTTCAAATTCTTCAAGATAACCTAAAAACATCAGTCCGAAGGTTGGGTCTTGGGCGCAGCTGAGTGTTCCAACAAGACAATGATCCCAAACACACATCAAAAGTGGTAATAGAATGGCTAAATCAGGCTAGAATTAAGGTTTTAGATTGGCCTTTCCAAAGTCCTGACTTAAACTCTATTGACAACATGTGGACAATGCTGAAGAAACAAGTCCAGCTCAGAAAGCCAACAAATTTATCTGAACTGCACCAATTCTGTCAAGAGGAGTGCTCAAAGATTCAACCAGAAGCTTGTGGATGGCAACCAAAAGCGCCTAATTGAAGTGAAAATGGCCAAGGGACATGTGACCAAATATTAGCATTGCTGTATGTATATTTATGACCCAGCAGATTTGGTCACTTTTTTCTGTTAACCCATAATAAAGCCATAAAAGAACCAAACTTCATGAATGTTATTTGTGACAAAGAATTATCTGTTCTAATCACTTTATCAGAGAAAAATCAGAGTCACTGTCACTGCAGTGTCTCTTTTTCTCTCGCTCTCTTTCTGTCCACCCAGAGCCTGGTTCTGCTCGTGGTTTCTGCCTGGTAAAAGAAGGTTTTATTTGCTGCCAATCCAAGCCCTTGTTCATTGAGGAATTGTTGGGTCTCTGTACGGCGGGAGACCTTCTCTACATGGAAAGTGTCATGAAACAACCTTTGTTGTGATTTGTTGCAATATAAATAAATTAAATGCAATTTAATTTCTTCAGTGTTGCTATTATTTGGTCAAACAGTGAAGTACTGGGCAAACTATAATTTTATCCTGATGATCATGCGAAATGAAAAGTCAAGTCAAGTTACGTTAGTAGAGTTCATTTTCAAAACCAAAATACTTCGAAGGTCAAGGCCTTCACCCTGAACCATAAATGTGATCCTCATGGTGCCATTAGAGAAAGGGTGCAGTGGGACACCAGCATGCAGAAAATTGTGATGCATTTATGGTGAAACAGATCAAAACCATTTTGTTTATGTGCTTTAGATTTAAAGTACAAGTACTACACTTCTGTAATCAAAAATATGATTTTCTAGCACACAGGGCAGCCTATATAGCACTTTATCATGTTTTATCAACCATAGGACATGGAGACACCAGGCGGGTTTGTTTTATCTGTAAACAAATCACTCATAAACATATTCAGAATCTATTTCATGTACAAGCATTCCTTTAAAAAACCCACACCTGCATGTATTATAAAGTAATTCATGCAGTACAAACAGTAAATACCATTGTAAAAAGTTGGTGCATTTGATGAAGGCTAAGCATTTTCACTGATTTGACTGTGTACAGTATATGTAACACATCTATAATTGATGTCTAAGCTGGTGTTCTGCAACATTCAGAGACCATGTCATGTACACACATTTTGACCGACAAAATGCATGTCATTGCACACTGACTTAACTGCAGTATTCCTATCATTTTATGTGTTTGATCAGTGTGCTATACTGAGAATTCTGGAATTAGTATGTATGTACAGTAGCTACATTTGGCTCATTGCTTTTGTTTTTTGTTTTTTTTTACTAATTTTCACCAAAATTCCTCTTTTGTAAGGAGCAGAGTTACTTCAAATGGGATTTACATCCTCACGCAGCTAACTGTTGTAATTCACGCTTTAAGATAATGTTCCTCATCTGAACACTTCCTCATATGCTATTCAACATTCTTCCAGTAATTGAAAGTGAAAAGCAAGAATGGAAAGCTGCTGATTATGATTTCTTCAAAGTAAAACAAAAGAAAGAAAGCTGTGCTCACTTCTCATTAATTTCATCTCATTGTCACTCAGTCTCTATCATTGCCAAACTGTCTCTTCTTAATCTGGTTACTTTAACTTCAAACATCATTTGGATATGTAGCCAGAAGCTGCAGTGATCACGGTCCAAGCAGACTGGGAGCATCTGGATGCTTGTTTCTCATTTCACTGACAAGAAGCACTTGAAAATGCACCACATGCATGAATTGCCAGTATGACTTGTCCACCTGGAGATTTGTACCATGAGCTTTAAGGTTGGCTCAAATTAACAAGTTTATTTAACTTAAGGAAAACCAAAAACCAAAACTAAGGAAAACAATCACACAGGTGGATAGGCCAGGCACAGAGGACGAAGACAACACAGGGAAGCACTGAACAAACAACTACAAAGAACCTGGCACAGCTGATGGACAAAGACAACTCTAGAAAACACAAGAAACGTGGCTAAAGGGCTCAGGGAAAAATAACTTAACAAATATTCAATAACACGTGAAACACACTAGGAACTATGGAGAACTCTAACAGGAGCCATAGCATGGGAAGGAAACAGACAAAGACAAGACTAGACATTTCCGGTGCGGACCTTGAATTTGCAGTGCAGATAGCGGCCACAGCAAACATAGCAAACAAGGCTCTGTACAGGCCCACCAGGCTGTACACTAAGCACTGCTGCTCAGGTCAATGCGTGACAGCAGCCTTATAAACAAAACAGCAGCACTGCTCAAAATCATTCCTGCCACCGCACTGCTAAGCTTTACTCTGAAACGAATGCAGACCTTCACATGCAACGCAGCCAAATAACAGAGAAAAATCTGATTTCTGGAACATCTGACCTCAACAGTAAGTCCTTTTTTTGACATGCTGAAATTCACCACAAGTGTGGACTGCTCATGTTGCTTGTGAGTGGTCAGTGCAAGTATCTACAGCTTCTATCTGTGTCACTTCATCATCACACATCTTTCACACATTAAAAATGTCGACATTTTTAAAAAGGTCTGGTTGGTTTTTTGTTTGGTTGTTTTTCATTATTATTATTATTTAAGCCATTTCATGCATTTAGGAGATATCGATAGTGGAGAGATTAGGGGAAGTGGGGAGAGGGAGATGCAACAAAGGTCCCTGGCCAGATTTGAACCTGCAGCTTGTGGCAATTCATGGTAAGCATCTTAACCCCTAAACTACTAAACCCTGGTTGCACACACACACAAAAAAGGCAAAAAAGCCTGTGTGTTGCCCCTCTTAATGATGGCAAACTTCCAGCCCCACTTTTAAGTGTGGTCAGAAACAGATATGAACACTCATGCCCTATGGGCCTAAAAATTGGAGGCCTGAAGAACAGGCCGTTTGTGTGAATGGGTGAGTGAAAGGCAAACTGTTAAGCTCTTTGTTCACCGAGGTAGAGAAGCACAGTCCACTTTCTACATGTGCTTGGTTAACAGTTTGAATGAACAGGGTGCCATTTTTTTTGTACGGTATTCCGTTTTGATTATTCAAGTGCCCACCCTTACAGGGGCCAAATTTCTGCATCAGGTAATGCCCAAAAAAGTCATGCTCCCAGCAACCAGCCACGCTTTACACACTGTTGCATTAGCAGGAAAGTCAGCTCCTCTGAGGAAGCTGCCATGTTCACTTGACTCACCAGTACACACACACCTTCTGTCAGCTAGGGAAATGGCAAACTTAGAAGTCCTCTCACAGGGGAAAAGTCAGGACATCAATGTACACACACACACTGTGAAGCAGAAAAGTGACAGTGACGAAAGGATGTGCACATGTCACGACACAAAGACACACACACCCTTTGCATGTAAGGTGTAGAAAAATCTCATGCAGATGTCATTAAGAACAAACCTTGTGTGTGGAGTCTAATTAGCTGTCTCAGTGTGTGTGTGTGTGTGTGCATGCACCAGGGAGTAGCAGTCTGTCAGGTTGACTGAGCGTGTTGTAGTGATTTGTAGCTCTTAAGTCACGTCGGCTGCTTCACCACTTTCAATTTACAGCCTCCTCATAACAAGCTAACCTCAGACTCCCTTGACACCCCCACCCACACAAATGCGCAAACACACACGCACACACACATGCTCACACACCCGACACCCTCAGCCTTCACCCCTTACTCTCACTAATCATTACCCCACCATGCCAGCCCCAGCCTTCACACCTTCGCGCTTTGTTTCTGACAGCCCTTTTTCTCCAGAGCAGCGGGGCGGGGGGAATGTGGGTGGAATCTGACCCCCATTTAGTCATCGGCAGGAATACACCCTGAGCGGTGACAAGAAGACTGAATGCTCTACTGCTCAATGCTTTGCTGCTCTGCTCTAATGCTCAACCCCCCACGTGTCTACCGATGTCGCTCTGCCTGTGGGGAATAGACAAACAGCAAAACATTATTTCTGGGACTTCCAGCGTGTTTACTGGAAAGTTTGCTACCAATTAAAAAGGAGACGGGTTGATGGAAGTGTGTTGTGTAGCAGATGAAATGTAGCAGATAATGAGTGGAGGCCGAGTGACAGTGTTGCTCTGTTTCCTCACAGAATGCTGTTGATGCCGTTCACCACAAGTCAGATCCAGAAAGGGAGACTTATCAGTGGCTCTCAAAGACCAGACAGCCTCAGAGGAAGGGACCCTTGGAGTGGAGTTTAAAGGTCAGGATGGGCTCAAGACCCCAATGCCCCTCTCCCAAATCATCTCTGCAATGCACAGCTACAAACACACATTTGTTTCACCGTTCTTGTGAACGAGGAGTCCTAATTCTAATCCTGAAGAACGATTTTGAAGTATTCGGCAGAGTGTCTCATTGGCTAAAGCCTTAAAGTGGCAAAGCTACAGCGATTAACAGCAATCCTGCCACAGATGACAGAGTTCAGGGCTGGATTTCTCCCGTTGATATCACCACCACAACACTAGATTGATGTACACACTGCTAACTGATGTGACGTGGCAGAGTCATGTTTTACGTATATTCCCCGCAGTAACTGTTAACATTCTTTCATTTACTTTGTGACATAGAACAGCAATGGTCCGCTGGTCTTACATCAAACTTACAGTCAGAAAATTAGGACACCCCATTACATATTCAGTTATTTATTAAGAAATGTTCACATATCGATGTCGAATCTTGCTTTTATTAATCTCTTGAAAAGAAAGTGATCTAATTACAGGTAGTTACAATTACAACAACAAATAACACTGTTTTTCTCATGAAGCAAAAGACGTCACCATTAATGCATATTCTAACTGAGGAAAAAATGTTAGGACACCCTACCCCCTAATACCTAGAGTTACCCCCTTAGAGTGAAATAACTTCAGTCACTTCTTGTAACCCTCTACCAGTCTCTGACATCGGTCTGAGAAAGTTTTCGTTTCCTTTCCTGGCCAAGTCCTGTTGCAGCAAAGCATCCCCATACCATGACACACCTCCATGCTTCCTCTGTTCTGGTGTCCAAATAATTTACTTTTACACTCATCTGTCCAAAGAACATTATTCCAGAAGTCCTGTTCTATGTCTTTGTTCTCTCTGGCAAACTTCAGTCTGGCTTTAATGTTTCTCTTAGAGAGCAAAGGCTTCCTCCTTGCACACCTCCTGTCAAAGTTAAACTTGTGCAGTCTCTTTCTGATTGTAGAGACATGCACGTTCACATCAACAGTTGCCAGGGCCTGCTGGAGGTCCTGTGATGAGATTTGAGGGTTTTTGGAGCTCTTGGGGTGAACTTGCTTGGACGGCCAGACCTTGGCATATTAGCAGTTGTTTTGAATGTCCTCCACTTAAACACTATTTTCTGGACTATGGAGTGTGTGATTTCAAAATCTTTGAGATCTTTTTCAATCCATTACCAGACTCATACTCTGACGCATTCTTCTTTCTGGCCTCAGACAGGTTTTTGATCTCACCATGGTGTTCACTCTCACGTCAGTCTGAATGACTGAGGTTTAAGTAGGGCAAGTCTCCTTCAAAATGCTGAGTGACTGTGTTGTAATCATGAGCACCTGATGTGATACACCTGTGTGATTTCAGCCAATTTAAGAGGGATAAATGTGGGGGTGTCCTAATTCATTCCTCAATAGAAATAGCAGAAGGTTTTAAAAATATTTTCTTCAGTTTTGCTTGTTTAGTTATGTTACTTAAATCTCTCAGTATTGTTAAAATAGATGTTCCAAATGTTTAAATTTGTCAAAAAAACACACGTTTTAACTTCCTAATTTTTTCACATGTATAACTATATATCCTGGTATGCAGTTGCTGTGTTTACCTTATTTAATTCACTGTGATAACCCACCTTAACTCTGACATGAGATAGATGTAGTTACATTTTTGTGGGTGTGAGCATCAGCTACAGCATATCTACATGGCTATGTGTGAAGGCTCCAGAGCTATTAACGACTATTCTTCCTTCACAAAGCCGCTACATAATAATCGCATAAGCAACTAACCTGCTTTAAGTTCTAATAGTACATAAAATGTGTGTGTGTGTGTGTGTGTGTGTGTGTGTGTTTAGAGAGAGATTTGTAGGAAATTTTCAGACCTTACAGCACGCTGGAGTGCTTTCAAAGACGTGTTTTGCTGTGTAGTCTTGAGCTTACAACAGATGACTGCCCACCCTGTACATGAAGACACAGAGCTATTTCTGCTCCATCTCCAAGTGAGTGACCTTCATGTTGTCGTGTGGAGGAACAATGTCTCCTCTGTGCCGCTGTCTGTTTCTCTCTCATTACCAGTCATATTAACTTATCTGTCAACTTTGACCTTTGGACTCTGACATCAGAGAGGAAGTGGAGACAAATTAAAGCAGTATGCATTCAATCAGCACAGGAAACCCCTCTCTCCCCAACTCCATAATCAGTTTAATTTAATTTCCTTTAATTAATCTTTTTCTTTAAATCCTCAGGACTGGGTCATATGATAGGCCAGCAGGGAGTGGATTCAGCATCTGCTACTTTCATTTTAATTTCATCAGCTTCAAGTTTTGTCATCAGTGGAGGTGTTTAATTTAAAGCTTTCCCAAGCTGCTACACAACATTTGTAATTTCCTTAAGGTTTCACTCCTCATTATTCATAAAACGTGACTTAAAAAAAGTGACTTGCATTATCACTTGATATCCTCCATTCAGATGAGTGTACCTGACTGAATTCATAATGGCTCTTTGCTGCTATACAAGATACAAGGAATAAGATTCATTTCTTTATCTTTCTATGACACAGGGTTGCAGCTTGTAGTCCCTTTCTGCTACTCATGGATACTGCTGTACTGCTTGCTAGACGGCAGCAGCCTGAACACTAGTGCTAATTTTGTCATCGTTTTTTTTTCCTTTTTCCTGCAGTACATGCACAGTGAATCAAATGAGTCAAATAATAGCAATGCATGTCAGTGTCAGACATCCTTATTTCAAAGGAACTTCTTCTTTTTCCTCTCTGTGTCTGAGGAATGCAGAAGAGTGGTGCCCACTCATAAACACACGCACACATGCACGCACACGCACACACACACACACACGTGCATGCGCACACACACACACGTGCATGCGCACACACACACACGTGCATGCGCGCACACACACACACACACACACACAGGCACACAGGCACTCTGTGGGTGGCCTGTGTGAGTTTTGGAATCTCAATCTTACCTTTCCGTTTATCACAAGCTGTGATAATTTTTTTCTAAAAAGCATTAAACATGTACACATTTACAATTTCCGTATCATTATCTACTCAAAGATAAGACTGAGAGCACGGCTCAGTGCCTCCCAGGCCGCTTGATTGGCAGATGCCTTAGAGGCAACCTGACTGGTTGATTTCACTTCTCTCAAAGCAACATGTGATGACATAATGAATCTCTCATACACATCATAATAATATCAAAGAAACCTTACACATATGTTTATGTCTAAGCAGGTTATGAAAAAACAGACTTTAATTTAAAACAGTGTTTTGAAATATATCATGAGGGTTGAAGCAAGAGCCTACGCTAATAACTTCCCAAATTATCAACAAGGTCGCTGAAAAATAGGTTTGTATCAACTACAACAAAATGATGATGCATGTTTATTTAAGCATCATACACTTCATTTCTTCACACAAGGGAACAGTTCCCGTTAGGTCAGAGTTTGCTGTCCTGCATCTAAAGTCGGCGCGTTGAAACAAAACTTTGCACCAAACTATAAACCATTTTGGAAGTTTTTTATGAGGATCTTGTTGTGTGAAGGTGTTTTACTGATATAAACAGTGAAGTAGTACTGATGTATGTCCAAGATGTTTTTCTTTACTTTTCAGTTGCATTTGTTGCAGGTTTACACACAACAACATTTCCACAGAAGCTTCAAAGTTGACTACAGAAAAAGCCTGTAGAGAGCACTTCAACCAGACAAGACACGAGTTTAATGTTAGCCTGTCATCAAGTCACTCATGGAATAAACTTGAAGTCCTCTTTCCCAGCAACGTTTGCCATTTGTCATTTTAGCTGGTGAAAGCCAGTGAGTCAGTGCCAGTGAGAAGTGATGAGCTGCACACTAAATGTTTTGAACACTGCTGATCTTCACTGAAAAGAGAAAAAAAGAGAGACGACAGATTTGTTTTGAGCTAAGTCAGTCTGTGCATTTTGCCAACCTCTATGTCTAAACTTTAAATTCATACACTCTACTTTCAACTTGCAGCAAAAATGTTGGTAATATAGACTGTTGTGACGGAGAGAACTCCAATATTAGGATGCTGAGGTCGACAAAAGATTTTGATCTGCTTCATATTAGTCGATACCAGTCCATTAAATAATGCTCAGATTTGGCTGATACTGATCCTTTGGCTCAGGACATCTCTAACTATAACCTTTTTATTTGGTTGCCTGCTAGTCTGACAACTTCAAACCCTTTTTCTCAACTTCACTATTTCTGTAGCTACAGCTCTTGTGGACTGGACATTTACCATTTCAATGTAACAATGAAACCAGAAATCTAAGTATGAAGGAAGCAGATTAAAATTAAAATTCAAGTTAAATTAGCAAATAGAAAAAAAAAATATTTAAGAAAATCATTTCCTCCTTTAGTCATTAAAAGTGTTCAGGTTTAAGCAAGTTAAATGTATTTGGAGCAAGAATTGCATTTGCAAGGCTTTGCCCCTCATCCTGTACACTCACAGTAATGGTCTGGTAACAGTGGACCTAACCTACTTACAGAGAGAGAAACTACTCCAAAACATCCTTGTTGACATGTTTGAAGCTGCCCTAGGCAACACAAGCTGCTGCTATGTACATTTCATTACCAAGAGCAAACCCACTTTTAAATCCTGTTAGGACTGTCAGTGGGATGCAGAGGGTTTGTTAACATGAGAGAGGGATTTCATCTGAGTTCATGACTGTGTGGGGGGATGTGTGTGTGCGAGTGTGTATTTCACACTCATTTTATTTCAGACTTTGAGTGAAAAACCCATTAATGATATGTACCACAATAATGTCCGCTTTAAATTAGAATTAAAAGACATACTGGGGATATTCACTCACTTCACAAACAAGCACAGATATTGAAAATGATGCTGCACTGGTTCTCCATAAAACACTAATATGTCTGTTTTCCTTTGGAGGTCAAAGGTCAGGTCAGGTTAGATTTTAAACAGCAGCTGAAAATGATGCATCAGTGATTTAAGTTAGTATCGCACAGTATTTGTTTGAAATATTTTCTAGTACACACAATATTGTGAAGCACCTGAGATTCAACCACAGAGTTTCAGACCTGCAGTTATATCCCAGGCAGTTAAAGCAGCAGAATTTCAGAGCAGTAGTTCTTAGATGCAGATGTAGAAATGTTGTATGTGTTTTCACCAAGAAGAGCATTGTGACACTTGCGCCATAAACAGGAAATGCGTTTTACTGAAGCAGATTTTCTCATTCAAATTTTTTTTTTTCTCATTTCCTCAATCAAAATAGGAATACAAATATGGAAACTAAGCTGATCAGTCCTTCCTTCAAGTAGGAATCACAACAGTTTTGCTGCATTTTTTTTTTTTTTCGCTAGCTAGTGCCGTGGACCAAAAGATGTTGTTCTGTCAGTCCACCACTTTGGTCAAGACTGAAATATCTATTCCAGTTCCCATTAGTCTCAGCTACACTTAGCGTTAGCAATGCTAAGCTAAGATGGTATCCATGGTTAACATTATGTCTTCTTCACTATGTTAAATGGCCACTCCAATATTTTTATTATCTTTAATTATCTGTCTCTTGTCAGTTCTAAAACTATATGGAAGTGCAATACTAATTTGAGTAATCCACATGTCCATAGATTTTCTCTTGTAATTTTGTTACATATGTTCCTGTCATTTCTTGAATTTATCCTTCGTTTCTCATATGTGTGTTGTATAGTGCTTTGCATTTAGTGAGCACTGCATTCTGCTTTTATTTACATTTTACTGAGTCCCAACTTATTATTGGAATTGGGATTGTATATAGTTAGAAGTAGTTCAGGTTGTACCAGTACTTTAAGAAGTGAAAGTATAGTCAAACTTCCTGCATGAACATCACACCATATCTACAAATATTCTACAACATCCATTAGTTATGAAGCTTTTATATAATGTCATATTGTAACCCTGTTCAACATTTGGGTGTCTGACAGGCTAAGTGCACTCAGGTCCATATGTAAATTGATGTATATTTAAGAGATTTTCCAGCTATAGAATATGGGCAGAAAAATAGACCTCTCTGCTCCACAAACCAAACAATTGCTTTATTATTATATTTTGCAGGGGTGTAGTTGCTAGGTGGACCCAAACGGAGGAAACAGACACAGAGGTGAGGTGAAGGTTTTTTGCAAAGTATTGGGGAATGGTGGTGAAGTGGAGAGGAAATGATGGCTGGCAGGGGGCTGAGGACTGGTAAGCGTGGAGACAGGGGAAGTGTGGCATGCAGGGGTTAGCTTGAAAGCTAGGAGATGGCTGGCAGACAGACAGGCACGATATCGACAGGCAGGTGATGACCCTCGGGCGTAAGAGAGACAGGTTAGTTCAACAAAACACCAGGATACAAATCATTGGTTCGGCCTAAATCCTAGCTACCACAGTGGTTGAAATTAGCCTGATTGGTACTGTGCCTGTGTGTGGGTCAGGTCCTAACGCCTGACCGATCATTCTAACCCTAACCCGTCCCCGACCAACCACATTTTTCACATGTGTAAAACAAAGCAGGTTTCTGGTAAGTATTGGGCAGGCCTGCCTGCATCAGCATCTGAGAGAGGTGGTGGCGTTCCTCCTCGAAAGGCAAATCTCTTTTCCGCCCGATGTGTCACCTTTATTTTTCTCCATAACTGAATGAGCGCTGTGGAGGTAGGCCTAGCTATTTCCATCTAGCAGTTTTTCATTTGTTTATTCCGTGCGCGCTTGTTCGGGTTTTAGTTTGGTTTACAAGTTGAAAATACTGCCTAATTTTCTCAAGTCATCATGCTCAACTCACTTACAGATACAAATTTATTAAACTTCTCAGTGTTTTTAAAGGCAACCAGACTTACTTGTGGCTCTGGAAGACATTTCGCCTCTCATCCAAGAAGCTTCTTCAGTTCTAACTGACTGAGCAGGATCATAGACCCGCCCAGCTGTCATGTGAGTGGTTAGAGTCACATGAGCCATGGTGTTAGTGGGTCAAAGGGCGTCAGTGGGTGAGTCCTGATGTGAATGGGTCAGTCGTTTACCCACCCGCCATCACATGAGTCATCAGGGTCACATGAGTCCTGGTGTAAATGGCTGTCGAGCTGCCTGGGGAGGGATCTGAGGACAGCATTGTCAGTGGCTGATCAGCGGCGTTGTTGACCGCCTCCTCGGTTCAGAGATGGTCTTTCCAGTTTGACAAGGATGTCTTCACTCCTCTTTCAAACCATCTGTCTTCCCTCACCAAAATATGTACATTCTTGTACCAAATGAGTAACCCTTGTCCTTCAGATGTAGGTGGACTGCTGAGTCTTGACCTGAGGTGCTGGCTCTTCTGTGCTGTGCCATGCGTTTGTGGAGCTGTTGTTTTGTTTCTCCAAATTATAAGTCTGTGCAGTCCTCACTGAATTGCACTGCATACACCACATTGCTCTGTTCGTGCCTGGGTGTTTTGTCCTTAGGGTGGACAAGCTTCTGCCTCAGGGTGTTACTGGAATTAAAGGGCACAGGGATGTGGTGTTTGTTGGAAATCCTTTTCTCAGATACTCCCGCGATGTACGGTGTGACGATATCTTTTGTTTTATGGTTCTTTTCTACTCTTTCAGTTCTGTCTTTTCACAGTGTTGATGAGGGCCCAGCTTGGGTAGCCACACGTCCTGAGTGCTTTTGCTCCTCACTGCATTGATGTGATCTGTGAAAGTTTCCATCTCTGTGTTATAATTTTGACCCAGAGATGGTTTTCTCCTTTTCCGGTAGCTGTGAGCTGTTGATTACCTTCTTCTTATAGCTGCTGGTGGGCTACGACAGGTGGCTGTGTCGCTGAGTAGACTGGACACCTTAGGATGGTGGTCAGCTGTGTTTATCTTCCTTTATTGGCAGTGTGTTAGCACTGAAAGGCTCAACCTGAATTGTTAGTCCTCTCTATCTGCCAAATTGTTGTTTCTGATGGCTGATTCTGGTATCTGCTACTGCAGTTCAGTCCCTTGGCTAAGAGATCCTTTTCCAGTTGGGTGAGCACTCGAACAGGTTCTTCACCCTCTTGTCATGGATGTCCAGCTGTGTAGTGCAAGCAAACTGTGTAGTTTTCCTGCAGGTTAGTTCCACTGTCATGTCAGTAATTTGCGTGTCTGTAGTTCTTTGCTCTTGGTGTGTTGTGAAGTCTGTTCCTTATCCATCAGACAGTCCCTCATCTGGTCAGTCTTAACTTTGAGTGTGTCAATGGTGAAATTCAATTCAATTCCAATATATTTATATAAATCACAACCGAAGTTGTCTCAGGACACTTTCCATATAGAGCAGGTACAGACCAAACTCTTTATCTACAGAGACCCAACAATTCCCTCATGAGCAGCACTTGGCAACAGCGGTGAGGAAAAACTTCCTTTTAGGAGGCAGAAACCTCGAGCAGAACCAGGCTCTGGGTGGGTGGCTTCGACCAGTTGGGTGAGTTGATACTGTATGTCACAATAAGCTATCCTTATTTTAAATTAACATGAAGTTAAGTGACTTTCCTGATACTAAATTAAGCTAAATTATGTCAGGTACAGAAAGATTCACATATTTCTAATAGTCTAATCTCACCTCAGGTCACATTAAAGCACTCCATATGTGCAAAGCTAAGTTGACAACTCTATTCACAAACTTCTTTAGATGGGGCAGCATGAGGGACGACATGGATCTGGACTTTAGCTGGAGAAATGGGCTGATGGGAAGGTAGACAAGCAGACACTGAGAGAGGGAGAACTAATAAAAGAGGTTGACACAGTTCAAAATATGGTGTCTGGTGACAGAATTTGACACATTTAATTTGAATGAGCGTGATATTTAGATATTGATGGTCAATGATTCATACAGTATTTTCATTTACACTTCATACCACACGCCTTCTAGTTAACAGACTAACAATATGTACTCTTTTATTGCTCATCAGTTGATATGAACCTTGTGAATATTGATTGTGTAAGTATTGCTAACTAATCTGTAAATTTGGGGAAAAAGTGAGGAATCCACATCTCATAGCAGGTGTGAGTTAAGTCAATGCTTCCTAATGGTGATGGATATCTACGCCCTTTCACATCTTTTCACACAGCTCAATATTTCAAGTCATGTCAGTTAAGTTCACAAGTGTTTTGACAAACCTCTTTAGGGGAGGTGGGAGAGATGACCTGGGCCTGGACTGATGGAGAGGCAGAGAGGGAGATCCACAGAGAGATGGACAGAGTTATCTAGCAGAGTATCTGCTACAGAAACATGATTCTCTACAAAGACAGCAGAATGAGGCACCATGCTGTATCGTTGCTGCGGCTCCGTGGCTGCTCTGACATGTCAACATGGGCGCCGAAATGAACATCAAGAGCACACACGCACTGCTCAGGTAGGCAGAGTTTCCCGGGCTTTAGGCAGACAATAGGGATCAAAACAATACATCTGATTTTACTATTGATTATTTGATACAGTTTTGACTTTTTGTGTTCACTGAATTCGGAAAAAGTAAATATTAGCATTGGTACAATGCCACTTAGATGGTCCAAACACATTTGCATCCAGAAGCTAATAACTCCAATCATGAGTTTGGAACAACTGGAATAAAAATCAAATATCTAATAACAGGGCTGTACAGTGTGACATATATGTTGCCCATACTACAAAAAATCTGTCTGCGTGATGAATGAAATGACCACAGACGCACCCGTATGATACAGCTTTGCATGGTGTGTGTGAGTCAGTCTGCCAAAAGCTTGTGGATGGAAATCATTTTCATTTGGAAACATATTGTGGTCGTGTGAATTGAAGGTTTGTGTGCTTGTTTATGTGTGAGGCGAGGTAGATGGTTCATCCTTATTGTTCCCACAGCTCCTAGTGAACGGTAAGCACAAGGGAAGTGTAAGCATTAAGCCTCCTAATACACTTAACGCTATGGAGGCATGAGGGCTATTCACAGTTAAAATAACTTTTCAAATGATTTTGAAGTGCTCACATTTTTTCAATGTGCCATGTATTTATTATATCGGTCCAGGTATTTGGTTAAATTGAAAATGCTGGTTTTCAGACCAAAATGGCTTATCTTCAGCAGACAGCAACAGTAATACTTCTCTAATATTTGAAATTAACTTACGTAATTAGTCTCAAAGTATACTCTTTTTCCTTTTCTATACTGGAAAATGGCTGTCATGATGTACTTTTGTTTGGCATTTCGGAAGTAAACGAATTTAAAAAAAGAAGACATAATAATAAACACTAAAGTTAATATCTTAAGAACATTCTGACAGGCTTCACAGTTCTGTTTTTAATTAGATTTTTAGTGAAATATTGACATTTTGATTAATACACACACAATGTTAAAAAATAGATAGTATATCCAGTGTATCAGCAGGGTCGTGCAGAGCTGTTACATATTCTGAGCAAATAATCTTACAAGTTCGTACAATTGCAAATAAATGACTTCAGCTGCATGTTTAATCAAGAGAGAGGAGAAATACAAATGTAGCTCTGATGTCATACAGTTGCATAGAAAGACTGATAATGAGAAATGTCATTTTTTAGCATCTTACTTACATATAACTTTAATACAAATCCTGACATTGGCTAAGTTACCTTATCATATCAGCACCGTCATGTTAGCTTAAAATGAAGAGAACACTTTGTGATATATCAAAGTCAGCACATTTGACCGCAAAATATTGTAAAATAAGTTCAGTTATTCCTGTTTGCCTGCTTATGCCATTTCTTTCATTCGAACATCCAAACACAGCACAGAGGTTTGGCCTTTTTTACAATCTGAGCTGGTCAGAACCTGCTGTCATGTGGTGGCAGCAGACATGAAGACGAGCCCACAACGAAGAAATGACAAACTTCATTTACTGTCTGCCCACAGACCCCGGTTCTGAGCACTGACCTGAATCTGTTCAGTTCTGTTTAAGAACAAAGATATTTTTGGATTCTAGTTTTTAGTTGTACTTGGCTTCCTATGTTTGTGTAAATCACTAATAAGAGAACAAAATACTTTACAGATTTATACTGAATGATCAGTATGAATTTAATACAAAAGCTGTTGTGACGATGATGATATAGATGTAGTGAGATTTGTAGCCTACTGCCCATTGTCCCTACAACTACCACTAACATTTGGATGGTGCTCTGTATGCAACATTAATAACCACATGACTGACTGAGGGATGAACAGCGCTACCTGTGGTTGCTTTTAGAGATGATAACAGATGTTTTATAGTTGTGCTGTAATACAGCTCCATAAAAAAAAATCTCAACATAATTTCTAAACCTTGTCTACAGACAGAGAGCGGTGAGCAGAAAGTGTGTCTGTTGTCTTAATGCTAGTAAGTGAATGATACATGCATACACAGAAATACTAATACTCCTGACTTCTGCTGGAACGTAAAAATTCAAGCTAACGGTGTGCAAGCCTTGTGCATGTAAGTAGTCATGTTCACTGATGGAGCCTGAAGAAAAGAGACAGAACAGTAGAGACCAAATTGACCACAAAAAAAAAAACAAACAAAACAAAACAGAGGGGAAAACTACTTTAATTTCATGTGACCTGCACAGGCTACACCCCTGCATCCATATTATTCGCTCAAGACAGAAGTTAACTTACATTAACAGACACAAGGTTTAACTGTGTGGTTAATCTACCTCCATGTAAGGCCATCTTGATCTTTTCCAAACTTTTGTGATGTTCTGGATCTGCATACTTTGTCCCCCTAGTTGACTCCTCATTAGGCAACAAATCAATCATGTCAAGTCAGTCTCCACAGACGTGCTGGGTGATATTAATAACTCTTTTGTTTTAGCAGTGGCCTAAAATAGCGCTGGTAGAATGAAGAGAGTAACATTATTGCTAGTAGAGTCAGTTGGGTAATTTCGGTGCTTGGAAACAAAGTGCTTTTTAAACTCACAGTATACTCAGAAATAATTTAGCAGTTGATCAGAAAAGATAGACTAACAAACTAAGTAAAAATAATGCACTTATCTATGCTCTCATCAGCATAATCATGCATGCACAAATCAATGACAATGGACTAACACTAGCTTTCTGGAAAAACTGAAACATGTTGCTAAAAACACTGTTGATTTGCTGGGGGCAGCATGTACAGCAAGACAAAATAACTGTTTTTGTCGATGGAGTCTGGTATTGACTTTTCTCGTTAAACAAAAAGGATCTTCCTCTTTAACAGAAAGGTCTGTCTCTGTAGGGATCCTTTTCATGATGCTGTGAGACACTTAGAATAACAATCTGAGCCTGTCAGAGGCAAAACGTATTTGACAGGCAAACTGGCCCCTAATAGCCTTCATCAAATTGAAATAACTACCGGTAATGCCCCTCTTTACAACACGCATAACTTACGTGGTCAATCACGCAGACCAGAACACAAAGGATGAATATGAAAAAGGGCCAGATGAACTATCGGGAAAGACACATGTAATTAGTGCAGACTCGTAGATGAGATGAACCTGGCGCGTGTGCACTGTGCAGCACCGCTGCTAATGCTATTTTTAGCTGCTGAACCATTCGTCCAACTGTGCTTTTTAAAGAATGGAATGCAAATCAATGAGAGGACACATTTTAAAAACAAAATACTAAATGATAAAGTTTGTATACAAGCAGGTTTACTTGGCAGCTATCTCACTGCATTGACAGTTGAGAGTATTTTTTTGAGAAGTTTGTTCACTAAATAACGTTAATGACCACAATTGAAGAAGTTGCAAAGTTGCTTTAGGTCCTTTGAGGCTGTCAGACATGCAGTTTTTTGTTTAATGTACAAAATATAAAACAAAGGGCTTATTTTTCAATTTTCGCTAAATGACTTGATCTCATAGAGCTGTTACAGCATCCACACAGTGTCCACATCCACATCGTTTCCACCAAATCCTCTTGACATACTCATGACATAATAGGGACGTGGCTGATGTCGACACGACACCACCATTTTGTGTAAAATATGTTGGGTAAATGTGTACAGTTTGGTGTTAGGGACACTGTTCAAAGTTCACACATCCTAGTTTGTCAGGTCTGTATATTTATGTAAGCATGGGGAGGGTTAAAACAGTCAAACAGCAATATTAATGAATAGTACTTAAATTGAATTTATGTCCCAAAAACATGAGTAATACATAGCTAATAAATAAATAAATAAATAAATAAAAAGATGCAAAAATATATTAATGCAGAGGTTTTCAAAACTATGAGGAGGAAGGAGAGGTGTGAGGTGAGGATGATGTTTGAGGTGAAAGGAACAGATGCATGGCGGGGTTTTAAAAACAAAGGGGGAGTTAGCGATTGTAGTTTTGGCCACTGATTGGGCCATTTATCAACATGACCTGCGACTGCCGGAGCAGCATCTGTGCCCTACTGAGGCAGTTTGCATTAAAAATCCTATTCCTGCTTGGTGTCATAACTCAGCCCATGTGAACACACAGACATGAGACATAAAATCTTAGATTCAGTCACTTTCACTTTTTGAGGATATCATTATCATTAAACAGCCATAAAACCGCTCAGCGATCATAGAAAATAGACTCTCCTTATAACTCCTGAAGTTCCCTGAGAATCATCAAGTTTTAGAGGTGATAAATGAAAGACTCTTGGTTTAAAGCATTCAAAATGTAACTACATTTACCAACAGAATGTGAAGAAATTACACTTTTGATGTACACTTGCAAACTTAGTATGCCATACACAGTCTGAGGCCATTTCTTAGAGAATGTACTGCTGCACAGATTCTGAATGATAAAACTTAAATCACATTTCATGCATGACTAAGTTTCCACAGTGGAGCCCAAACACTCCACTGCTCAGTGCAGTTGGACATTTTGGAAATATTTATCATTTTATCATAAAAACGTGGTATTAATTCAATCTCACACTCTCTTCCCCTCTTCTGTCTTCACCTTCCATCTCTTGCTCTCTCAGCTTCTGCTGAATATCCCCCCTCCTTCCCCAGCCACCACCTACTCAGGACCTTCATTATTCTGGGGCCTACGTGGGTGTAGCCTCTGTGGATGGGCTTCAAGTGGCACGATTAAGTCTGGGCCTCTGTGGCTGAACTGCTGCCCTACGCCTGCATAGAGGGGATTTCTTCCTGCACTGTGGTGTGGGCACACTCTCTCCTGTGGCTCTGGAAGTCGCCCCACACTGGACCTCCAGCTAATGCTTCAATATGCTCGTCCCTGCTACAGCCTGATGCCTCATCCTCCAAGGTGTTGTGGCCTGCTGACTTTTGCCTCAGGGACCCTCATGCAGCCTTTCACCTCTTCCTTATTGTTCATCATCCCTGACATCCCTGGATTATTATGTGTGTGTGTGTGTGTGTGTGGGTGACAGAGAGAGACAGTGTGTGTGTGTGTGTGTTTCTTAATACTAAAAACACAAACACTCAAGGAAGCAAACAGAAGAGAGAGATCTGTCATCAAATGACAGGCCAGCATTTCACCACATGACAGACTTTACACAGGGAGGAGAGGTGACGTGGCAGAAGAGAAGAAAAAACAAAAACAAGACAAAACAAAAAATCCCACTCGTGCTGAGGAAGAGGAAATCAACCCAAAGAAAAATGTGAAAAACAGGGGGCACGTTCATTATCTGGGACTTCATGTTGACAATCAAAATCAAAAGCACACATTCTGCAAGCAACGTCGTTACCTTCCTGTCTAAAAATCTGTAAGGGGGACTTTATACTGCACAGCGCATTATCAAACCTGACAAGTTCCCTTAGGTCAAACCTGTCTCCATATAGTAACCTTTACTGTATACTGTTACTATACTAGATGGTTTTGCCAAATACATACATATTTACAGGCTCTCTTCCAGTCCACAATTGTTGTTACAGCTAAGTAGTAGGTAGGTGGTTCAGGTGGATGGTGGAGCAGCTGCACAAATCTGAGGACACCAGAGACCAGAGTTCACATCTTGCACCTTGTTCTGGGTTGGATTTTGGCCTATTGCCGGTCAGAGGAAAGAAAGTGGGCCCTACATATTCAAAGATTGCATCTTCAATTAGAAGAAGTGTGTGTGTCACTTGTGCCCCACCTTTGAGCAAACTGATGTTCTCCACTTGGACTTTCTTACTTCTTTTTGGACGCTGCATGCTGATTTCCCTCACAGTGCAGGCACTTTGCATGCTCTTCATCTTCTTCACACTCCCCAAAGTAATTGTCCTGTTTACATTTCCCATATCCTCTGACTTGTCTACAAACTGCAGTAACATGTCCATATTCCTGCCAATGGAAACATCTGAGAGGACCTCTCTCATACGGCCTCAGCCTGCAGCACATATGAACAAGATACACTCTCTACAACAATTCATCTTCAAAAGTACTGCCCTCCTTCTCTTTTTACTTCACATACACTCACGATATCCTCAAATGACTGGGCTTTCTCTGACAGTGGCTCACCACTGACCACTCCCTTCTTCCTTCCCCCTGTCTCTTTGACACACTCAGTGATGACCAGCCCACTCCTTGTAATCTTGACCAATCAAACATCTATTTTCCCTCTTTTTCCATCTTACAAACTTCCTAAAGCTAAGGAGTCGGTCCCTTTGTGTCACTGCTTGCATCCCTACCAGATAAACTTCTTTCTTCATTGACTGACTGGAATGATTTAAACTAGACTCCTTCCTCCTTCTCTTTATGTTTTCAAATCCTCTCATGTCTTTCTTTTTCCTTCCACCAAGACGAAGGCAGGAAGAATTTAGATTCTTCTAATTCTTTCTTTATAGATAATTCCTTTTGATTGGTTATGTCTGGATATCTTTAAGTTTATTAGATGCTTAATGTTGTCATTTGTTATTAAATCTATTAATAATGTATTATTTAAAGCAATTCTTCTTTTGCACCTTTTTCTTTTTTCTCATTTCATTAACTATTTCATTAAAGAACAGATTGTCATATTTGGTTTTGGCAACAGATACATTATTGAGCACACAAGCTATCAGTCAGGCATCAGATTGATTATTTATGCTCCTACATATGGTAAAAATATAGTGGTATCAAAACCCATTTTTGGTCATGTTTGATGGCAGGGTTTCAAAACAAAGTCCGATCAGTATAATGAAACACACCATCTATCAGTTAATTTGGAAAATTAATGAATAGGAAACAGCCTCTGGGTTCATTGTGGTGCAAATGGTCTGAATCCCTTACCACAAGCCAAACACAATACATGACTGGATCAAAGTTTCATTAGAATTTCCATATTATTTATCTACGCAGGCAAAAAAAGAAAGCAAAAAATACTCTTTAAAAAATCCTAGCGCTGAAAGAGGATATTTTTCCGATGCCAACCTCTGGAAAAGATAATGAAAGTTGCCTTGACAGTGGAGCCAATCCCAGCTGTAATGGAAACTCCCCCTTCAGCACATGCATTTTTACAGTGTCTACGAATCAATCTTGGATCACCATGACAAAGTGCAAAATCAAAGAATGAAATTAAAGAATATCAGTTTTAACACTTAAGAACATCCACATTTAAAGGGAGGAGGTCGGGACTTGCATGGCTTGGTAAGTGAGCTAATTGGCTAATCAAATGTAATAATTGACTTTCAAATGTAACCGCCCCCGCCCCCTCAACCACTCCCTGCCCTCCCCAGTCCAGCTTTCCAATTACTGTAGCTCATCAAATAATAACTTAAATCCTTGAAATGAATTACTAAATTACAAAGCTATTATGAGTGTGGTTGCTGGTGGTGGATACCTATAAGACATTTCACATGCTGGTAATTGGCAAATAATGGCAGGAAGGAGAATAGGGAGACGATAGGAGTTGTCCCCTACCTCGACGGACCAGCAACTCATTATTCTTGTTCAGTGAGGTGGAGAAATGTCCCTTTCTTGGGAATACCCCGCCACACACACTGACGGAGGCAGAGTACACACAAACAGATCATGCAGCGTTCCTGTGAGACAGTCCAAGTTGATTGTTGTGCAAGAGGTAGTTTTAAGCGGAAATAAGGCAGCTAATGCCATAATGAAATAGCTCTCCTGGGGATGATGCAGCATGCCAGACAAATAGATGGTACACTCTTCACTGAGGTCAAACAAAGGCCTCTTCTGAAAGCTGCCAGAGGGGTAATGTGGATTTGTTGACAAGTCAACTGAGGTTTATCTAAGATTTGAAAATTCAGACAAGGCTGAGAGAGATCTGACCAGTAGATTGAATCGGGAGCACTCTCCCCTTGCCCCGAGTGAGGCACTTCATCATTACCTCATTATTATCAGTTGGAGGTGTGCGTTCCTAGCAATAAAAAGATAATTAAACAATTAATTTTGTGATTTTGTCATTTTGGCCAGTTATAATGAATACTGAGCCAAGTTACTTGCAGAGATCTGGAGCCAGAATGTAATACAACCAGTGGACATTAGGGAAAAAGCCACCACAGTTCTTTGCCAGTGGTGGAATGGCTAAGTAGATCTACTCAAGTACTCTACTTGGACAATT